>NC_134572.1:77436120-77768620 GCF_050947875.1 Dermacentor variabilis
CACACACACACACACACACACACGCGCGCGCGCGCGCGCGCGCGCGCAAGCGCGCTCGCGCTTGGAATAATAGCTTGCAAGCGGCGGTGGCCCGCAACAATGGCTCGAACGTACAGGTTCCAACGCCACTAGTGTGGCCTAGTACTGCGTTCGCCGAGAAATTCCGCGAGAAAAGCTTCTTCTAAAGCTGGGCGGGGATGTCTCTTCGCAAAATAATAACAGCAGAAGTACTGGGGTACTAAAGTAGGCAAGCAGGAGAAAGGAACGCATGCAGGATGGATTAAGGTGAGAAAAGACCTGAGTGCGAAGAATAACAGAAGAGAAAAACGAAGCGCAAGGAGGGATAGCGTCACAAGAGCGTAGACACAAGACAGAAAAGGAGGCCGCCCTTCTAGGCGTTAGACTCAGCGGTTCCACGCGAGGCCCCCTGTGTTTCTCTCGATGACAGGCACGCGCGGCCATACATCGTGCCTAACAAGAGACCCGTCAGGCTCAATAAAGGACCACGCGCAGGCCAGCGCGCTTCCGCAGCGAGCCCCACGTGACACGACAGCCGCCACGGACGCAAAGCAAGGAGCCTGCTGGGCTGCACCAACACGGCGGGAGTAGACGGGACGTGATTAATTACGGTCTTTCTAGAGAACGAGGCCCAGTGAAAGTACACAAATCTATGTACGTGCGATAACGTCGAAACAAAGTGAAAAATAAACGCGAGTCGTATAATGGGGCACCATGCTGTGCGCACGAGCAGCTACATTTGAGACCGCAGACTTGTACTGCCTATCAGCCATGGCAGCCCGGTATCTGTGTCGTTCTCCAAGTGCGCATGAGGTTGCGGGTTCAGTTACCGAGTCCCAGGTTGCCGGCTAAATTCCAATGAGGCGAAATGTGGAGACGTTCGTATACCGAGCTCAAAATTTACTCGAAGCCCTAAAATATTCTGTTTCCTAAGCACGTGTGTTGCTTTGAGGGGCTATTATGACTGAATGAATGAATGAATGTGGTACCAGTGCACTGAAATACCTTATTCCATTTATACAGCATCAACTGTACGTAATGCCTACGGTCCTCAGCCTGCACTAGACTGATACATAGTATTGTTCCGTTCTCATTCAATTTCGTAATAGTCTGTTCCAGAGAGAATCGCTGTGTGGTATGGTTAGCATCGTAAAATAGTAAGCAAATAGTTTTCTTAAATAAGACGAACGTTCACACAGCTCTAAACGTAAACAGTAGTTGCAGTACCAAATAACAACGAGAAACAAACCTTCAGTGACCAGAAATGCCGCGACTAAGGCAACACAGGCTGATTTTCAATCATCAGACTTAACAAACTTCAAGCTCGATAAAATATCTTTGGCACACTCCGCAACAGTTGCTGTCTTTGTTGGAACATACGTACTTCGCAACCAAGAACCGCCAACGCACGCCGGCTCAACCCTACATATTGCAGAATCATTTGCGACTTTCCAGAAATCGATCCTCCTTTGACCGTGCGCCATCCTAACTAGCTTTTCTCTACGTCCAGGAAGAGGGCCTGAAAGGCGCACAATTTTATGGAAACCGGAAACTTGCGCAAATCAGGCAAGGAGTGAGAACCACCGGAACAAAAAAGACGTATAAGAGACTTACTCGTTTGCAGGAAACTTCTGAGAAATTGCTGCCCTTGAAAAAGCAGCAAAAATAACGATAAAACGACGTCTGAAGCTAAGATTAATGACAACCAATTTTTCGGTGCACCGCTAGGCGCAAGCTAGCTTTGCGTTGTACAGAAGAAAATAAGAAAGGGCACAGGATGCAACGTACAGCAGCCGGAAAAGACGAGCGCATTGCTTGCTGAACTTTAAGCCGCTCGTAACGTTTAAACAAAGCAGCAGAGGGAATTTTCAGGGATATCGGGTAAAGCAGTAAGAGCGACTGTCAAAGAAAGCAAGATTATTCAAAAGAAGGATATCACTGGCTTGTGTTCATCAGTGTCCAAGTTAAAAAGTTGAACGAGGCTGCGCCATCTCCTTTCTGTTTCAATGGATCATCGTTAGCACGATGAAAGTATTTGTGTGGTGTATGGTACGGTAAGGTGATTTACGTACGCCGTAAAATTCCGCACACAACACACCTGAGTACCTCGGTGGTGATCCACGTGCATAATGAATTGATACTTTTACTCTTTTACAACCTGTGATCGCGTCTTAATTTTAATTATTAGAATAAAGCAGTGCGTATCAGCATCCATGTCGTTTATATCCACAAACAAGCACTCCAAAAAGTCAGTGCCACTCCGTCATAATAAATTAACCTGGTCGTTTCGGAAAACATTCGCATACACCCTTTTCACGAATATCCCATGGGCGTCGTCATGTTTGGTCATGTGGGGACGCGTCCATTGCTTGCCTCAACCATCTACCTTGCCCCCAAGTTTGCAATGGATATGCAACGGACGCCGGTTTGGCTCAGCAAACTTTGGTTTCGGCGTATATCGTAGACGGTGACTAGGTGGACAATACGAAGCCTTCGCCAAAGCTTCAGAGGCCATGTAACCGCTTGCAGATCTCGTGACGGCTTGTGCGAACTGAGGGAGCAGCGTATGCGGTGCTCGTACCAGAAACAGGGCTAGAAATGCCTTCCAAGTCATTCGAACTTCCAGCTTATGAAATAAATCAGGATGATTGGGTTTTGCACTTCATTCTTTATTTGGCAAACACTTTGAAGAAGCGGCTTGTCATGTTTCGGACCCAGTAACAAATAAACATTGCTCTGAAAGGCTCGCCCAGTAATGCCATGCATTTTGCCCAGTCGGACAGGGTGAAGGAGTCTTTTGAACATGGCTTTGCTGGCCAGCACACAAATACGAAGGCCAATCACAAGGTATTTGCTCCTATTTTTTATTAGCTAAACAGGTACATAGAGGTAATTACAAATATACGTACTATTCTACGCACGTTACACTATTGTCCCACATACTTCCCATACCGGTACAGATACGGCTCCCATCGTAGCACTAAATTTGACATGCGCCCGTGGTAGAATTCGTCCAGCTGACTGTGGAAGCGCCGTCGCACTGCTCTCTTGGCTTAATCGTTTCGCGTGAATCGCTGTCCTGCCAGGAACTTCTTCAGCAGAACGAAAACGGGGAAACCACTAGGGGCGAGGTCCGCGGACTGTATGTTGGATGGTCCAGACTCTCCCAGTGAAATGACCGAGGGTTGTCGGCGGTGCCAATTGCCACACGTGGCCTCGCATTATCGTGGAGGATAACCGCGTTGACGACATCGAGGATCCCTCGGCGTTTTCGCCTGATGGCAGCCAGCAGACGTGAGTGTAGAACAATAACCGTCGCCATTGATGGTTGCACCTTGCGGCAGGAAATCCAGCAGGAGCGGTCCTCAGCGAGACCAGAAAATTGTTAACATCACTGAACGGAATTTGTTGCCGCATGCGAAGCCGGATGTTTCCACGCCATGCTCTGCTCCTTCGATTCCGGCGTGAAATGCACTTCCCACGTTTCACAGCTGCAGTAACAATGCGGTCCAGGAAACTTTCATCCTCCTCGGCATACCGCTGCGCATGATCCAGTGAAGCAATCATTCGCTTGCCTTTCATCTTGTTATCCAACTGCTTAGGCACTCACCGACATGAAACATTCCGGTACTCCAAGAACCCGTGAAGGATGCCGTAAACACTGCCGTACGAAATGCCAAGCTCCCACGAAATGTCATTGAGGTGCAGCTGCCGATCCCCTTTCACCACTGCGTCCACGCTGGAAATGTTGCTGTCAGTCAACCACGTACGCGGCCTTTACGAACGGTAGTTGGCATGCAAATCTTCACGGCCTTTTGCGAACTCACAACACCACCACCTCACACTTCTCAAAGCGAGACACCTGTCCCCAAACATGGGTTGCATTTCCCTGGGGATTTCTATAGGCGTTCGTACCTTGCTTACCAACCGTTCGTACCAGCCGTAATCAGGCAAAAAAAAAAGAATTAGGGGCAAGGACTTTCCGATTCACCCTGGTACATAAGCACTGTGCAAAGTAACATTGAGCAATAAGATACATAATATACCGGGCTCGAATAGAGAGGGAAATCTTGCACCGGAGGAGACATGGGTATTTGGTGCAAATGGAACAGATGATGTAGTGACGTTGATCTAGGATAGGATGCGCTATGGTGCGGCACCAAGCGTCACCTGTTCAGCTTGGGATTCGCTTAGATGTCGCTAGCCGGTCTCGGCATTCCGCAGTGATGTTGAAGGCAAGTCTTATTCACTCGAACGCCGGTCGAACTATACCTAATAAATGTAAACTTTTCGCATTTTCCTTGTCCACTCTCTACATACACGATGCATGAGCAGCTCTTTGCAGACTGCACAGCGCTTCTCTTCTCGCTTCTTTTCGTCGTAATCACACTCTCTTACTGCTCTTCAAGCCGCACACTTCTGACCCACGCATTTGATTGCTTGGTCGGTTAGTTGATTTCTCTCTATATGCGGCTCACACACACAAGTGTTTGCCAAGAATCGGAGCAGGATAGAAAGATATTTATTCTTGTCCAGAATAAAAGAAACAAAGTAGAGGAATATAAAGAAAATGTAAAACAACCTAATGTCATAACAATTTAGCATTCGCGAGATCGTTTCAACTATATAGAAATTGCTCCACGGTGTAGCGCACATCCTAATGACAATGTCTAAGACAGGGGGTTCTATTGTTCGACATTATTCTCTCCTTTCTTGGCTGCGGGAGGTCGTGTGCTTCTTCTGTACTCAAGACAAGGTATCCCGCTAATCTTGTCAAATATCGCCCCGTGTAGCGTCAGAGATGAAGTAGGAAAGTGGACGCTGCACCCAATTAATTGCCTCACCTTTTCCAGAATCCACAATATGAACAAGTCACCAGATAGTCGAAAAAAAAAAGAGAATATTGCCTCAGCTGTCAAAAAACAATCAATACAAGACTTTTCCTAAACTTTTCAGCTGAAAAACTAAGGATTATACTGTTACCCTATTCGGGTAAAACATAATTGAGGCAGTCTTTGATATTCAAAATATGCACAACTTACCGTCATTATGAAAGGGAAGATACCAGGCAGATACATTGAACTAAAATGACACTAACTTAAAATCAATGATTCCACTCGCAAAATTTTATCCGAATGAGTCGACGCACATGCCAGACAGCGCGCTTGTAAGAAGGTAGCCTCAGTTTGTACAGAGCGTTACCATAGGTTCTCTTTTTAGCAGCACGTAATTTGCATTGCATTAAACTTACCCTCCCGCTTGCTTTCTCAAAAAAGAGACTTGCATAAGAAAGTAGCTTAGTACTCCTCGCAAGGCTCAGCTGAATTGATTAAAGGGAGCACTAACAATGGGCACAATAGAGACAAAATGGGCAGAGGCAATACTATAATGCGTCAAGACAGAAAAGAATGGCTCCTGGCAGGAAGTCACACGCGATGCTACACAAAAAAAGAAAGGAAAGAAAAGAAAGAAAAAGTAAGAAAGCGTGACTATATCTAATCGCATATGGAGTCGGGCATGACGCGTTCAAAATGTAAGGGCGGCAAGAATAAAATGAAAAGTAGAGAGAAACGCACACTGTGAATCAAGATAGAGCACGAAAATAGAATGAATCAAATGTGACACTATGTGAGTCGTGTTCATATTCGAAAGAAATAGCAGAACAACAGCCGAGCGCCTAGCGAAATTTGCGTTCAATGTCCTTTGTAATAACCTAATCAGAAAACTTCCACTCAGTATGAAAGAGTGTTCAATCATGGTTTCGCCATTGCTTCGGCTATTGCGAAATTATCATATTGGAAGAAAAGACGAAGCTTGATGCAATTGCTAGCCTCATGTTGTTCATAGGTAAAAGAAAAAAATGATGTTTCTTAAAACGATATCAAGTTGGTTCACAAAGAAAGCAGCAGCATATTGAATTTTGAAACATTATGAGGTGGGAGATAGTTCATGCTACTAATATTAAAGCGGTAGCGAACTTGACAGCTTCGTATGTGAAGATGCAAAAATAAAGCAACTAACATCCCAAATTGACAACGAACAGAGATACATTGTTAAATCCTTTGAAGTCAACTATTGAAGTTAGTAACCATGACACTTTAACCTTGCTTTTACGTTGCCATGAACTAATAACCAGAATAAATATCTAAAGAGCGCCGAAGCTTTCTGACCAAGCTCTTATATATAAATAATAATTTTGTTCTTTCGTTTTCAAGGCATACCATCGTAGTCTCTCCGACACACATTAACTTCTAGATAATTTTTCTTGTTGCGTAATGAAGTTTACGCCACTATAAATAACGAATGCGCTCCCAGCGACTACAGTCGAATTTACTTTCAGCCTCAGTGTTTGTGCAGATGTTATACAGCTTCCTTCGAAAAAACCTTTTCAAGCAATAAGGTACAAAATCTTCTACGCCATTTCAGGAGCATGAGTAGCTAATTACACGTGGTAACCGTGCTTACACCACTGAGCCCATAACACTGATTGTCTATTCTCATTACAAAAGACTAATACTTTCAACATATATTATATGAATTGGTACGCACTGCTCTGGTCCACTCTTAGATAGACATTCCAACCATACATTCCTTCCTCTGCCGCTCTCATAAAACTTCAGACCCGTCACCTTGTCGGTTGTTTTGTGTGACACAAATTTTCATATTAATTCCAGAAAACCTGTAACCTTTAAAGGGACTTAAGGCGAAAAAGGTACGGAAGATGACATTACAATTGTTTATTGTAATAAGATATTTGCAGTCTGCTATCAACAGTGCTCTCAGTAACACTCTGTCTTTGTCAGGCGCCATCACATTTCACAATACTGTGCGTCGACACATCCTTCTTTCGATTATCTTTTTGTTTTGCACACTATTTCTTAGCATTTATAAGCGCCTTGTTTAGACGCTGTTATCGCTTTCGAAGGCATGCGGGATCAGTAGAAATCTAGCGACAAATATATTTCTTGCGGCCGTCTTTTCGGGCTTTCAGGTCATTCGTGAACTATACAAGAAGCATTGCACGCTTTCTGAAGCAGCGCCAGCAAGAATCATCTCTTCACGGTGACTACAGAGCACAGTTCTCGTTTTGATGGCGTCAGGTTATAACCGTGCTCTTATTTCCTTACCGTCTTGACCTAATTTTAAGTCCACCTGCTGTGCGTGTTGCGTTTGCATTCTCCTCGCAAAATTAATGAGAGACTTATTTCCTGAGGACATCGCTTCTCTATGCTTAGGGTTTGAGCCATACAACTGACGCAGGAGAATGAGCAACGTACCAGCGCAAGTTCACTGTCACCCAACACACACACACACACACACACACACACACACACACACACACACACACACACACACACACACACACATATATATATATATATATATATATATATATATATATATATAGTGATCATCACCCTGGCTACGCCCACTGCAGGGCAAAGGCCTGTCCCATACTTCTCCAATATATACGTATATATAAAGTTAGTAATAGAAAGACAATTGTAACATACGCATCCGGTGTAGCATCAACTACGTAACCTTTCCCGTCTCTATGGCATGGGGTCAGCATAACACGGAAATTGAAAGATATCTTGGCTTTTCCTACGACCTGACCTTTTTCGCAGAACTTCCCCATTAGGGCGTCTCGTTTCCTGTCTTTTGCTTGGGAAAACAACACGCTCTTGTAAGGAAGCTGCCAAGCGGTTTCTCGCGTGATGGGATGTATTTACTTGCCTGCTTCTGTAGCCCTCTTTCACTGCGGCCAACGACTGGGTTACGATAAACAGAATGCCGTATATTATTGTCCACGAAGAAAACTGACTTTATTATTCTACTTGGGTCGTCGCGTTTCTAGGTTTAACGCGATTCAGCTTGATTGGGGCGAGTCATCGAAGATCCGAGGCATCACTTTCGTGTGCTAAGGGAGAGGCCTGTTTCACTCATGAAGTTTTATAAACTTTGACAGATTGTGTTCCTGAAGAGAAAACGTCCTGATATTTTTTTAAAGAGCGTAACCTGAAGCGACACTTCAATCTGCAAAGGACATATCGTAATGAACTCCACCTTCGACGATCACCAGGACAAATGACTCGAGATTTAGCGGCCAGAATATATGCAAACGTACCATACTGAAGAGAATAAAATAATTAATGAGCTCCTAACCGCAGCACTAACCATAAGAGGCACTCGAGAGTAAGAAAGTAAGTACAAAAGGATTTACAAAGGGGCTTTGTATCTCGTTACACGCTGTTTCTGGCAATGGCGTTTTTCCGCTCTATTACACGTTGCGCTGCTAACAATTAAACGCCAACGCATGGTAGATACATCGTGCTATCTTGCTCTGCATAGGTTATGGTGCTAGCTCTTAATCTGTAATGGGAGGTATGCTTGCCATGCGTGATCTTTATTTTATGTAATCTTCCTTTTTTTTCTTTTGGGGGGGGGAGGGGGTTGTCCTTGCGTTTTCCTAAATTTTCCCACGCTTCTCACGGTATGAAGCTTTCTTGCAGCGCCGGTTCTAGATAAGGGTATTGGAACTGGCCGGGCTTCCAGATGGGCACATCGGGCAGCTTCGTCGGCGAGGTCATTACTAGCAATGCTGGCATATCCAGGTAGCCACTGGAATATAATTTCATGCTTGTGCAGAGTACTGGACCAGTTGGACAATCATCCACCATCAGAATTCAAAGCTTTAGGTCAGTACTCCCACAGAACATACGTGCTGAAGGCCTTACTTGCGTCATTAACGTTCCTGCGGTCTGCAGGGCTTCACGACTGACTTTAAGAATGCCGCCCCCTACCGCTCTATAGTGTACGCGGTTTGTTCGTGCTCGTCTATATTTCTCTCCATCTCACTCTTCCGCTCTCTTTCTCTTTTTATCCCCCTTCACTACGTGCAGGGTACCCAACCGGAACTGCCTCTGGTTAACCTCCCTGCCTTATGCATCCTTTGCTCTCTCTCTCTCTCTCTTGTCACGCTTCTCCCTTTCTGAGGCTTTGTTTTGATTTTTCTGCTATAGCCGGCCCTTCAGTTGCCTATTTTCAAAGAATTGCATTATTTATAAACAATAAGGCAAAGGGCTCGCACTGGGCACCTTACCTTCCCGTGTAAGCCATACCCTCACTTCTTCTCCGCTCTTCTTTCATGGAACTGAGCTGCAGCTGCTATTCAGAATCTCCTTTATCTGTGTCCAAGGATCATCAAGTACTTTAAGTATGAGCAGTGAACGGAAAAAAGGAAATCGACAGGCTTTTAATGTTTATCCGCACATTCGATAGTTCTGTTGCCTGTGGCCATTGCAGTTGTTTGAGGTGGGATTGGCCTAGACGTCCGAACCGAGAGCTGTTACAGTTAAACGGCTTTTTCCAGGGCGTGAAGACATGTCTGCACTAACGTTTCTTGAGAGAAACCCATTTGAATAAGATCCTTGGGATATCGCATAACACTAGTCACTGCTCATGCACCTGAGAAAATTCTATCTTAAAGTTGTTAGGCTTGCTAAGAAAACACAGGAGTGCGAGAAGAACTGAATGAAATAGGCGATGTGATATTATGTTTCACTATATGCCGAATTCAATATTAGCGCGAGCGGTTTTCAATGTCCATACTGAAATGTACACTATCATGGAAAGCACGGCGCCAGTATTGTGTTGAATCCATTCCAGAACACGCTCATGAGGCTGCGCCCAAAGTGATTAAAGTGGCAGCGGCTGTCGCTTGCGGGAAGTGTGGTTACGGCGTTATCATGACTCATTATCGTGAGATTACCATGACGCGCTGTCATGACTCGTTCTCCACCTTTCTCTCTGTCTTGAAATGACCAGACCGTGAATGCTATAATCCAAGCAAACAAACATAATTGGGGCAAGTGCGGGATTGAACAAACTCAATTATATTTCGTAAGATGCCTCTTACGAAGTTATCCCCCTACCCCAATCTCTTCCGCTGCCTTTTCTTTATCCCATATGAGTTTCCGTTGTATAACTTCCGGCTGATTCCAAGTGGATAAGAACACTTACACTTACCATTTATTGATGAAGTGGCTATGGCTACGTCAAGCAGAAAGGGATGTAGAAAAAATAATAAAAGACTAGTTCGAAGATGCAACAATAGTCATTCCAGCTCGCTTCCGGGACGCATGTGACAAGACTTCTGCAAACGACGCGAGGGCGCTTGCTCGTTTCTCTGGGTATTTGCGCCTATACTGGCGCAAATACGCGCAACTGCTTTGCGCCTATACTGGCGCAAAGCAGCTTACGCAGTTTAGCGAATGCAACAAACTTTATTCCTCGTGTAAGGAAGCGAACACGAACAAAAGAAAAGCAAAAAAAAACCAAGAAAGAAACAGACGCAACATGTACGAAGGGACTGGGGACCTGTGGATCCCGAAAGCTCAGGAGACACTTGAAAGGATTACCGCGCGATCGTCATGCGATCAGCGGGAAGCCCGAAGCACACGAACGAGGCCCACCCTTGTTTCGCGCAGCATTACGTCCTTTTCCAACACTGAAACTAAGAAGCTCAAACTAAGGAAAACAAAAGCGTTTGCGCTACATATAGACTACTAACTAACGGTTTATTTGTGACACTTACTTTTTTTTTCTAGTTTGCCTTGAGGTATTACCTCCGGTTGGCAGATGTTATTTCAAGATTTCTACAGACTGAAACACTTAGCCAAAAGCGCGCGTAGTGCACTGCGATCAAGAGCCATTCAATCAAGCAAGAGAGAGAGACAGAGAGAAAAAGCGTTTATTAAAATAAAGGGAAACTACAGGAACTGAGGACTTCACTCACGTTCAATGACGCAAAGAACTAAGGATGAAGAGAGCGTCTAATAAGAAAACTAGAATAGTTTGACTGAAGAATACTATTGATTGTTTGGAACGTGGCACTTAAGGAAAAACAACAGCAACGACGACAACGACAACAGCAAAGTCTTAACACAGAAGCTTAAGTGCATCCCCTGTCACATTGAGATTGCTTGAAATGACGAAGCTAATGTTTAATTCCCATGCAGCGCTTCCACAACGTTCTAAATACAAATCCCCAAAGAGTACTCAATTACGGGATCTTCCCATACCCCAGCATGGTTATATAAGGGGGGCCGTATGATTCTCCGAGCTGTATTGCATGTGACGTGACAGGAGACATCAAACGCTTATTTGTGGCAGTGTCTTAATTACCGTGATGAAAAATAACATCCATTCCACATGCGTCCTGCAACACCATGAGTGTCCGAAACGGTCAGTAATCACCCGCAAGTAAGCTTTAAGTCTTCTTGATGCATTCGTAAGAGAGCCTGGTTCGTGAGACATGTGACAGCACGGCCCTCTGAAAGCAGGCTACCAGATGGAGCGATTGGCCTCGATCTCCAGGCTAAACCCTCCTTTTTGTTACAACCCACGGCCACAACATAGGTAAAAAACAGCTGAAACAAAGTCCTGGTGCATTTCACTCTGAAGCCCGAGGAATTAGTGCGTTAGCTCAAGTACAATATTAACATAATCTTGCGCTGACGTAAACAGTGTGTTGATGTCAGCACGAAAAAAAAACATCACTAGTGTCTCTTGAGAATAGAGTGAGAATAGGCCAGTTAATGAAGGATATTTAGAAATGGTAGAAGCGCGATACACGGGAAAATAAAGAGAAGAGCGCTCCGTCACCACCGTAGCTTCTTGCGCGGGGTCGCGAGTTTTGCATGTCAACCATTTCCACCTCTATCATATACGGCCCTGATGTTACCACTCTCTACCCCACGTTTTTTTATGCTTACTGTTGGAAGGGCAAGTTTTACTGAACTCGGAGGAAATTGCTAGCCTAAAAGCCCGCAAAGCAAAAAATGTTGAAATATAAGGAATGTGAGTGAAACGCTCATTATACCTGTGCTATATATTTACGAAGCTAGGTTTCACACAATAATATATGAAGTTAGCGCATAGCATGGCCTTTTGATTGAAAAGATGTATCAGTGATATTGTTGCATTACTTTTTTGGAAGCTTAATATTTCCGTAATTTTTTGATGTCTGTTTTCAAAGCTGTTCAGGAGTGGGAAGGCAGTGGACGTCAAAACCGCTTATGCCAATGTACAATTCAGAAATTCAAGCTCTTCATTCACCTATAAACATGCACACACATTTCACGAAATTCGAAGCAAACAAAGCCTGTAGACGAAGAAAGTAAGTATCACACAGGCACGAATCTAAAGTTAATCAGAAGTAGCCGTCTATATGCAACCGTGCATGGTAAACATTAGAACTTGATGTCCAGTGTGCAATAAGAACACTGCTAAACGCGCACATAGTAATATTATTGTTCTAGTAATCCTGAAGGTCAGCGCTCAATGGAAGCGCAGTTCACTGAAATGAAAAGTTCTATGCTTTTTTTTCTCTTTCCGTATCTGTAGTATGGGATATGTGCAAAACTGTCGCTTTCAAAAACGTTCGCCTGTTCTTTGGTGCGCACTTCATAGTCCTTCATGATGATGGAGCTAACGCGGACTGAAGCCTATCAAAAATATAGGATATAAAATAAAAAAAATCAAAGAACAAAAAATATCTGAGCACACTCCCTGTGAAGGCGCCGCCCACACCGGTGTGTGACAAATTACACTTCCATAGGCGAAGAGTATCTCTTACTTCTTTGCTAGTATCGCCTCTAACTTGATGCGCCTACCGTTCGTGATTGGCCCCGCAAGCGTCAATAAATCAAACAGTCATTGTTCCTCCTTTTTTTCTTTATTTCCCACATGGGTAAAAAAGAAAGTGTCGATCTAGGTGCTCCCACCCTTTGTTGGCCTGACGCGCATACTGTATTTCGGCCCGCATAACACACATGAGCCCCATATTGAAAAACGAAAGTCTAAAATTAAGCAACTGGCGCTCACTATTATTTCTTATGGCATAGAATACAGTACAATACGGTACAGCACTATTACCATGAATACAATAAGAGGGAGGAGGTGGGAAAAAGATCAAAAGCGCTTGACGAGGTTCCTACTCCTTTTACAGTAGGCAGTTAAACTTGCACAGTATACAAAGGTAATGATGAATAATACTGCATATCAGATTGTGCAGTTGACGAAATGAAGAAAGACGGCGAAGAAGACACATTGCTAGCTTGTAGTTAACAAACAGAGCATTAGTAAGAACATCACTTATAATGGAGATTGTGTATACCGGGTGTTTCGGCGAACACTTTCAAAATTTTGAAAGGTCGCCTGTGGCAGATATCGGAATTCTAGTTCATGAGCTGATCTACTCGAACAGGCGGACATTACTTGCACAAAACATTGAAATGCGTTATCGACTAATTAAAAACATAACTAATTAAGTTTTAAACTAAATACGTCATGACCCATATAGCAATTTACAAGTTCTAGCCATGGAGTTCTCGAGGCGGATCCGATTGGGAGGAATTTTCAGGATGACACTAGTTTTGAGGTATTAATTCCCGATCTTTGCGGAGAAATGAATTGGCGTTCCAGTTACTTTAGTGCTTCAAAGCATAAAACGACGTTCTTTTAACGCTGTTAACATAGGCAGTCATACGATGACTGCCGATGTTAACACGCCGTATCGCCGTATCGTGCCACCGCCGGAGGGTGTAATGTATGAGGCGCGACTACAGTCGGGCTCCTCTTTTAAGCACTCCTAGGGACACGTGGCGCCACCTGGCGGTGCCGCCACGAAGTCCGCGCGTTGCGTGCGTCCTAATATATATTCAGGCAAGATACTATCAACGCATATGATGCGGTCGCGATATCGCTCAGGACCAAAGAAATCTTAAAGCATTGTTTTTTGTCATTGAAAAGTGGCACAAATACAGTGGCAACTACCAAGTGGCCGAAGATGGCGTCAAGGACGTTCAGTGAAATGCGACACATGCCCAGTCACCCAACTTGACCAACGGTTGAGCCGGGATAAGTTAAAACTGCCACACCCTGTTTTTATTCCAAATCTGTTGTTAGCTCTCCACGATAGGTCGAAATGGCGAATTTGGAATTAAAAAAGAAAACAAAGTGGGATAGCTTTACGTTATCTTGGCCATCGTTTGGAACACGGTCGTCGTTTGGAACACGGTTCTCTCCGCGCAGCTGCCCGATGCCCTTCCCATTAGACTACCCAGTGACCCAAATGGGCAGAAAAACTGCTAGAACGCTGAAACAAACAAACAAACAAACAAACAAACAAACAAACAAACAAACAAACAAACAAACAATCAGGTACCGACCGAGAGATGCGTTAAGAAAAGCTAAGAATGCTAATAACATTAAAAACAGGTCATTCGCGGAGTTTGTTTTCACGAAATGTGGGGATGTTAGGGGTGATGTGCAAATAATATTTTTGTGTTGGGGTGAAGTAGGGGTTAATGAGAAATTGCTACACCATCATTTTTACCTGGTTTGAAGGCGTAATTATGTAAAATGCTTACAAATTTTCCATGATAATTTGGCAGAATGAACAATGGGGGCAATTATATTTGAAGACTATAGACACCGTATAACGTCTTACCTGCACATAGAGGTAAGTATGTAGCTAAACACAGCATCACCTTCCATCAATTTTAATAGAATATCACTTTCCGGAAAACCCAACTAAACTGCAATTACGACAAATGCTTGTTCGGTTCAGAATGTATTAGTATTTTTTGGATTTTATTGGGATTTTTTCTTGTAACCTTTTTTTCTCGATTTTTTTCCTTTTTACTTTGAAGCAAAATTAAGTAAGCTTTTGTGATTTTGATATTATTTTGAAATCTGAAATCTATGGTTTCCGTAGTATTTGTGGCTGTACGAATTTGTTGCTTCTTTTAGTATATATATATATATATATATATATATATATATATATATATATATATATATATATATATATATATATATAGTCTCATTCTACGATACGGTAGGTCAGTGGCTACAGTGCTGCGCTGCTAAGCACGAGGTCGCGAGATCAAATCCTGGCTGCGATGGCTGCATTTCGATCGGGTCGATAGCAATAATGACCATGTCCCGTGCATTGGGGGCTTGTAAAAGATCCCCTTGTGGTCAAAATTAACCCGGAGTCCCCAACAACGGTGTGCCTTATAACCAAAATCGTGATTTTGGCACGCAAAGCCCCATAATTCCATTCAATTCTTATTCTGACAGAAAGCTTATTTATCTGCGTACCTATATTCCGTAAATCTAAATCATTATTCGCATTTATATTCCTCTGTTGCAACTTAATTTGTTCTGTTTCTCTCTAAAATCCGATGAATGCATTATTGTTTCTATTGTACCATACACGCAATGCTACCCATGCCATGAAACGACTGGCTGGACCTCCGTCAACCTGCTTAGTTGCAGCTTTTAGCCATTCAGACCGCTTAAAAATTAAATGAATTTGAATTACAGTCATTGTCGCAGCTTCACGCAAGCGTTCCTGAGCTCAACGAGGTCTTCTAAAGTGTCCGCTGTATAGTTATTTTATATAATATACGTCCCTATGTTATGACTACACAGACTATGAAATAATGCAGGGAATGCAAAACATGGCTTTATGCGCTATGCTATATTACTTAACATAAATTTTCTAATTATTTCTTACAAAGCCGCCTGTATTACGAGCGTAAAAGCTTTGAACTTAAATTGCAGCAAAACTTTATAGTCTGCAGCCTCCTTGCTTTGAGATTAATGCTGCACTGTGTCATCACTTCGTTTTCTCTAAAAATCGCCGATAACTCGCAACAAAGGCAGGTGCTCATTTTCTAAGAGAAATGAGCATTCGATGCGGGTAATGCCTGAAAGCATGCGCTATGTATGCCCCGCCACTTTTTGTTACTTCCTGCCACCACAGAAAAGTTTTCGCATCAGAGGCTTCGACGCTCACATCTCTCCTGAGAAAAGAAAGGCGGTGACGGCAGTGGCTTGCTCAGCAGGAAAGAACTTCGTGTCGACCGGTCCATCACTCATCATCCAATTTCCTGCCGTCCCCTTTCGTGTTCGGTCATTGCCCGGGTGGGCCTCACCACCAAGTTCGCGAACAACGCCCCAGTGTCGGCGAACTGCGATGGGATGCAGTAAACGGCTTGTGGCCGGGCGAACCGAGAATTCACTTGGGGCCCGTGAAAGAACGAAAACGGTGCGCTTAGTCAAGACCCAAAATTCGGCCTTTCTAGACAGTAAAATTGGGACGAGTCGCTTCGTGGGTTCACTGAACATTGCCTTCTCTGGTGCTTGGCTGCTCAGCAGACATTTGGGAGCAATAGATTAGAACAAAGATGTCCAAAGTTTCCTCGTGCGAACCTCTACGATCGGTTCTTGTGAGGAAACTTTGATCCTACGGCGAGCATTGGAAGGAGAGCGAAGAGGTGGAGTCCACTCCGAAGCAAAATATCAAATTTGAAAGCAACTTGAGGTCAAGATAACGTCACTGGCTTATCCATCTGTTGTATCCTTCCTTATTGTATTAGTTTCGCTCTTTCAGTGTACACATCGTCATCGTCATTCAACATGTTTTGTTATATAAGTGGCTTGGCTGTGACGAATCAAGTTTGACGTACATGGCGCGCTTGCGTGGTCCAGTTTTATGCGTCTGGCCCGAGCAGGACACCACCCCATGCATCCCCTCGTCTTCTGCCCAACCACCACGACAAATAGGAGAAACAAGGTCCGAGGAGTTGTTATAGGAATATGAACCTAAATGTTGCGAAGGTTGGCCTCTTCTCATACGACGTGTGGACCCCATGGAACCTGCTGGTGACAACCAAGGTCTTGTTTGCTCAGCGCCCTAAAGAAGCAGTAGTGCTGGTAGGGCGAAAAATAAGAACTTTCATCAGCAGCCTATGTAGCCTTCTTACAAAGCTAGAACAAGAGATGCTTCCACAAGCAGACGTGCAAACACAGGCGAAAGCTTCTCGCGACAGCAGCACGACGACCTTCATAGTTCTTTTTTTTTACCTGCATGCATTTTGTTGTATGGGCTGGATAACAACAGAAATAGTAGACGTACTAATAGTTTTTCGGGTTTGGGACATAAGATGATATAGGACGTAGCAGAAATCAGGCATACTAACAACGCTGAGAAAACCATTATGGCCATAGGCATTTCAGCGAGCGTGAATATAGAACAGTTCCTTTATCCCGTTCGACATTGGACATATCCATGATTGTAGACTGGCCAGGGTAGAACGTCGATATTGTTGTTCAGTTATTTATTTTGAGGCCATTCCTTTTACTCTTGCAGAACCTGCTTACAATTTGCCGTAATTTTTTTTTATTTTTGTGACAAAAAACAATTTTTTTCCGATGAATTCGTATTTCTTCTTTATGCTCCGTCTATTATGTGGAATAAAATTGCACACGACACGGTTTGGCAAAGTACAAATTGTAACATTCATCGGCGTACATTCTATGAGTAATGATGGGATAGATGTGCAAGCCATCCTTGAATACATCTCCCCTTGGGTGTCTCTTGATCGCGAGGAACCTTTCTTTAACCTATAGAAGAACGACAACTCATCTGCCATTTTCCCTATGCTTACACAGACCAGTGTTTGGTTTTGACGTGTACGAAACTGTGAACAGCCAGGAGCAGTGCAGTGCGCTATAATTTGCCGTTTGGTAAATGTTAAATGCCAGTAGCCACCCTTGCGATCCATCGACGAATAGTATTTGGCGTTGCAGAGCCGATCCAATGCATCGTATATCCGAGTTTGTGTGGGGGGGGAGGGGGGGTATACATCCATCCTCGTGATCTCGTAAAGTGGACAATAATCGACGCAGAAACGCCGTGGTCCGTGCTTTTTCTTTACCAAGACTACACGAGATGCCCACGGGCTTTTCGTCGGCTGGACGATGTCGCGCAGCATCTCGACGAGTTGTCTTATAGTTTCACTTTCTCGCGTCGAAACTCGTTGAGGGTTCTAGTGGAGTGGTCGAGTGCACTCTTCGGTTATGCGATGCTTTGCGACTGGTGTTTGCCGAATCCTCGATAACGTCGAAAAACTGTCTTTGTATTGTCGGAGAAGACTTCTGAGCTGTTGTTGCTCACTGATGGTGAGATCTGGATTTATGTCGAAGTCTGGCTCAGGTATTGTCGTCGAGGTATATGCGGGGGAATCTGAGAAAACAAGGGCATTGCTGGCTTCCACAATTTCCTCAATGTATGCGATCGTCGTGTCCTTCTTCATGTACTTGAACCCCTGGCTGAAGTTTACCAGCATCCTTTTCGCTTTCCTTCCGAGCAGTTGAGCGATTCCTCTTGCGACGCAGATTTCACGGTAGAGTAGCAGACGTTGGTCGCCCTCGATGACGCCTGCTACGTCTACGGGTGTTTCACTTCCGACTGAAATTACACTAACTTGGTCCTCAAGTACATTCAAGGTATGGTGACTACGAGCGCTTTCCGGTGGTATCCCTTGATCTTCGGATAGTGTTATCGACTTCGACTGCAGGCGGATTATTGAGCCGTGTTGGTTCAGGAAATCCATGCCGAGAACGACCTCTCGTGAACACTGTTGGAGGAGAACGAAGGTGGCAGGCGAAGTCCGGTCATGAACGGTAATTCTTGTCGTGCTGATTCCGGTGGCGTAATGAGGTGTCCTCCAGCGTTCCGAATTTGAAGGCCTTCCCATGCAGTCTCAACTTTCTTTAACTGAGCGGTGATGAGTCCCCTCATGAAGGAGTAATCGGCTCCTGTGTACACTAAGGCGGTGACAGCGTGGCTTTCGAGAAACACATCGAGGTCGGCGGCTCTTTGTTTTGCGTTGCAGTTAGGTGATGGCGTCGCAGCATCAGGTCCTTTGTTCGGTGCATTCGTTACTTCCAGACTTCGTCGGCATGGCGGCGTGTCGTTGTTATGTCGTCGATATAGCCTCTTCGGCGTCTTCGGCGTCGGCGGAGGATCTTCGTCATTTCGACGAACAGCAACCGCACCTCCATCGGTTGTTGCCTTTAGTTTTCCAGATATGGGCTTGCAGACCGGCCTCAGGCTTTGCCAGTGTATGGTCGGCGTTGCGGGGACAGGTAGCGGCCTGGTGACGGTGAATTGGATGGTCTTCGAGGGCTCCACTGTCTGTCAGCGGGAGAGTCAGTGATGCCACGTGGGCGTTCACCTTGCTGCGGGCGTGGTGCGTTGATGTCGAACCCTCGCAATCCCATCTCGAGTTAAAGGCATCGGTGGTAGATGTGGCCGGCCTTTCCGCAGTGATTGCAGAGCGGACGGCGGTCGGGCGGGCGCCAAACGTCAGTCTTCCTTGGAATACTGCGCGGCGCGATGAGTTGGCGTGGTGGCGGTGGCAGTCGTGGACGACGGGACTGTGGCATCACGGCGCGGAGAGGCAACGTGACGGCGGGACACGGCGGCGTACGTTATCGCTTGCGGCGGAGCCTGTGGCGATTCAGGGGCTACGAGTGATCGTTGGGGCTCCTCACGTACGACGTCCGCAATCGAAGCCACTTGAGGGTGTGATGAAGGCAACAATTTTTGAAGCTCCTTCCGCACAACCGTTCTGATCGTCTCACGCAGGTCATCGGTGGCCAGTGATTGTACTCCGGCGTAGTTTGTTGAGTTCGTGTAGCGGTTGAATTGTCGGTTCCACATTTCCAGCGTTTTCTCCGTGTTCGTTGCCTCGCGCCGAAACTCTTCGACAGTCTTTGGTGGGCTTCGTATCATTCCACCGAAAAGCTCCTCCTTCACACCATGCATGCGTAGGCGGACTTTCTTCTGCTCGGACATTTCTGGGTCAGCGTGGCGGAATTGGTGGCTCATTTCCTCCGTAAATATGGCAGCGTACTCGTTTGGTAGCTGAACTCGGGCTTCCAATAGAACTTAGTCCCTTCCGGATGATACTCGCGAAGGTCCTCAAGAAGTTACTGCGGAACAGCTCCCACGTTGTAAGGGTGGACTCCCAGTTCTCGAACCATGTCTTCGTGGCCTCTTCCAAGGAGAAGTACACGTGGCGCAGCTTGTCCTCAGAGGTCCAGTTGTTGAAGACCAAGATCCTTTCGAAAGTCTCGAGCCAGGTTTCCGGATCCTCGAACGAAGCACGGAAGGTAGGAGGCTTTCTCGGTTGTTTAAGCTCGGTGGGGGACGCTGGTGTGGCCACTGTGGTCGTTGACTTGGTAACAGTATTCCTGGTCGTCTCAGGCAAATTTCCGTGCTCCGGGGGCAGTCCTTGGAGCCTGCGGCTAGCTCCCTGGTGCTTGGCGGCGTTGGTGTTGTCTTCGTGGTTCGGGCTTGGATCACGGGTTTGCAGTGGCGTTCGGTACATGAACGCACTAGAACCTCCACCAGATGTCACGTAATAGTGACGGTGAATAATACAGCCAAAAATCTGTGAATAACGCAACTAACTTTTTATTGGGCGAACATGTGTCCACAAAAGCAAGTTACGCAAAACACAGCAATAGCGGCGAACTCAGTCAGTAATCGTCGAAAATCTGATCAGCGGGCTAATCGCGTCGGTTTTATACATCAGTCACCGAAAGTTCCGGAGTAATCGTTGGTGCCCGCGTGTCTTCCGGAAAGTTCTATACCATTCGTGTCGCGCATACATGCAATCATATTACACACGGTTCGATGACAACAGGCAATGGATGGAACTATCGATAACATTCCAGAACTCCCGATACATGCAAGCGCGTCCTGCGCTGAGAGATAACAGGTTAGACGATGAAACGCAGTCGCCCGATAAACAAGTAACGTGTCATTATAATGCACAGTTCTATACTCACGAAATGGGCGCAGTTTCCCGGTGTTTCTTTGTTGAGGTGTCTTGTAAAATAGATATTCCTTAGGATAACATGACAGTAACTGGGGCTGTAGGCAGAGTTTTCTGCCCTGAACAGGCCTTGTCAGCGGCAGCTTGGCATGTGGAAAGGGCAGCAAAAATACAAGTCAAAGGCTGTTACAGAAAGAGGGAAGAAAATGAAATAGGCGCTTCAATACAGAAAATACAAGAATGAACAACAAAAGTTCACTCATAGCTGTGGCGTTCCGCTTACATCCTATGGGCACGGTGCGGTTCACGCTATTGAGAGCTGAGGTGTAAAGTGTGCCGTAATAACAATTTGCAGCCGTTTCATTGAGTACAGACTTCCCCACGCATGGCCGCTGCATTTCGGTGAAGCCTGGCACCAACTAGGTCGATGGCAAACGTTACCGGTATAGCTCGGCAAGAATTTGCTACAGCGTCAAGCGATGCGTCGTTCAGAGCACGAGGTCATTTACTTTTTGCTTCGGAGAAACACATAGGGGAGAGAAGGCGGCAAAGAAAACGCCAATTACAAGGCTGCACGTGAAGCACAGTGCTCGCATTTTAATGGGGGCCAGCGGTGCATATTATACGAGGCGCACTGACCCGAGTAGCGGGGCTGTGGAGGAGTGAAATTCGCCGCCGCTGCTCATGAGCGTGCGAAATGCGCTGGCCAGCTGCGTCAGATGACTTGTTTACGCTCGCCAAAAGTGCCGAGCGTCGTTGCAACATAAAAGTCAGGGGCCCATTATGCTGCTGTCAAAAAGAGGAACATTAAACGAAGCAAGGCCTGCAGCAGCAGCGATATGCCACAGTTATTACGGCTCTGAGGCAACGTTTCACCGACCATTTACGGTCCTTAAAGCAGGCAGTAGGTGAAGCGGACGTACCATTAAAAGCACGCCACGGGGAACTTCGTATACGAGAACATTTCGTTACGACTACAGGAAATAACATTTAGAATAACATGTCTTGCGTGGGGAACCTAAACTTTTCCTGAATCTAGCAATGCTCAAAATAAATTGGTCGCAGGAAGAACCGAGAGACGCAAACGCTGAGCAGCAACGGTGAACAGCAACGCTGGTCGCTGTTTACATTTGAGAGCCGCTGATTTCAATTAAAGTTCTACAGTTACCTTAATTCTTCGCAAGAAAAGCAGGAAGATACCTATAAAGAAAGGGGTCAGACAGGGAGACACAATCTCTCCAATCTCTCAATCCAATCTCTCTACTTCTTCCAAGCACGCAGTGCTTGGAAGAAGTATTCAAGCTATTAAACTGGAAGGCTTAGGAGTAAAGAATGACGGCGAATGTCTAAGCAGCCTTCGGTTTGCCGATGACATAGCTCTATTCAGCAACACTGCAGACAAGTTACAACAAATGATTGAGGACCTTAACAAAGAGAGTGTAAGAGTGGGATTGAAGATTAATATGCAGAAGACAAAGATAATGGTAAAAAGCCGGGCAAAGGAACAAGAGTTATGGATCGCAAGTCGGCCTCTATAGTCTGTGGAGAGTATGTTTACCTAGGTTAATTATTCACAGGGAACCCTGATCATGAGAAGAAAATTCACGGAAGAATAAAAAAGGGCTGGATCGCATACGGCAGACATTGCCAGCTCCTGACTGGAAGCTTACCATTATCATTGAAGAGGCAGGTGAACAATCAGTGCATTTTACCAGTGCTGACATATGGGACAGACTTGGAGACTGACAAAGAAGCTTGAGAACAAATTAACGACTGCGCAAAGAGCGATGGAACGAAAATTGCTAGGCATAACTTTAAGAGACAGAAAGAAAGCGGTTTCGATCAGAGAGCAAACGGGTATAGACGATATTCTAATTGACATGAAGAAGGAAAATGGAACTGGGCAGGTCATCTAATGCGCCGGTTAGATAACCGTTGGACCATTAGGGTTACAGAATGGGTACTAAGAGAAGGAATACGCAATCGAGGATGACAAAAGACTAGGTGGAGCGATGAAATAAGGAAATTCGCGAGAGCATCGGTTGGCGCAGGACAGGGGTAATTGGAGATCGCAGGGAGAGGCCTTTGTCCTGCAGTGGACATAAAACAGGCTGATTATTATTATTATTATTATTATTATTATTATTATTATTATTATTATTATTATTATTATTATTATTATTTCAAAATCTTGCACACCTATCAAACCAACAAAGCCATTGGCTACGGCATTTGAATAAAGACGAAAAATTTTCCTCCACCCAACTGTAGCAAAACATATCAAAAAAGGAAGGAAAAACATATGCCTTTCCCAGAAATAATGCTACGCAGTTGAAGAAAAATTATTCCTGCTTTGGGGTTCGAACAAGAAACCAACGCCTGCTCGAGACGTTCCCACTAACATCCGAGCTATCCAGGAGGTTAGCAGACCGCATAACCAGCCTGAATTAATCGACAACTTGAAGCACAGGGACTCTGAATATGACAAAGAGGAAGCCCGCGAGGTGGACGAATGTTCGTGAAAGAGAAAATTGCCATGCAACTAACTGCAGCATGAAGCTACAAACTTCATTGTTGGTTCCCTTGGCTCCTCTTGCCCTACTCACTCATCATAAGAATGAAAAACAAAACAATTGCCATTCTTCAAATATTGTACGCCTGAAACCAGATATACTACGGATAATCACAAAGCTAACATATCAGTGCATGACACTTGTCGTATATCTTAGCACCACGGGGGTCGTTTTTTCTGCTGATGATCAAAGAGGCTTATGCACAGTCATTGCCGATTGTTTATGGCTTTGTTCCACGGCAGCCGCATTGCAACTGTCGTGGAATGCAGAAAGAACCATACACTGAGCGTTGGATGCATATTAGGAGACTGAGTTTTGACGCTCTTCCTACTGTTGGATCTGGAGGACAATCCCGATTGCTGTCCCCCAGATATTGGACGTTGCCGTTGAGTGCGGGAGTTGGCCGAGGTTGAGGAGGACGTTGAGATGAAAAACTGGAGGTTTATTTACATTATTTATATATTTATAGTGAGAGTACAAAGAAATTAACAGTCATAAAAGTCATTACGGGCCGGCAGAAACTCGGGCGCAGCGGCCGTGGCAAGAAGATCGAAAGAGATGAGTGAAGGAATGCTCTAGGAATGCTCCCTTGGTGCTCCCGGTCTGTGTCTCAAAGTCACGTCACGTTCGGCCAATCGGCGAGCCCGCTCAGGTGTCGTCATTTTCGGCCAATGGTCGGCGCCCGTGCGATTGTGTCACACCCGGCGCACAGGGTCGCTCCTTGGGCCCCAATTGTCCGAGCGCTTACTTCTCTCTGCGGTATTGCCAACGTGATTTGCAAGCGCCGTCACAAAGGCGGATGGGGGGATTGCTGCCAGGGCCTCACGGTGCATTACAGCCGTCTTGCCTCGGGACCCACGTTACCTGGAACAGTGCCAGGCTCTCGCTACACTTTCGGGAAGAGTCAAGCAGTGAATAGCTCCACCTGCGGCGCACGAGGTGGGGGACGCCAACTCGTTTGCATGTGCCGCGCCTCGGAAACGGCGTAGATGTGCTTCTGCGCTCCTTAATTAGCTGTGGCGTGATTCGATGTGGTCTGGTGAACTCGAAGGAGGCTCAGGAAAAGGTCCCGTATCTAACACTACGCCTTCTCTTATAGTCGCCGCGTTTCTTTAGAACGTTCAAATCAATCAATCAATCAATCAATCAATCAATCAATCAATCAATCAATCAATCAATCAATCAATCAATCAATCAACTATACATTTAAACGTATACGTTCCGGGCTGTTCAGTTATCCAGAAAACACCTCATTCGTACTCAAACGCTTCCAAAAACTTGCTATAAAGGCCTACGTATTCATTGTTGATAAAATGGATATCTGAATTAGGCAACGAGACTAATTCCTAAACCTGTAGCGGGAATGATCTGCTATGTCATAACAACCGCGTAAATTATTAGGGTGTGGTATATTGGATTGCATCGACTTCGCTATATGCAAACAAAATGTTTTCTGGGGTACAGGTACATTCACAGAAACTGTAATAATCCTCAGGGATGCGTTCATATTCACATTGGTCATTCAGGCTTATGTGCACTTGAGTGGGCCATGGGATATTACTAACCTGCAGGTAAACGAGCTTTTCAGAGGAATAGGAAACACAAGCTTAATGTTTTAGCCATGCATACTAAAAATAGCAAAAAAGAAACGTTGTTACTCTAAGAAAGCCCTTAAGAGCTAGCGCCGGACAGTCGTGATATTGGAGAGATTTGAGCGGGTGGCCCGCCAAT
Organism: Dermacentor variabilis; assembly: GCF_050947875.1. Classification (NCBI taxonomy): domain Eukaryota; kingdom Metazoa; phylum Arthropoda; class Arachnida; order Ixodida; family Ixodidae; genus Dermacentor; species Dermacentor variabilis. The sequence goes on from NC_134572.1 coordinate 77,461,148, forward strand.
GGCAAGCACCTCTCAGGGAGGAACAGCTTCGTGAATTCAGCAGCTGTATCTTCCAAGAAGAGCGCTGTAAATGTGCATTATATGGGGACCTTATAGTTTCTTTCCACAATGTCTGCCAATAAATAAAAAAACAACAAAAGTGCTCGTTTTCATCTAACGACAACTGACCTTATACTTGACTCCGCCAGGGCCTAGGCGGCAGAGGAGGAGGAGTTGTCGGATGTAGCGCGCTCTTCACGGAGGCATCTGCGTTCTTTGAAGTCCGAAGGTTTCGTTAGTGTCGCTTTTTAAGGGCCGCAACAGCTTCCTGATTAGACGAACGGTCTCTCGTCATCGGTTTTAAGACCTCCCTTTCATTCTTCACTTTGGCGGGACTCAGCAACTACACTGGCAAAGCACTAGCTGGCAAAGCACTGACAGATGCACGCAGAACGCCAAGACATATACGATGGCTTCTGTCCAGCAATCTTTGGAGTCTTTCTTCTAGATTACAGGATATTCCATGCAACACAGGAGCAGAGTATGCTATTCCTTGTCTGATGATTGCCGAGTGAAGGCGTAATAAGGAAGAGCTTGAACTACCCCATCTCACTCCAGCAAATCGACGGAGACTGTAGATTAGGGAGTTGAGTTTTCCCTCTATAATGCTTTTATTTGGGGAGTCCATGATAGCCATCTGTCTGTGATAATACTCAAGAACTTGTGTTGTCGCACAAGTTTCAGATGTTGAGAGTCTAGCACGAGCTGGAATATCGTGACGCATTTCCTTGTAAAAGGAGGTAGAGCAGTTTTCTCATGTGAAGTAATCATACTTCTGCTTTAAAAAAACATTAATTAGTGTTAGACCACCTGGTAGCTTTTGCTGAAAGGCTAGAGTACTGGAGTCTGATGCCCATATGCACAATTATTCTACATATAGTGAATAATTCAGGGCAGAAGGCAAGATATGGGGTAATTCTTCATAACACAGTTGAATAGAAATGGACTGAGTTTACTACCCTGCGGAACACCTTGATTCACTTTATGCTGTGTGCTTTTACCATTAGCTGTTTCAATAACGATTTTCCTATCCTCTAAGAAATGCGCAATCCATCTCAGTGTTCGGCCAACTATGCCCAAATGAATTAACCCATGCAGTACGTGAGTGGGCTGGCTGTGTCAAATACACGCCTTATGTCTAGAAGCACTGCAATAGTGATTATTTCACAGCTTCTCTCATGATCTACGTATGTAACAAGATCTAACATAGCATCTAACATAGATCTAACACACCGGCACCTGCGGAAGTCCGCCATATTTTCGGGTAGTGCATTGGTGCATTCTGCCCACCACTGAAGCCTAGCATCTATCATCTTTTCCATAAGTTTACATAGACAACGTGTTAGACTGACAGGGCGGAAAGAATCTGGCGATAAAGGTGTTTTACCCGGTTTTAGTATCGGAACCGCTCGTGCAATATTCCAGGAAGGGCGAAGACATTCCGATACCCACACATCGTTCAGAAATTTTAACAAAATTTTCGTGGCCACAGTACCCAGGTTTTTCAGTGCAGCATACGTGACCCTACCAGGTCCAGCCGCTGTCCTCTGGCGGCACGATACACATGCACTCTTTAATTTTTCTAATGAAAACGGCTGTCTGGGTCATGATGCTGGCTACTGATAGAAAAATTGATCGATGCTTTGACTTCTTCGACAGATCGAGTTACTGTATTCAGGTGTGTTTACTGCTGCACTTGGGCGTGTAATAAGCTGACAGAACTCGTTTGCATAGGTCGTTTCCGGTACACTCTGGACTGAACTTTCGTGCATCGCTCGCTTCAACGCGAACGAAACATCAAAAGCATAGGGCATACGAAGCTACAGGCAGTACGCGCACCATGCAAACATCACAGATCGCTTTGAAGATGATGCCAGCGCGGGCGCACACTTTGGCCACGTCGCATAAGGAGCCTACTACAAACAGCGCTTGTGTGTAGGCTCCCTAACGTCGCAGATCGCTTTCAACACACCACGCCCTCATGGCCGCGCCGTAAGCAGCAGCCGCCTGAGAAAAATTCCCCCCCCCCTCTCTCCCTCGCCTCACCCCCGTACCTCGAGCGCGACAGGAGAGGGCGCGCTTCCGGCCCACCTTCCTAGCTGACACATTGAGCCCCGTTCACCCTCGTTACGCTTTCACTTGCACATACAGCATACGGCAAGCGGCGACGATTATATCGCCCTTGGACTTTATACGGAACCTCAGGGTGACGGCGACGGCAGAAATGCGCCTGTAGTGTACATATAATTGCTACCGCAATAGAGAGAGAAAGAGAGAGAGAGAGGGAGAGAGAGAGCTTTTCTTACAAGCCCAAGCACAGCAGCCACGTTCAGTTGTATTTTTCGGCCTGCCTAAAGAACAGGCACGTACACGCCAGAAGCAGGATCAGGCCTCCTTCAGCAAACGACGACAGCCTTCCCTCGAGAGCACTGGCTGCCTGAAACAACTTATACCTAGAGAGAAGAACCGAACAACCACGGGAAGTAGACGAAGACTGCTACTCGTTGGAGGCGTGCGGATCCACAGCGGCGAGGTGCAGATAAAAAGAGGAGGACGGGAACGGGCGGAAACGTGGTCAACCCGAAGCGCCTGCCCACTCGAAGCTCTCCCGTGCCTGTCGCTCGAAAGTAGCACTTCAGAAACGAAGGCGCGGAGCATTCCTGGCGGTTTCCCTTGAGAATTGGCGAAAACAGGCGGCAGCCAGGCCATCACTATAGGACCCCGTCCGTGCTCACCAGAGCTGTAGGATGGACTCTAGAGACGCACGACACGAAAGCCCAATACATATATACGTTCGATAGCATAACCTCAGGAGCCTATAGTATACGCAAAAAGGGACGATTATGGAATTCATTAAAAATTGAATTTGATAAAATAATGCACGTACTTGAACTTCGACACACGATGCACAGAGGAACAAGAAAGAAAAAGACTTTTCAAAGCAAAAAAACTAAGGCACAAAAACAAACGAAAGAAAGTATCTACAATGAGCGGTCAGAAAGATAGGCCACGTGTGAGTAATGCGCAAACGTGATATATGTACAACAGACAGTCTTTATTTACTTTTTTTGAAAGACAACTGATGGTTTTTTTTTTCTCAGTGGACTGCTTTTGAGAACATATTTGTTGGTATTCGTTCATGTCTGAGATTGGGCTACCCAAATTCTTTCACGTGCACGAACTAGCTCATTCAAGCCGGGTAAATGTGGCTCACTGCCGTGCGCTCGCCCCGAAGTCCCACACGCACAAATTTCAGGAGTCGGCGCTCCAGCAATGGATAACCTATTGATGTTCACTTTGCTTCACACGAACTATGGCTTCCGATATACTAGGTGGGCGGCCACGTGTTTAGATATACATTAATATCATTGAACGCCATGCTAAACGCGCTGCACATGTCACTACACAGAAACATGTAATAGCAGATTTCTGGGACATGGTGGCGATGATGTATGACGGGCTCCACAATCGCTTCAGGCGTATGCAGACCGCCAAACGATAGCCTTTGAGATCTGTTTCATTTACTCAGAGATAAAGGTAGCAGAAGCATGAGTTTGTACTCCATCTTCGAGTGAACCTAAAGACGACACCGAAGAAACGAAGCGCGAACCAAGAACTGCTTATTCTTACAAATCTGCGCTTCCTTTTGTGACACGAGAGCGAATGCATCTCCTCTCTATTTGTAAGGAGTGGGGATCTGACACTTTAGGCGTCTGCAGCGGTCAGGTAGTACATTTTTCGTCCGTTAGCGTAATTAATGGTGCGCTTGCCCAATTGTCCCGCACGCTTTACTATGAAATATTACCAACTATCCCCGCGTGTAGGCTGGCTAGATACGTTTGAAAACATAACCAAAGCCTCTCTGGTGCGCAAGTTTCAATCTTACGCTCTACAACTGTACCGCGTTACTAAGCCCTTACCAACACGGAATGTTTTCGTAGATTCGCGGGCCACTGAAGGACCTTTTGTACTTTTTGGGAGGGACTGGTCGGTGCTAGCACCTTTGAATGCGCAGTAGTGCCAGCGCGTATTCACGTGTTTGCGGCGTCTTCCTCTGTCTCAACTTTCATTCTCTATATTTCCTTCCCCCAGCACGGGGTAGTCAACCAGATCGTTTTCCTGTTTACCTTCCCACTTTCTCTCTGGCTTTTCAGTCTCCCTCCCTGATAAAAGTGCGCGTCATATTCCTCCCTTTCTTGAAGGTCAATTTGCCATAGGTGTAATGAATTAAAGATGGAGTAATATTATATATATATATATATAAATATATATATATATATATATATATATATATATATATATATATATATATATATATATATATATATATATATATATATATTGTTGAGGGTGATCTATCAGTTCTTGAAAATATGGAAAATACATAATTGAAGGTCGTTAATACATTCCTCAAGACACCTTATCAGCAGCCGGTGTAGAGCCAGATACAACGTGTACGCTACGTCAAAGGGAAATGTAAATAAAAATAATACAGAAGTATTTTACCTACCTTGTGATGACATTAAACGTGAAGTGCGTCCACGTGAGGTTGGATCCACCACTGTACGTTTGACAGTCCTAAGTGCGATAATAAAGTCAACGTAAATCGAGCATATTATTATTTTGCACCTCTGTTTATTCCTTGTCTTTCCCTCTCGTATCCCCTAATTATGTTTTCTTCAATGCAACAACTTCGTGAGCCCCAAGCTTAATTTCGTCACGATATCAAACAATCGCAATCTGACCAGGAAGAAATGGCGGCCAAAGGTAATTTCCCCGCCAACTCTTCTAAGGCCCACATCCCTCACAGCATTGATTTCTACGTAGTTGGCTACAAGCCTTCACGAAGGCTTGACGAAGCCTTTACGATGTCTTAGCCCGACGCCATTACGGGCAATCTCCTCTAAGCAGCGACGTTTTTTGTCTACACAAGCTTGTCGAGCAAAGCAATAATATAGTGAAGGATAAACAGATGCCGAAGCCGGAGATCGAAATAAATTTTAAGACAGACGAGGCAATCAGCCTGGCGACCCGGCGGCACGCTAGACGCCGTGATGGCGAGACATGCTACATACATAATGTAGGCGCACGATCTGCAGTCACTTAAGCATTAAAACTGCCATACGAGGGCTCTATTCGGATGGAAGGAATGCGAGAGAAAGCAAAACGCACGAGAATTGCCTACCTCGCTGCGAGGACGGCTAAGTATCTCAGGGCGGGATCCTACTGCAGGCAAAATGCCCGCAGGGGTTCACTACATGTCTGCGGTGGCACTAACAGCCTCGTCAAAGCTTTCAGTCTGCTCGATGCTGGCGCGCTTGGAGATAAGAAAGCGGGGGTTAATATCAAAGGCTTAAAAGAAACCAAAGCAAGAGAAGTGAAGGACAGAGTCTCTGCCAGAGAACACACGCTGCACACAATTCCTAAGCTGAACAGTCCTCAGTGCAGTGGTTATCCTCATTGCTACGCTTACATACACTGCAAATAGTAAAATGGAGCAAAAATAAACAGCGACAAATAGAGTTAACAAGAACAGTTCCAGTTTCAAGATCCGGCCATCTTTTTTTTATTATTTGTTTGTTTCTTCAGCGTTTCACACTTTACAATTTTTCCGTCGTTGAAATGCCAAATTAACTTACAAGACTAGCCGAATGAGATCGATCATAGGTCGCTGGGCTTTGAAAATAGAAAGCCTACAAAAAATAAAAGAGACACCGACCGGCTGCTGAAGAGATCGCCACTGCTCACCATCTACAAGGGGAACATCTATTCCCTGCGAATAAACCTCACAAACAAACATTTGGGACAGAAGAACAGAGAAATAAATAAGCAGTTGCTGGTCTTCATAAATTACCCTGCGTCCCCCAACCTGCTCCACGATCAAATGCTGAATTGGCAACAGAAAAACACGAAGAGCAATGGACAGAAACAAAGAGTGCAGCGAAAAAAAATGAAGCAAAGGTGCCAAAAAGTTATAAAAGGACGCGGGTGCCAGTTTGACACGGCAGTGTTACGAGTCCGAATAAGCTAAGAATGCCTGGCCGCTGCCGGAGCCCATATTGGCACCCGCATCAAACACCATGGCGATCGAACCTGCGCGCAACGGCAGTGGGCCATGAAGCGCAGGGCAACACAGCCTCATGCTGCCGATACCAGGTCTGCTGCATGAAACCGCGCGACTGACTTAGCCATAAAGCAACCAAGCGTTCAATACATGCATGCCTTTATTGCCATCGGCGATATCCCGCAATAGTTACGAACACTGCACCGAAAATCGATGACTGAACAGGATGCGTGGCGCTGGTGTTTTCTTCCTCGGCTAGTCATGAAGAAAATACTGCTGAGCGAAAGAAAACACGGTGGCGCATCTGTCGGTACTACAGGCTTGTGGCCTACAGATTGCAACTTTTGTCGTTGCTCTCTTTCATCTTTATACATTGCATACGTCGTAGTTTATCAGCGTGGAGGATAAGCACTGCACTTCTGCCATATATACAGAGCGACAAAGAAAGCATGCCACCAGGTTAACATGCTACAATAAGATTAGAAGTCAGCAACAAAGAGTAGGGAGGACGAAGCTACGGTGCAAGCGTTTTGCAGAGACATTTGTGACGCAGCTCATTATGCTTCATTACATCTTATATTTTTATGGCGTTATTTTACAAGCAGAAAGAAAATCAATATTGAAGATGTTTTTTTATGATGTTCTGCGCAAAATAACCAAGATTAGAGGTATTCTATTGTGGCAGCTAGGGTAACGAAAGCTGCCGCTATTCTACGACATACGACTGGAAGCAGGCAGCAAACAAATATTTAAAAGCAAACTCAAGTTATTCAATGGCACAAGATTAAAGTACGTGCTAGTTTTGTACAAATCAAACGCGAAGTCATCAATAAATACAGGTACAGTGGAATACGTAGATTGCAGAGCACGTTTCCCGACCAGCGTTTCAAGGCCCACAGTCACGGAAGTAGCTACGCCATCACCCATCCCCCTCACCAGTGTAGGGTAGCAGACTGGACAAAGTCTGGTTAACCTCCCTGCCTTTCCTTCCTCCTTTCTATCTCGCTTCGACGCCGTGGTAATTCCGAGTCAGTAGCGTCAGATTCTCTCTTTTTTAAGTACAAGCGCGGACATTCTCATATCGGAGCAAGAAGCGATCTTAACATGTGCGCGTATTACCAACGCAACGGGATCTGCCTACGTTGTTATGAAACCTGTGAAACACAACTGCATAAGCCAACAGCATCTGAGCAGCAAGAATGTGCGTCACCTTCATGAATGTTATAGAATCGGTCGCCTTGACGGGTGGAAAACAATAAAGAATGCCTCACTCTGTAGCTTTCCCCAAATGCTGGAGGCTTCGATGTAAGTAAAATATGCATCATGGCACGTTACAAATCTTTCTGGAGAAAGCACATAGGCTGAATGCGCGGCTCTCGTCACAAGCACCAGTAGTATTTGACTGTGGGTGAAAATTAGAAAAAAGGGCAGGTACAGGAGGAAATGCTCCTGACATTTTGAGTGCAGCAAATATTAGGTGAGTGCGCGAATAAGGTGTTTCATATCATCTTTACGACAACGAGAGCAACAACAAAAAGAATCAGCGCAATTCTTCATAATTCTAGAGACGGCAGCGTTAACACAAACAGATAACTGCCAACATAGCAACGAACACAGGAGTTCGCTCAACCTCTCTGGTAAATGACGTAGCGTTGTGTGTGAATCTAGGTCTTCTCTAGGCAAGCAGTGCTAAAGCTCAAATATACTTCAAAAGGACTGCCTGTTGGGCTAGTTGGTTTCGCATTATAAATATGATAGATTAGCAGGAATTATTAACGGATGTAAAAAAACAAATCGATTATTGCGACCGCGAGCAGGCCGAACGAATTGTGTAAATATTGGTGGGTGGCATGAGAATAAACAGTTGCTAGTAGCGCCCGTCCTTGTCCCCTTTCTGACTGTTATTAATTCGAGCTAATCTGCCAGAAATATAATAACTAATGCGTAAAACCCGCAGACTGATGTGTTTTCTTCGGGAGTTATAACGTTGTTTCCGTACTACAGAGTGCGTGGGTTTGGTCCGGATTCACATGGCGTCGACTCGTTTGAGTGTTAGATCGTTTGAGTGTTAGCTCGATTTTTTCCCTTCTCCCTCCTGAAGCTCGAAGATGTAGCACGATGTAGAAGGGACTAGCCATTTAAAAAAAATTAGATTATGGGTTTTTACGTTCCAAAACCCCTTTATGATTATGAGGCACGCCGTAAGGGGGGGGGGGGGGTGTACTTCGGAAATTTGGACCACCTGGGGTACTTTTAGTATACTCAGGCGGGCAAAATAATCCGGAACGCTCCACTACAGAGTCCTCGTAAAACCTGGAGCACTGCCACGACGCCAAACCCCAAATATCTGGAAATATCAGAGGTTTGAATATCTCCACCGACTGATTTGTACACAACGTTTCTTTTTTTTCTTTTTTTTTTAGAAAATAAATTATGCTTCTTCAATTCCTCAATAGAAGTATTTCAAGCAGCATATCCGTGCGGGAAATCGGAGTTCAGTATAGAACGCCACCTGGCGTCGCGGAAACATACCAAGCTATATTTTAAATAAAATTCGCATTCTGTCTCCTTGAGTACAAAGTGACGTCAGTGGCACGTTCTAAAGGCCACCAGCGACAAAATACTAAGAAAGTACCTCCGATACTTACGTGCGTACAGATGACTTTCTCAAAAAAGAAAGGGAAAAGAGAGAGAGAGAGAAATAAAGAAAGAGAAAACGAGCTCATGCGAAGGCAAGAGCGTGCTTATGCATGTAGGCCGGCTGCTCAAATGTTGAGCCCTTGGTGACGCATTCATTACGCAGCTGTAAAGCGAGGTAAACACGACGCGTTCAGACACTCAGTGCCTTAAGGTTCTAATAAGCATTAAAACTCTCAGGATCAAATTAAAGTGAGTCTTTTAACAACGTTAAGCTCGCCTCTGTTATACGTGTCAAGTCTATGCTCATAGTACACTCACGCTTGTGAATAAGGCCAAAAATAAATGAGTGGTGAGGTTGAGTGCGGTAAAGAAAGGGGCAATATAACACACATCACCTCGTCCTGCAAGCACTTGTTCCCTGACAGGACAGCATAGGAAGAAGGGCGTTTTTTGACGAACGTTAGAACAGTTAATTTTTTTTTCCGTAAGGACTGCGGATAGTGCACAAAGAAGTGTCGAGCCTGGTTTTGGCATTTTTTCGAGAGACTGGACTGATCTACCCGTGGCGACATATTTGACGCGAAAAGAGATGCTCAGGTGGACTACAACTACAGGCGATTTATGCGAGGGTAACCTTTCCTGTAGCAACGTCATTACCCCCGCAAGCACTGCTAAGGTTATGGAGGAAATCTACTTGTGTTATCGGGCGGCGCTCCCAAATGCTATACTGGATAACGGGATTGACCATAATAAAGAAATCAATGGATCGTACAGAAAATGGTTAACTGCTGAACAAGCTCGGAATAAATACCATTTAGCCACTACAGGATCTAAAAATATCATCGGTAGTATGGCATAAATTCACTACCAATGTTTATTACTGTTCCTCTTTATTTACAGATAACTGTTGATCCCATAACATCTGCTTTATACAGGAAGAGCAAAACATTTTAAAGAGTGCACTGAAAATATATATGTATATATATATATATATATATATATATATATATATATATATATATATATATATATATATATATATATATATATATATATATATATATATATATATTCAGAAACGTATCGCCAGCGGCGGTGAAGTTCAGTAAACATGTGATAAATTTCCGGCCAAGCAGCTAAATAAGACCTCTGAATCTGAAGATTATAATGTTTTCGCAGAAGCAGCGCATTGCTTTGCATGCAGACGAACACAAACGAAGATAATATAAAGGGCTGCTAGTTTCTCACAGTTGATGGTTTCCAGAAGTACTGAATGTATTAGAGCAATCTGTAACAAAACAAATCTTCTTCAGTCGTGTCCAAACAGTTTATAACTGGTCCAACGTATGGGGAAATGCGAGGAAAGTACGAAAATTTTAAGTCTGGTAATAATATATAATTAAAGTTGCCTCCAGACACTCAGGAAATAGAAAAGAAAGGAAAGGTAGTGAGTTTAATCAGACCCAAGTTCCCTTTCCTTCCCTGCGCTGGATCAATGAGATAAAGCAGTGATAGAATGATAACTGTATGCTGACGCCCTGCATATCCGTTGCTTCAAAGAAAACGGTTCACTAACTTAATTTAGGTATGCACGAAAGAGATGCAAATATACTATCTGTTCACATCATCGTTTCCAGGAGAGAATGCGCAGACCGTGCCTTGCATTCTTTCTCATCGTATATATATATATATATATATATATATATATATATATATATATATATATATATATATATATATACATATATATATATATAATCAGGGATAAGACCAGTTTTTACCTGTATTTCCCGGCTGCTAAAAGTATAATCTGCAAGCGAGCTTCGCACAACATCACAAAACAAACAACTTTTAGCATGGGTCCCTCTTTCGAAGTTCGTGGCTGCAAGAGAGATCTTAGGGCTATCTGGCGACAAAGAATAAAAAAAAAAACAATTAAGTACGCTGTTATACACAACAGGAGATTTTCGTCATGCTTAACTTAATTACAAGCATAAAGCACTGGAATTACACAGTCAACATAGTTATAGCGGTTTAGTCCTGGTGTTTACAATTCGTTGTAGCCTAAGAAGAGTCCGAATGGAATGTACGTATTCACTATGCTTTGTTTCTCTCAAAGCACAGCAGAACCCACTTGTTCCATTCTTATTTCAGAGGAGCGCGTGAGCATTGGTCTCTTATTCGTTGTATGCGAATTTGAAATTCAGATAGTTACGACTAAGCCCCAGAAGCAGTATGCATTGGAACTGCTCATTAACGCCGTTCACGTACAAGTTAATCTCGGTTTGGAAGCTTGGAAACATGCGCATTGCTTAAATACCTCGACCTAAATGACTGCATAGTGGTAAGGATTTACCCAGTCAAACAAATGAAGACTTGAGGATGACTTCATTCCAGTGCAGTGCTTCCCTGTATTGTCTAAAGCAAAAAATAGATAACCAAAGCAAAGAAAACTTATTGGGTTCCGAAAATCTTGATGCAACATGGCTGCCAAAGAAAAAAGATAAGGTGATCGAAATAGTAGGCAGGATGAAAGACTGCTTTAATGTCCTTAAGTACTATGCTTTATGCCTTTTCGAGCGGTAGGCGAGCACATGCGTTATGCGTAGCACTCTTTATTTCCGGCACAATCATTAGCGTTGCTTTTCATACCTGCACACAGACTATGCAGGTGTACAGAGTGCGGTGTGCACTCTTCTCTATATAACTATCTGCGCATGCGCGTGCTTTGTTTTTATTTTTATCTCACTCCCTCTTTTCATTGCCAACCGCCTCATTCAGAGTAGGATATCACGCCTACCACTACAGGCTAGCCTCTCCAGACGTCATTAGCGTTACTCTGTCTCTCTTTCTCTCCATTCATGTCTGCATTCGAGGTAGATGAAGAATGGCTGATGCAGTATGCTTTCGTACTGGTAAGAAATAATTATAGTTTAGTCGGAAGTCGAAAACGTTAACTGCCACAAGTGAGCCTTACTAGGACAGACAAACTTATCCCAATTAAGCGTCGTTGGAGTGCCATTTTAACCATTCAAGGTTACTATAATCAACCAAGCGAGCGTTCCTGCTTAACGACGCAAAGCTCGTCATGACGAAGGTTGATTTTGCGTCCTATTTCTACGATAACGAGTAGTAATGGTAATCTCCAGACTAGAACTTTCCCAGCTATCAACACGATGCTCTCATTACAGCAACGGGGACCGCTAAAACTTCATATTTCTTTTTCTATGAAGTTGCATTATCGTTTAAGAAAATAGTTCAAGCGAGCTTATTTCTTAACATGACTGTAAACATCGATGGAGGCCCTGGCTCTATATTACATACTGATTTTTCAGCCATAGTACACAACTGGCAGTCATGTAATTTGGCAGAAGCAATTAATCAAAACGGACTGTCTCTGAGTCTTGTCGGTACGTTACGGCATTCAGCCCAATTTAGAGGATCGTTTTGCTATTGCGTTGATATGTCTTCCTAATTCGGCATCGTGTAGACGAGTTTGAGGATCATTTATGAGCTTTAGAACAAGAAGTGCTCTCAAAACAGGTGTGGCTGACAATTTCACGTTTCCATGCCTGGCTCTGTTATATGACTCCTCAACGTAGAGACATGGTATCAGCTGCTTCAAAAAAAAATTCGCAGAACTTCTGGGAGACGAATCATTCTGCACGATTTAACACATATAATGAGCAAACCAGTAGGAGAACAGTTATGCATCTTGACTAAACAATTAGTCAAGTTGCCTATGCTTGTGGATAGATGGCATAAGAGGAAAAGCAGATTTCCCTTAAAGCATGGCATGCTGAATGCATACAACGCCAGCTGCACTCTTCCAATGAAGTTGAAAAGTACGAGAATGAATGCTTTCACGGGTATCCCTAGTCAGCTCCGAAATCGAGTAGCTCTTACACATTTAACTTTCCACTCGCTTCGGTATATATATATATATATATATATATATATATATATATATATATATATATATATATATATATATATATATATATATATATATATATATATATTCTTTTTCTCAAAGGACTTCTTAGAAGATGAGCATTGCGCAATGAACTTAGTGTCATGGCAATGATAGCTGAGATCCCTTATGCCTTGAGAAGCTAGCGCGAATAAACTCCCGCCAAACACAACAAGAAAAAACACGCAACGCCTTAACTAAAATTTAAAAAGGAAATCGTTAAATATTTTTCGGTGGGTCAGATGAAAAACCCTCGAAAATATTGTTATTTTTTCCACCGAAGAATACGTTTCCGCGCGATGATAATCGATGAAAAAAGCACGGCGCATGTGTATCTGTCTGCTCTTTTGAACTACGCTGCTAGTGTACACTCCAGTGCAACCGCCTTGCGTCACGACGCTCCATGTCCTATAAGTATGTTCAAGTGCCTCTGCTCGACTACCACGGAGCTACCCACTTCCTATGCCCGAGATGGAGGAAAATGTGCGCTCACTCCATCCTGCTCCCGCGGCTCAGGCGTAATTGTGCTGACATGATTGTATTCCCGAAAAAAAAGAAAGGAAGAAGAAAAAGAAAATAGGAACACTACACGAGGACACAATTACAAAATGAGCGCAGACCTGTCAATGCGCCCATGTGTAGTCGTGTTTCTCGGCGATTAAGATATAGGGAAAAGGTAAAGGTGAGAAATAATGGAGGTTTATTACAATACGAAAACAGGCTGTTCCTGCGTGTGTGACACCTCGATACCACCGTATAGCTCTGCTTCTTAGATCGCGCTGCTGCTTATTAATGTATTCTTCCGCATTCTGTCGGCGTACCCGCACTACGAAGTTCACCGATGCGTGCATCTGACGTGAAGAATTTTGGCGCTAGTCTCGTCAGCGCGTCGCTGTACGATAGTGTTCTTTTTTTTTTGTATGGACAATCTTGCAAATAGAAATACACAGGCTAATTTACCAAGGTGTCATTGCGGTCTATTTGTGTCTTGGTCGATTACCGTGCTACAGCCAACCACTTCTCGCTGCAATCCTCGCCCTCTCCCCCCACCCCCGCTTCCCCCCCACCGTTCTAACCCTTCCAGCATTGTGACAGGTAAAACTTTCCTTGGATCGAGCTTCGCCACACCCCTCAACATCAAACAGCTGACACGCACGGAGTCAATGTTCCCAGATTTGTGCCCTAGATCCCAGTGTCCCAGCCTGAACCACTTGGCACGCAGTACTTAGGAACTGTCAGACGAATTCTGGTAAAATAGCAGCGCTGTGCCTAGTCACATAGAGTTCTTTCTTCTCCCGCGACTATGGTGACAGTTCATCAAAAATTCATGCGACATTTTGCATGCCTTCTCCCCGATACCAACAAGGCAGCGTAACAAGTTTTTGCAGAAGCAGATGCTATAACATGAAAGCAGTTTCACAGGTAATGCGCTTTCTGTCAGTAGCAGCCGCAGGGCCAGGAAATCGATACATTAAGTTGTTTTTATTCCGGTGCCATTTCTTGCTCCACTGCGTCCGTATGCGAATGCCACAGCATAATATGGAGCCTCATGTTCGTGGGATTTGCATTGTTCTTCTTTAAAATTATTTTATGGCGTGATCCCAGCGAAGAAGGGACCACTACTATGGCGTGCGAAGAACTGCTGGTACGGAGTTGTTTTTGTTTTTTCAAAATGAATGCCGAGTACCAGATCATGCGTTAGCTCATTGTTTTGGTTAACTACTTTCATATGGTTTCGGCAAACACCGCAATTAAACATACAACCGAATAACACATGCAATTTAATCATTCCATTCCGTTTGTGTCTCACAGGTGCCTGAACACCAAATAGTGCCTATGTATTAGCCGCATGTTTTGTGCCAATGGCCAGGACAAGGCGCTGTGCGTGGTTAGCCTCGGCTGTTTGCCGTGTGAGGTGTTGCGAACTTCTTGAATGTTTCGTAAATCTCTGCCAGACAAGAAAGGTTCTGTTTCTAAAGATAGGAGCCGTTTGGCTTTCAGTAGACTAAAATTCCTTCATTGTTAGGGCAGTTTTAGTTAGACTTAAACAACTTGTATAGAACTCGTTAGATCTTGCTACTCGCACTGTGATGCCACCATGTCTTTCTCCGCCAGTCCCGAAGAGCACCTTCTGAAAGTTTCAGTGTGATGTTCGACCATATAATAAGTTGCTCTGTTGTAGGTTTCCTCAGCTCAAAAAGGCGACGAATACAGAGCCGGTGGTTGTTGTGCCATTTAATTGTGCCCTCTGCCTTGAAAGAGACAGCACTGAAAGGAGCACTGAAATGAGACTTACGTCTTTGCGTTAAATGAAGGTACACGGCATCGAAACTCTATAAGAAAATAAAATATTGGCAAGCCTCGTAAAAAACTAAATAATTTACCATGAAAACTTTTTTTTCGAACAGTTTTCGTTTTGTTTCCCGAAAGTTGTATGCTTCAGGCTGTCATGACGCAGAAGGAGGTCAAGTGGGAGCGGCAAATCGGGACGTCCCATTGTAATGCTACATCGGACATCGCAGCAAAAAATGCCGCGGCGACCTGCTCCAACTTGACCGCTGGCTGCGTCTCGACGTCACGACACATACGACTCCTGGAAAACGAAACCAAAACTCCTCGTAGAAAGGCGTTTTAAATTAGACAGCAAGCTTCGATAATTTCCATTTCATTTTTTCTTTTTTTTCTTTTGGGGTTTCGAGGCCCAGAACTACCCTATACAAGAATTAAAAAAAAAATGAAAATGTACTTCTAGCAATAAGTTTTTTTTATTCATTCATTTCAATATTTAAAACAGCCATTTGTGCCAAAACATTTGGGCTTCCCTACTGCCGCACGCCAGAATTTCTCTGTAAAGCCTGCTCCACCGTTTAAAAGGCCTTGCGGCAGCAAAGCTATCCTGTCTTCTGTGGTACAAACTGGCGCTCTTCTCTGCATACCTTTTAACTTTTCATGAAACCGCTTAGTTTTCCAAGATATAATAAAATACAAGCACTTTACACGAACGTACTTTTGTCGAATTTGGCCCGTAATTTTCTTCTGGCTTCATATACTCCTTTGAGTAATTGTTTGAGCGAACAATGCTGCCCGTGAGAACTTAAATGGGCGGCCTGTTAAAAAATAAAGATTCCTGGTGCTCTTAATGTATCTTTGTTTTGTTTTGTTAATCATTTCCTACGGCAGTAGCTTAAACTTCATAGATATATTTTTCCTAAACAATTCGAAGAAAGACGCAAGGCTTCAGCAAACTCTCCTGGCATCCATAGCCGCGCAAATGCGGACTACAGAATCAATGTGAAATCGCCAGCACCACAAAAAGAAAGATAATTGCTTGCTCTCCTGTAATCGAGATTAGATGTAAGCATGAAATGACAATCGGCCAAGCCGATTGGTTAGAGATGATATTAGCCACAATCTTAAAATAAGTGTAGTACACGTTCGCAACTGCACACCCCACCACACCACACCGTACCATGCCACATTGCGCACTGATCCATATAGACACTGCCTAGTTATAAGAACACCGGCTGAATGCGGCACGACTGGCAGCGAGAAACGCAAGGGACACAGCACGCACTACACAGCTAGAAGATGAAGAGCGCGTGAAGGATGCGCCACGCAGCGTGGCGCCATCTATCGAGGTAACGCGAAACCCACGCCGCTCAACTCACGGACCGTTGGCATTCAAAATAGCACTGTCAACCCTGTCTCAGCACCAAAAGATGACAATAAAGTGTATGGTGCCCTGTACCTGCCTTTTGAACGTCCGTTATTGGAAATGACAAATAAAACTTCAGCGTTCTCGAAGTTACAGACTGAGTGATATTGTGAACAAACATTATGAACAACTCGGAAGCAATATTTTTTGTAACTTGTTTGGCAAGTAAACGGCGTACGTAATGCGGTCCTGTACAAAGGGTTGTGGGCCGGAGACCACATTTTCTTAAGTTTTGACTGGTTAGCCCGATGATCTCGTTTTGTTCTCGCAACAGGCCCATATGCTCTCGTTGGAGTACCCGGATAATGGCTTCTTTTCTGACTCAAGGCCACTTGACGGTCGCCGACAACTGGAGCTAAAAGCATTTCATGCTTAAAAACCCCGTGTAATTCAGCACTGTGCACATGCCCGTTCCGACGTGGAGAAGTAGAATTGTTTATCTTCAATACACACAGCTCATTTAGGAAGGCTGAAAGCGTTAAAGAAAAGCAGGAGGTAGGTAGAATTAAATGGGCGTCAATGCGGAGAAACAGGTCTTAAATTATGCAGCCTGCAGCAAAGAAGCCAGGGCAGTGGCAGCAGTGATCTTCAATTTGTGCGCAGTCGTAACTCAGAAGCTGGAACTGGGTACGAAGAAAGCGCAAAAGCTATAATAGTCTAAAAGTTTACCGGACGCCTGGAGAAAATGGCACTGCCATTCGCCCACCTTTTGTTGACACGTGAACAGTGGCACCCACTTTGGAGAAATTAGCCTCCTATGCTGCTACCTTTCGCGCATCTTCCCTCCTAAATCTTCCAGCTCCTTACTGTTGCAAACCAGGAAGCGGAGCCGAAGTAGAGAACGTCTTCTTTATTCGACGCTTGTAAAAACAACTAAAGAAATGCAGGCGCGCGCTTGTGTCCACGCTCGCTTCTAACTTCGTCTTCTTCACTTCTTTTTCGGAGCATAATATTTAACAGCTCCCGGCCGTACAATTTGCGTGTGCTTGCTTTATAATTTTCCATATCAAAATCCTTATTTGAACATTCATCATGCCAATCTTGCTGTTCCTCCAAAGCGGGTGCACTCCTTTCAGATGTTGCACATCCTGGTATTGTGTCACAGTGCACTGAGCTAAGGCATTCCTTCTCAATATCAGTCTCCATTACTTTTTTCGTACTATCCGTCTTTGCTATATGTAATTTGTTTAGGGTTTCATGAAGGTCATCTCCATCTTGTGTTTCTAACAAATTGCTTGAGCTTTGGGTATCTTTTGTGTCTGTCTGGTGATCCTTCGAGGTAGATGATTGAAGTGCTAGTTCACTTGACAGCACATTAGAAGGCGCTTGAGTAGATGAAGTGTTCAAATGGCATGCAGCAGCATTTTAAGGTAATGGTTCACATCGCATATTTATACGGTTGCAAGAGATGACGCTCTTTGTCGTGACAGTCCTTGTAATGAGCATTCGTAATGGCTTTCCTCTATTTTCACTCCCTTCTACTACAGAGCATTGTATGGGGTTGCTTGTTTTTTTTTTCAAAGTTTAACAGAGCAGACCCTGATGAATGCTGCAATAAGGTTTGCTCGCTTGGATCTAATGGGCTCGATTCAGCAATGGTGTCTTTGCCTAATGCCATAGTGGTTGATGATGAACTCTTGTTTTTTTTTTTTCGTGTGTTTACATTTGCAGTATTAAAGGGACACTAAAGGTTACTATTAAGTCAACGTGGACTGTTGAAATACCATCACAGAAACCTCGAAACGCTTGTTTCGTGCCAAAGAGAGACTTATTTTAAGAGAAAATGCGTTCTGAAGCGTCCGCGTACCTCTAGCGCAGTTCAAATCGCCCGCCCTCCGATCGAGGAGTACTGACATCATGGTCTCATAGTGACGTTGCGCCATCGGTGAGTAGAACGGCGTCTGCAGACGGCGCTACGGCTTTTCTGCGCAAAACGCGAACGCGCGGCCAGAAACAGAGCCAAGACAGAGC
Source organism: Dermacentor variabilis (assembly GCF_050947875.1). Taxonomy (NCBI): domain Eukaryota; kingdom Metazoa; phylum Arthropoda; class Arachnida; order Ixodida; family Ixodidae; genus Dermacentor; species Dermacentor variabilis. Next base: position 77,479,550 of record NC_134572.1, read on the forward strand.
CGACAGCAGAGCGAAAGCGGGAGTATGGTGGCTAGCGGAAGGAGAAACGAATTACGTCCCACATTACGTCCCACGGCACACGGAGAGTCCGTTTTCGTTAAACTATAGGCTGCGGCGAGCTCGCAGCGTGGTCGGCGTGGTCTATGAGAAGCGACGAGCCTTTTCGCACTCGCAGCAGGGCATAAAAATGTGCGAATCGACGCAAAACTCGGCCTAGAAACGTGCTTCGCCACAGCCAGGGCTCAATACGACCCAAGCTGGCACGACCCAGATGTCGTTTCCCGCACCGCCACCAGGCGCCGCTACTATACCTCAAACTACAGCGCAAGACGCCCATAAGCTGGTACTTCATTCTATGACGCTAACTTCGACGCTCGTCGCAATGGACCCTGACACCGACAGATTGGCTCGCGATGGTGGGCTGAACTTCAGCGATTTGAGCACCGACGAGCGCGACCTGCTGCTGAGGGCTCGCACTGCCGGCGTCGTTGCGTACTACGACGGCGGCCTCGAGACACCGGCTCTCCGGAGCGGGAAAGCAACGAGGGCTTCCCACGACATCACATGGACGTGGCATTCTCGCTTCTTGTTCAAAATGAAAGTTTCGCGAGCCATCAGAACCCTCACAGCACGACGCGATAACGAAACTACTGAAACTCCAAAGCGTGCGCGGCGCAGAGTCGAGCGCGCAGAGTCGAGCGAAAACGAAACCTTTCGAACACCCATATTACTGAAGGGCAACGTCAAAATGTTATTTATTCTTAGAATCGAATAGACGTAGACAAGTAGCATTTTTTTCCGTCTTATAATCGAATGAAATGATATTTTTAATACGAGTAGTTGAGTATTAGTAACACAAATTATGAGGAGTCCTTTCGTCATCGGGCCAGTACCGGAATGTCGCTGGGGGGTCTCAAATCGTGTCATGCATTTACCTCAATTTCTCGGTTACTAAAGCTCTGTTCGCGATTATATTGACGCCTTAGACGTTCTAGAACATTGCTCTACCACTTTAACTTGAGTTTCTGGTAACCTTTAGTGTCCCTTTAAGTCTTAGGGACTGATTTTCTATCCATGCATGTTTCTCCCTCACAAATTTCCATTTCTCAGCAGTTCTGTGCTGGTGGCCAGCTGGTGTTGTTTAGCATATTTTTGAATCACACAACTCTTTGTCGTCACTGATTATGGCTACTGTACATTTAGACTGTAAAGCAATGACCATTTCGTCACTGACAGACTGCTCTCGTTTCCTTCTCAAAGGGTACCGCTGATATTGACGCTCTTCAATTGGTAGGGGAAACAGCTGGTGCTACTGCTCGTTTTCGAGGTGACTGTACAATCCTTTGCACAATGTCGTGCGTGCTTTGGCTGCTTTTAAAATTGGACTCCGGCTGGCAACTTTGCTTGTGCTCCCCTGCTTCTGCTGGCTTTGTGCGAACTTTCTTGACAGGACTAGGAGGAGATGGCCTCTGCTGGCGAAGACTACTCTTTCTGCAAGGGTACACTCAATTATTTGCTTCCACAGGCGATTTTCCTTGATTGGGACTATGGCTAGCATCCCCTCCTGGATCTATAGAATACGAGCAGGTGCGGCCTGTGCGTGGACGCTCGCAAGACACTTGGTGGCTGCTCTTCTCATATCCAGCTGGGCTGAGCCCTTTACCTTACCTACCTTACCTTACTTACCTTTTCACTAGGATGTCTTAACATCGTCTATCGTTTCGACGCCTTTTTATGTACCAGACGGGGGAGGGGAGGGGGGCAATAATAAGGACGATAACTTTTTTACTGGGACGTGTCGCTATAGGCGGCGAGCGTATACTACGGTATAGTCACCATTAGTTGGCCAACAGCCAACTTGTGTAAAGCTTCTTGTGTAAAGTGTCGTATATTCTCAGCATTCCTTTCTTTTGAGCCACGGTCGCCGTCTGCGTCGGTTTCGCACTAGAAGAAGCCAATCAACAAAGTGTTTGCATCAAGTTCCGTCCTCTTGCGGTAAACTTGCGGTAAACTAAAATGCTCTTTCATTCCGAATTTCTGCCGCAAGGAGAGACAGTTAACCAGCATTTCTAAGTTGAAGTGGCCAAGCTCGATGCAGTTTGTAAAAAAAAAAAAAACGTGCCAATTTGTAAAACTCAAGTGAGAGACTTGTGCGCCACGACACCATTGCCGCCTTCAGAGAAATGAGGGTGAAGCACTTTCAAGCGATAATTGGGTGGCCAGTACTACCTTTCTTCACCATCTCTATTTCCCATATCTCGACCCTTGAGACTTCAGATCTCGAAGACTGAAACTAGAGCTTAAAATTAAACGTTTTCAAGATGAGGAACAGATAAAGATTAACATGACGGAGCACTGAGGGTCGTGAGTTTGCAAGAGTCCCAGAACAGTTTTGAACAATAGATCAAAGGGCGGGAAATGTCTATTGCGCCCCGAAGAGAGTGATTTCAAGCTTAACAATGTTTTGGAACGCTCAATAAAATATTCGAATAAAAAAAAAGCCCGTTAATTTTGGGTGCAACTGCATATACTCAGCAAACTTACAGAAGGTCTTCTGCGAAGCAGTTCTAGCATAAAGCGCTGTACCAACAAACGTACACACAACCATGATTATTTTAGCTTACGGCATTGTAAGTTGCGTCGACGTTGCCGAAAATATGAATTGGGCAAAAACTTGTCAGTGTCTTATATTCCAGACAGACGGACACTCCAAAAACTTCTGGAACATCTACCAGAAAGGCGTTCAGGCAGGGACACCAAAAGAAGGATTATCGTCTTTTCACTGAAGGTCCCCTGTAGAAGAGGAGATATCGAATTCTTTCACGGGCCTAAAGTGGTAACTTCGCGCGCAGTTTTTCGACACCCCAAAACTTGACGAAACTCAATGGTATCTTATTAATAAATTTACTGCTTGCGAAATGGTATTACACTTTGTAGTGACGCAATTTGACGGCATTGCTTCTTTATCGTTTTGTCAGTTTCAGTTTTAAAAAGCAGCACCACAAGCTTTGCTGCGCTGCGTACTGAATACACACAAAGGTGACTGCGCCGTACCGTGCGTCAGTGGCGAAACTTCTTTTGGTAAGGGTTCCTTTAGCGTAAAATAAAAGTGCTCACTTGAAATGACTTGAGCCCTCTCATGTGTCAGGTGTATTACACAGATCAACCATCGTACTGTATCACGAAAGAAGTGTATTTCATGCCTGTCGTACGGTAATTCAGTGCAGTTATATGAGGTGGCATTATATGCAATCGATACAACCAAATAACATCCTCTGTCGTTAAATCCATGCATTTTGTAGCATGGCGGCGGTGGTGTGTATTGAAAATTGTCGAATGGATGGTTATAAAACATGCTCTCATAAGCTGAAAACACAAGATCTCAATGTCACCCTGTGCTCTTCACACAAACCCACATCTGTACCGTTCGATCCTGCAAATAGACCCTAACGCTAGTCTCTTCTTATAGGGAAATAAAATTCCCTATGCGCCTCTCCTTTATACCCCCCCCCTCCAATCACTTCACAGACAGTCACTTCATAGCACACGCGAAGCCAGCAATACACGATATCTGAAGAATGTGTCATGCTTTACCTGATAACAAGAAAACACCGGTGCACCAAAAACCCATATGACATTGGGCTGCTGAACACGAGGTCACGGGTTCGATACCAACAGCGGCGGCTACATTGTGAGGGAAGCTGAATGCACAACGTGTCGTGTACCATGCTTTGGCTGAACTTTAAGGAAACCCAAGCGATCGAAATTAATCATTGGCCCAACACTAAGACGTACCTCATAACACACTGTATAGTTTCGGAACGTTAAACTTGCAAATTTAACAAGCGCTTAAGCGCTGTGTATTTGTTGCTCTTTGCGTTGTGGTCGTCCTTGCATTGCCGTCGCAGTCAACTTCAACGAGCTTACCCAACTGGCTTGAACCGCGGAGATGTCATTGTCAGTCATAACGTAGCGACAATCACAGCACGTATCGCAGCCTATATGTGACCCACTGAAGAACCACCACATTTGGCGTCTGGTTCCACTGCTTCGAATGACTTGCGGCGTACTCGTTACGTGTTGCCAAATAGGTTGTATGCTACACATGCCCGCTAGTCTACCAGCTTGGTTCCTGATGCATGCGCAGTGTGATACCAGCCCGCAAAGGTCCTTCAGGTATATCTTACCCATAACCTCACACGCAATGATCTTTTTTTCGGTAGCGACAAAAAAAAATCTCGACCACAACCTAGTTATACCATGGCGGGATTAGAAAATTTGAAACCAGGCGGAAGACCAAAGTGCGCGAACGTGGCACACTAATCACTGAAGTTGCCTTCACTTCGTGGTTTTGCTTACATACTTGGAAGAAAGTAGAATGAGCGTGAACGCCTTCTAAGCACTGTTGTTCAGCCTTTGAAGAAAACCCTCAGGTAAAGCCATTTCATGATCAAAATTAAAAGCCGCATTAGCCTTAGCTGAATGGTAAAGTATGAGAGAGAGAGAAACAAAGAAAAGGCAGAAAGGTTAACCAGAAAATTTCAGGCTTGCTACAATGCACAGAAAGAAGGAGATTTAAAGAGACAACGAGGGAGAATTATGAAATGGAAATAGGGGCACACAATTGCAACCGCAAACGTTACAATCACAGCATATCTCGCAGGCACGTAGACCGCAAGAAACGAACGATTGCTCTGACTGCATTAGGAGCACACGGCCGTTGGGAACACTGTTCAAATATATTTTGCTCTGACCGTCACTTGCTGTCCAGTGCGCCTAACTTGATAAACACCATCTGCCGCTCCGTACTATAGCGTGAGCAGGTGAGCAGAAGATGTGTGATTGTTTCTGCACAGCCAGAACTCCCACAGGTATGGCTGTCGGCCCATCCATTCATAAACGAGTATGACTTGGTAAATGGGACGAGACGTCAACGCTATCATTTGTTTATTCTCCTGCTTAATTGATTTCACGCTTTCTCTGTTTATTCTGTGGTTTTTTCTTCTTCGAGAAAAAGAATTGAAATACAATAAAGTCAAAGCCCTCAGCGCAGGGATTTGCTGGCGTTATTCTTCAGCGTATCTCTTAGTCTGCACCAGTCACCGTGCCTACGTGTTGTCTGCGCCTGCGCATTGGTCTCCTACACCAGCGCCCTGACCGGCTTCTTCGCTGTATAAAAGGCGTTCCCCTGCTCGGTCTCTCTTCTTGGCAGCAGTGGCGGCGACTCGAACAGTCGCTTACAACGTACTTTGCCTACTTACAGGTTAGATTACAGTACTCTTGTTCCGTCCGGCTTGTTACACTTTATTGCTGCCACTGCTGCCACTTTGACACTACGCTGTCTGCTTTGTTGACATTGCTGACATTGCATTTTTGCTATGCCTAATGAAATGCGAAAAGTTCGAGACGAGCTGAGGAAAGAATTCCGAACGGTGACTGCAGCTATGCGTGACTCACTAGAACGCAACTTACGCAACGACTCGAGAAAACTAACTAAATGTGGTGAGCACTGCAGCGAACAGTTTGATGACTTGCTTGCTAAGGTTTCATCCTTACAAGAGGGAAATGAGGCACTAAAATCTGAGGACGCTGCAATGTCAACCGAGTGCGAGGAACTAAAGAAGCGATGTTCTGCCCTTGAACAAACATTGACAGGTGTGGAACAGTTTTGCCGGAATAAAAACACTGAAATTAAGGGACTTCCAGCAAAGGGAAATGAAAGCCTTCCGAACATGTTGCAAAAAATGGGCGAAATGATCAATGAGCCGCTACTGGAAATTGATTTAGACGTTTGCCACCAGGTTCAGACGAAGAACAAGAGTAACACGAATGTAATTGTCCAGTTCAAAACTTGAGCAAAGCGTGACACTGCGCTAGCGAAAGCGAAGAAGACCAATCTCGAAGCAGAAAGCCTTGGATATAACGGTTCAGATTCTGTGTACGTGAACGAACACTTGTGTCCACTGCTCAAAAAATTGCTGGGAATGGCAGGGGCACGGATGAAAGAGCAGAACTGGAACTTTGTGTGGACGCAAAATGGGCACATTCTGTCTAGGAAAACTGAGTCGTCGGCGATTGTGCGTATCCCTTGCGTACAAGACCTAGATAAGATAGCGTAGATGCAAAGTATTTTTTTTTTCTAACAACTAACTGACAAACCGCGCTTTAACATGTGCTCAACCGTGTCGCCTTCTGACATTTGTGCTACGTTCACTCAGAAAACAAAGCTCTGTCCTTTTATGTTAATGCGCAATCCTTGCGCAATAAACGTGATCAGCTAGAATTATTTTTCTGTACACTGAGTTTCCGTATCAACGAAATAATGATTACTGAAACTTGGTATCAAAGCAGTAGCGATGTTATGCACCTACCCGGCTACAATACATATGTGCAGAATCGTACTGATAAATGAGGTGATGGCGTCATGATAGCAACAGAAAAGACTTTCAAATGCAACATTCTTGTCGACTTCACTATAACCCACGAGGACTACGAAATCTTGTCATTACAAAGCGGTAGAAAAGTCTTTTCTGTTATACACAGACCACCCAGAGGTAGCGTTTCGAATTTCGTTTGCTTTCTTGATGGATATCTGCAATGGATCACTGAAAACAACCTCAATCTAGTTCTGGCTAGTGATTTTAATATTGATTTCTTATCTTCTTCTGCACGTAAATGTAAAGTCGACTGCATATTACACAACAACGGATTCACTAATGTCACAAATAAACTGACACGGCTAGAGAGAGCGACGGTAATTGATGTCTTCATTAGTAACTGTCGAGTTGACTGTCTTCACTCAGGAGTGATTAATGTCTAAATAAGTGATCATCTGCCCATATTCTTGTTTGTAGATTCTTTAACTCCTCAAAAACAACGCATGCTTCCTGCGGTACTATATCAGCGCATAAACGAAGACACAATGAATTCTTTTCGGTCAGCACTTGCAGGTGTGAACTGGAGTACTGTGCTCCGTGAAAGTGATCAAGAGGACGCTTATAATGCCTTCATTATCACATTTAAGTCTGTTTATGAGCAAAGTTTTCCACTTGAGACGCTTAAAAAACCTCGTAAGGCTCGTAAACCCTGGATAAGCGCCGAATGTCTTCAAATGATAAAACAAAAAAAGAACGATCTTTATAACCACTTCATCAAAAGCAGATCACCGGATGACCTGGTGCGTTTTAAGACGTATTGAAACAAAGTCACGTCTTTTCTTCGCCGAGCAAAACAAGAGTACATGGAAAAGTTTTTCAACCCAGACCTGTTAAAAAGGAGTGACCTTGTATGGAAAACAATAAATAAAATTTTGAATCGAGGAGCAGATGCCAGCGCCATGCTTGATGCCTTAGTTGACGACATACCACTGGGTGGCAAATTATTAGCCTAAAAATGTAACAACTTTTTCGTATCTCTGGCAGACAGCAATAGTACCGCCCCCCCCCCCCCTTCCCGAATGTCAAATGCCTTGACTCGCGAGTTCCTTCTACTGCATTCGTGATGCCAACAGACACCAGCGAAATTGAAGCTTGCCTCTTGACCCTCCGCAACCGTAACTCACGGGGCATAGATGGCCTTAAGATTTAGCCAGTGAACTATGTAGCCGATATAATGAGCCCAGCCCTAGAACATAAATTTAATTGTTGACTCGCACAAACAGTGTTGCCAAAACGAATACAGCTAGCTAAAGTAACCGTTGTTCTTAACGGTGGAGACAAAACGACCTATCAAATTATCGCCCAATTTCTATTCTTCCGATTTTCTCAAAGTGTTTTGAACAGATACTGTATACGCACATGTCTAGTTTCTGTGGGAAATTTAATATGCTAATGCCAAGCCGGCATGGTTTTAAGAAGAACTTCTCGACAGAGACTGCACTTCTAACTCAAAAAGAACTAATCTTAGAGTCTTTTGAGCAAAAGCTTTTCACTCTTGGCATTTTCATCGAGTTCTCGAAAGCGTTTGACCGCATCAATCACCAAACAATGTTAGCCAAACTCGAACAATACGGTTTTCGCGGAAAATGTCGATATAATTTGATCCTACCTCAGTTCTCGCGTCCAACAAGTAACAGTAAACAACAAACTATCAGATCTTAAACATATTTCTTCTGGCGTTCCGCAAGGAAGTGTTCTGGGACCTCTGCTTTTCCTCCTTTATGTCAACGACATAGTCTGCTTAAGTAAGATCCCAACATTTGTGATCTGCGCAGATGATACCGCTCTGTTCTTCCGAGCAGCACATGTATAAGATTTTGAACAGCAAGCTACAGATTGTATGCGCCTACTTCATGAATAGTCTGAATCGAACTCACTAATCATAAACACGAAAAAAAGTAAAGCTGTATTATTTATAGGCCTCGTAACAACATTGCTTCTGCTCCACAGATCTGCCTAAAGATGGGTTCGTCGTCTATTCAAATAGTTCCCATGGTCAAAACCATGGGTGTTTTCTTTAACGAAAATTTGTCGTGGGACGAGCATGTTGAAATGGTCAGGGCAAGTTGTCAAAGGTTGTTGGTATTGTGTCCCGACTGCGATATTTCCTACCGAAGCGTGTTAAGCAAATGCTGTACAATGCACTGTTTTCTTCAGTCGTTAATTACTGTATCTTAGTCTGGGTCACCACGTCATTTACTAATATCAAACGGCTTCACATGCTTCAGAAGATAATTGTTCAAAAAAAAATTGGAGGACGCTTAAGCTTGGCCTTCAAGAGTGGAACGCGATAGCGTTATCGCACCCCGTTCGCACCGCCCACTCATTCGCTCGGAATGCTCTTAAGTCACACAAAGACGAAACGTGCGCCTGAGCAAGTGGAGCGAACCAAAGAACTCGGTGTCTCGGAGGGAGAAACGATCTACGCGAGCGAAACGTCATCGGCACAGACAGCGGGGCCGCGACGCGCCATGATGGCGGACGCGATCATGGGGCTGTCGCCTAGATGCTATCGTCCTCTAGAAGCAGGTGAGTGGCGCGCCAGCTTTCGGGGCAGCGCCGTACATTGCGAGGAGGGGGTCTTCTGTGTTTGCTGCAAGATGGCTCTGCGTGCGCGACAAGTTCAGAAGAAATGTTGCAGAAAAGTACTTCGCTACACGTTTAACTGCGACTTCTGTAATTTACATTCTCATAATTACCGATACGCACCGCAGTATAACTTTCTACGGCACGTTTCAAAGGCAACACCGCATTCACTAGAGGCGCTTTTGTCCCGCTTTGAAGCATCGAACTCATGGCTGAGCGGTAGCGTCTCCGTTTCACACTCCGGAGACCCTATAGTTCGATTCCCACCCAGCCCATCTTGCAAGTTCTTTTTATTTATGAATTGCCTCCGGGATTTTTCGCTCACAGCCAACGCTACGACGCCGACGACACCGGCTTTCCTGCGACACGAGCGTCTTAACGCTGTCGCGTTAATATTGTTAATGCTTCAAGATTTGAACATACCGCACCGATTTTTGCATCAGTTGGCATCACCCCTTCCCCGACTGTATGAAAATTTACTATTAAGGCGTTATAAAACAAGTATAAGACAGAATAATACATTTATGTTAGACCTGGCAATCTTGAAATGCAAGGAACTTAAGTATGCTACCCCCACTGGTCTCACGTGATATGTGCCTAAAACACGAACAAATTATGGTCGCCAAATGCTTTGCTACATTCTTCCACGGAAGTTAAATAACGCGCTGTGAATTGATGTAAACTTATGTACCGCTGAAACTTTTGTCATAGTGCTTTGTGCTTGTTTTTTTCCTGTAATGCTCAAATGTCGTTTCATTTGTGTCAATGTTACTATTGTGAATGCTTTACACATGCGATACGATACACTGTGATATTGTTGCCAAGTCATTGTAGGGTGCGTCGACCTCTGTCAATTGACGCCTTTCTTCTGGCTTTTTGTCGACGCACCGAACATCCGCAAGATGATGTTGAATAAAGAATTGAAATTCAATATACCAGCAGGTAGACATGCCCTAGATATATGTGGTGGTTTTAGTCAGCCACGAAGTCGTTGGTGTGGATGAGGTCAATGAAGTTGGACGTCGGTGTTGAGGAAGTGGTGAGTGTGGCCTTTCTCAAAGTGCATGTGCAGCGTTGCGGCATCAGCCACATCATTGACAATGTCAGATGGAGCGCGGTCAATAGTCTGCAGAGCAGGTGCAAGTGTGTCTGGTGTTAGTAATGTGTTTGTGCTTGTGGCGTAAATGAGCCCTGTTCACGCAATTAGTTTTGAATGTAGCTGTGGATAGACTTTCTTGCGCTAGCATTTGTTGTGTTTTGGAACGTGCGCGCCTAAAATATATGGCAACTATGGGAAGTCCCTTGCAGTACTTTAAATTTACTTACACTTGCTAATCTGCTCTAGCTGTAGAACTAGTTCACGTGTAGCTAAACAAAGGAAGAATAAATCCTTCAACAATTGCAGCAGAACAGCGGGGCATTGTAAGAAAGCTTGAAGTCGAAGGAGCGCAGTTTTAAACGGCCAGAAGAAAAGTGGTTCTTTTACTCTGGCAAAGCTTGCACGGGTTTCGAAAGTTTCGAAGTAGTTTACTGAAACTCGGCGTTTAAAGAGTATCGGGGAAAACTGGCAACCAATACAGGCGGTACTAAGGCTTCAACACCATTAATGCTTTAACACGGGCGATAAGCGCGAGAATCTTCGCCTTGCGTGACTGCAGCTGCGAAAGCACGAGCAGCGCTTTTATTACATTTTTTTTTCTCCTTGCACTATCAGCCGACCATTATTGACGGCTGCCGCGGAGTATTCGGTGGTTCTTAAGGGGCACGGACACTTGAGCACCCAACACGTAAGTAATAAGGCCCGTTAAGTGGAGTTCAAAATATTTTCCCGTTATCCGCGCAAAACAGCCCGCTTCGAAGTGTCGCAACCTGTTCGCGCTCGTCGAAGACGCCCATTAATCTGGATTTACAGCTCGCGATCCAAGCGGCTTTCACGCAAGGATTCCGTGATTGCGCCAGGTTGCAGACATCTGGTTTGGCAACAACTTCACCAATATTGAAAAGGTGTGATAGATTAACGAAAAAGAAATGACGACGAGTGGTTTGCATATAAAAGAGAAAAAAAAATCAAAGAGCAGTAATTTAGTGTTACGGCCAGTGCTTTGGTTTTCTCAGTCCAGCGGTCGTGTTTACATTACTGTGTGTATGTGCGTCGGCGCGTTTGATGAAGTCATATAAAACGAGTTCTGAAGCAGTGCTTCATACATGGTGCTTAATAAATGTGCGATAAAAGAATGCTTATGTGATAAGCAATATCTGTTATAACCACGAGAAAGTCAGCGGTGTGGGTAGGGTTGTGAGGTGAATAAAATATATTGATAGCTCTGTAATTGATAGAATGAAACTGCCAATATTTAGCACAAGAATAAATCGTCGTACAAAGAATTCTTGCTTTTCAGTGGAGACATGTAGTCAGACACACTGCTTCAGTAACGCACTTATGTAAGTATCTCGAGTGTAACTTAGGCCCACATACTTTCAGTATTCAAACTCTAGTCAGGTCGACAGAAAAGCATTGCTGCGACGCCAATGAAGTGCTTGAAACTGAGTGCAGGCCAACTTTTTCGGTTGAGCCATCGTCGTCATTCTTGTCGGTAAGACAATAACTCACAGCACCATCTCCTGATCCTGTGCTTCGGCCTCATCATTTGTGACCGCCTAGGACCCGCGCCAAGCTTACCACGCCAAAGCCTTTGAGGCACTTCGAAATTGCGCCACCAACTATATTCCTTCCCCATACTCTTTCACGTCAGCATATCGTACCTCAAAAAAGAAAGAAAGTTCCTTGTTGGTTTTGTCATACTGTTTCCGCATCGCCACCTTCTATCTGTTCCACAGGCTCTTCGACGCTTAATCACCCACCATACATTGTCCCTCTATCACGCCGATCACAACGCACTCGTCATCCCCTTCAGTTAGCACAACCACGCCCGCGCTAATACGTATTGAGCCTCGTTTTTCTACCAAGCATCTAAAACCTGGAATGTCATTTTCCACGCCAAGTCGTTGTGATGCACTCTCAGCTCATTACATATTGTCCAAGATGCAATGTAAATCGGGCCCTTCAGTTAACCCCCTTTGTTCCTGTTTACATACATACATATTATATACATTATATATATATATATATATATATATATATATATAATATATATATATATATATATATATATATATATATATATATATATATATATATGTATATATATATATATATATATGAACGAGAAGAACGGATGTTAACCGAGGAGCCAGATTCTTATTAGGCATGTCATAAGAAGCTAGGAAATAAAAGCACCAAGGACAACACAGGGGAAATTACTCGAACTTGCTACTTGAATTACAAAATTGATAAATTAATTGAAATGAAAGTGGATGAAAAAACAACTTGCCGCGGGTGGGGAACAATCCCACGTCTTCGCATTACGCGTGCCATGCGACATATATATATATATATATATATATATATATATATATATATATATATATATATATATATATAAGGCCGTGCCCCGGCCAAACACAAGCATCGAAATGTCCTCTCGCTTTCTAAGCTACGTGCATACCGGATCTAGGGAGAAATCTGCCTGAAATTGCATATATATATATATATATATATATATATATATATATATATATATATATATATATATATATATATATATATATATAGAGAGAGAGAGAGAGAGAGAGAGAGAGAGAGAGAGAGATGCAAATCCATGTATACAACAAAAGCTTCCACTCACGCAGCTGCTCCTGCGCCGAAGGCACACTGCACACACACAGTACAGCTATACGCAAAAATCCCCAGAGTAGGCTCTGTATCTCTGTCACGCATCCGAGTTTGCTAAAATCTGTATACATGCTCCCTCCTTCTCCCCCCCCCCAAAAAAAACATAATGAAAAGGGCATATCATGTGATACGGGGGGCAGCCAAGGTTTCAAGATAGTTGTAAAACATACTGAATGCGGCGTAATGTTTATGTATTTTCTATGTGCTCTGTGCAGGTTGTCGCAAAGAAAACAGCATTTCTGAAATCTGCAATACAATAGTCAGTGTTTTCAGCTCTCGGACATAAACCACGGACAGTCGGGCAACTTTCGAATTTGTGGGTTTTCACATAGTTTTGTGCGCGTCTGTGTACATATTTGGGAGGCCGCATAGGGCGACACCTTAGGAAACGAAGACATGTACGCATCGCGAAGTGGTAGTTCTTGAATAGAGCATGGTATCCGCAGCAAGTTGCATTTAAGCAGCCTGATGGCGTCGTTCGATTTATTTGTTTATTTATGGTCGTGTTGAAAACGCTGCCAAAAAATATGTCGGCAACTTCTCAACAACCTCAAGTTAATGCATGAGTTGTACGACGATGTGAGAGGAAGTTAATCCTCGCATCGACAAAAGAAGTTTGCTGCCACATGCGGAGTAGTTACTATTTCAAAAAATTGAACAGAAATATATATAGCGCGTTCCGCATAGTCAGGAACAGGAACTAAAGAAAACATTCTTTCGGCACACAAACACTACCACGTTTAACAAGAAAACAAAAAGAAGAAAACTGCGCTTACACACAGTTTTAAGATACTACACGGGAAGTTTTGAACGCCAAAAGCATGCAGAAATAAATTTGCACTTGTAATGACACAGATCAGAGAAAAAAACTAAATTCTTCAACGTGCAGTAACTGAGAAACCTACAGTATGAGTCGCCCGACGTGAATAATTACACATTATGACTATCTAGAAATACTATCTTCAGAGCGCTTGCTCTGAAGGTAGTACTCAACAGTCCAATAAATTTATATGTCGATAGGTCGGTCATTAGACTCGTTGAGCGAACTTCTGAAAACACTTCTCTGTTATCTTATGGACAACTTTCACTTATTGTAACCAACATATTGTATAAGGTACGTGTTCTATATTTTCGCATGAGGGACCTCATCTGCAACTAGGCACAGGTGCGCGACGTATAGGGTTAAATTTTCTTTTTCTGCATATGATACTCCTAACCTGAAGAGATTAATCACAAAGCTTATGTTCAGGCCATCATTGATTTGCGCCATGAAGCTTATGGCACGTTCGACTGGTTGCAACCGCAGTCGATGTTGATTTGCAGTGATGCGGAGCCCTGTCAAAGGCTCAGCTGCTCCCAAAGCAATCGTAAAATGCTTTCGGTTACTAATGAAAACTTTGTTGCTAAAACAAAAACAGAACAAAGGCTTACGCGGGTGGTCAGCATGTACAAACAAACAAACAAACAAACAAACAAACTCATAAATACATAGATAGATAAACAAACAAACTCATAAATACATAGATAGATGAACAAACTCATAAATACGTAGATAGATAAACAAACAAACCCATAAATACATAGATAGATAAACAAACAAACCCATAAATACATAGATAGATAAGCAAACAAACCCATAAATACATAGATAGATAAACAAACAAACCCATAAATACATAGATAGATAAACAAACAAATCCATAAATACACAGACAGACAGACAGACAGAGAGACAGACAGACAGACAGACAGACTCTATCTATCTATCTATCTATCTATCTATCTATCTATCTATCTATCTATCTATCTATCTATCTATCTATCTATCTATCTATCTATCTATCTATCTATCTATCTATCTATCTATCTATCTATCTATCTATCTATATAGATTATCGGCATATGGTGCGCAAGAGAGAGACAAAAGGGGAGAAAATACAGAAAGGTTAGCCAGTGTAAGTACCGGCTGGCTACCCTGTGCTGGGTAAAGGGCTAAAGAGAATAAAAGGAGAAAGAAGAGAGAAAAGAAAGTGCGTAAGGGTAATACACACTAGTAGCACGAATAATGTACGATACTTCTGAAGCATTTTCAGGTATAATGAACACAATTCTTTCAAGGCCTGCAACAGGATACGGTCCAACGATAATGGTGATATTCAACGTACTCATTCGAGATACAAATGCCACTTTTGCAGCGCAATGACCAGTAGTTCTCACAACACATGCGCTACGTTTTCCCCGGCCTTGCCAGAGCAACGCGATTGAGAACATGCATGGTATAAGATAAATACAAAACGATGTGAGGTTGGGAAATTGCTTGTCGATAGCTTTTAAGATTTTGAATTTAAAATATTGTCAAATAATGACACCGCAATAAAAAGCTGCATATTAGCGTTTACAAGCACTGTAGGATGGTACTATTCGCCAGATACTGCAATGGCTAAACACTGCAACGGTATGGCAGCTAACAAGACTCTTGTTGGAGTTATTGCTTGCCTCGGCTTTAATAGGGCAGCTATGTCATTCGAATTTCGTCTTACCCAATTCATCATCAACATGCATGACTGATTTTGTCGCTCTTTCCTCTTCGTTAGCATAGAATAGACTACAGTTCATCTGCTTGGTGTGACCTCTCTGGCTTTTCGTGTAAATAAGGCACTTCTTTCCTTCTTGATCTGTGTTCCGTTGCGAACTTCCAGATTTCAGTGCACAGGTGTGTTTTTCCATTTCGTCTACTTTGATTGCGTTTTCAGCGGAAGCGCACTGAACGCTGGGTATCGCCTGCTAACCGTCAGAGTGCTATATCGGATTTAGCCCCTCTGGGGCAGATTAAGAAAGCGTTCAAGCGCGCAACATACGAAGTGCGCAAGGAATCTCGGAAACGGCGTTAATGTTGAATTATTAGGGTGGCTGCCTATTCCGTTTAGTTGCGCACTCTCCGCCAGAGAATCCCCTGGTGTGGTCTAGAATTGGATTCTTTTCTGCTCCTAACCTCAAAAAATGGCGAAAAAAATATAAACGTGGCCAATTTTGGTGATTATTTCTTTCACAGCGTATGTTCGGTAGTTTCTGTCCCTGTCTCATTCTTCTAAGATGTGTGTTATTGTTTGCGAACCAAAATCCAGCTTCCGGTAACTGCAGGTATAGACAGGGGCGCTCATTCATCTTCGCGCAACATTTCAAGAGAGAAATGAGGACAGATTTGAAACTGATGCAACTATGTGCTAGTGATACGCAGGAGTTCTCGTAGAGCCGAACTATGCGATCATCAATAACCTTCTTCTTGAACTGGAGTGGCACAATGCACCATGAATAAATTACTGCCAGATTGCACAAAACGGGGACGCTACTGAAGTGATTCTGAACAATATTTCTTGATCACAAGAAATAATTGGCGTGGTAAATAGGTAACGTAAGCGCATGGAGTATTTTTTAGGTGCAGATGTTTGCAAAAAGTGATTAAAAGCTAGTTAATTTAATTTGACACAGTGAAATAGGAGGCAGACACTTTTTTTTTTCTTTTGGTAACAATTTTAGAGCCCCGAATGATATGCATACCATTTTTAAACACCAATTAGAAAAACAACCAAACGATAAATAGCTTGGGCGGACTGTATCACTTAATGGAACCCTATAGTTTGTTAAAATCTGACAGATTAGCTTTGTAGTAGAACAATGATGCAAATACAGTAGAAATCTGTTGTGGTCAAACGACGTGAGTGATCTGACATTATGTACTAATAGCTCAGCTTCAACTACTACAAGAGTATCACTACTGCGTAACACCATCCTTTGTCATGGTGGTTCTCGTAAGCTACTCGTTGGGTGGCCACACCACATTTACCCTGGGCAGTAAAAAAAAAGAAAAAAAATATCCTGTCTTCGCGCCATGAAGCACGAGATTATCGCTGCACACCACCCTTAAACAAGCGGAGTCACCGAGGGTATGACATTAAATATAAAATAAAATTAAAATAAATTCTAAGGTCTTAAGCACCAAAAGTACGATCTGATTATGAGGCACGCCGCAGCAGGGGAACAACGGAATAATTTTAACGACCTGGGGATCTTTAGCATCCGTTCAAAAGGCGGCCGCCACGGTTGGGATTTGATGCCGCGACCTCATGATTTTGAGATGAATTCTGCACTCTTACCTCGGAGCTTAAAAATGAATACCCCGGCTATCGCGAAACGCCAGAATATTTTGTTATCCTGCGTTCACGGTCTCAAATTCACTGCAGTGTCCTGCAAGCCAAGGCCCCCCCGCAGGTGACACTCCTGAGCACCAGGACGTGAGTTCAGGACGTTAAGCGACTTCGAATATTTCTCAGAAGCTGCATTTTGTAAGTAGGTTTGCATTTTTTCCGAAAAACAAAACTGATAAAATCGTCTCATTGTGATCGCTATTGCGTTATTTGCTTTTCTTTCATCAGGAAGCGACATGTATTCTTTCTGTCACTTCGGCCGTCAACACTCGATTTGTCAATGGAGCTCGATCGCAACATCAACGCCAGGCCATGGAACGACCGACTGCTAAGATCGCATCCAGAGGCTTGGCATTTCGCAG
This sequence comes from Dermacentor variabilis, assembly GCF_050947875.1. Taxonomy (NCBI): domain Eukaryota; kingdom Metazoa; phylum Arthropoda; class Arachnida; order Ixodida; family Ixodidae; genus Dermacentor; species Dermacentor variabilis. The sequence goes on from NC_134572.1 coordinate 77,496,933, forward strand.
GCCAATCAAAAGCCCATTTCCGACAGCTTTGTTTGTTCAGTTGCGGTCTTCTTTACGTTTCGTTCGCTTCTCGGAGAAACTAATCTAGCTCCCACCATCCCACCATCTCCTGCGAAACGAAATCGGCGTAGCTTGCGCAATAACCCTACTCCTCCCCCCCCCTCCCGCCTTCCCGATATCACGCAGATCACTCTTGCGCCCGTCTGTCCGCTTCGCCAATTCCGAGCAGCATCGTTCAGCCATCTTGATCCTCAGAAGCATGGAGATGGGAGTTACGTCACCCTTGCTTAGAAGTATAGCCGCGGTGCTGGTGGCGCTAAAACTAATATTGCATTCAGCTTTGACTCGGTGTACTTCGGTGACGCAATGTCGTACCCCGCCAATGTTCTCCACGTTCTTCCTCATCTTTCTTTTTTATCTTTAGCGCGTAAGGATTTTCAAATATCTTTGTTATTTTCTTTGCGCCGTTGGCAAAAAACTTCTATCGGGAGCCGGTCGTGACTCACTGATGGAACAAACGGGGTCAACTTGCAGAATCTGCACATTTGGCTATATGCGAGACGACGCTGCGTAAGCACTGGATAAAAGACAGCCGACTCGGATTTCGCAATGTGACGCTAAAGCATAACGCGCAAGGGTACATTCGGGCTGAACCCTAATTGAAATGCTGCCGCCGCGGAAGGGAATGCAACTCGCATATTGTACTCAGCAGCAATGCGTCCTAGCTACTGAACCGCAATGTCGGCTGCCTATCGTATACTTCCTTATCTGTTAAACGTAAGAGAGGGTACCACGTGACATGGGAAAAGAAAAAAAATAAGTTCGGCACTGATGAGTTGGTCTAACGGGTTATTATTTAATTCCGTCTTCTCCACTCTCCCATGAGAATGTAAGCGCAGAGTCTATAGCGCAAGCACATGCAACGGTGTAATGAAAGCGTATACAATGGCACGGACACCTTATGGCCGCTTCCGTGCTTCATTCTAGGAGGCGTCGCGTAAAGCAGAGATAAAGAGAACGAGAGTGGACGGAGCCAGACGGAGTAGGATAGACGCCGGTCACTTCCCGTCCACATGCCGCAAGCCTATAGGGAAAGTCAGGCGTGGTATCTTTCGCAGGCTTGTGTTGCACGAGTTCGGTACGGTCAAGCGCAATACGAAGCCCTCGCCAACCCCATTTATCATCAGACCCGAAGAAGCTACTAGTGCATGCAAAGCGTAGCTCCTTCACGCCAGTGCTTGAGGGTGGCATGCAAGATTTAATGAGGCTCCAACACGCTTTAATCTGTGGACATCAGGGTGGCAGAAAAATCAAAACGTGTCAGCCAGATCAACAGAAGTATTAGTAGATAAGTAAATACGTTAGGTTCTTTTTCACCCCAACTTCCTTCCCTACCCGCCGTGGTTGCTCACTGGCTATGGTGTTATGCTGCTGAACACGAGGTCGCGGGACCGAATCCCGGCCACGGCGGCCGCATTTCGATGGGGGCGAAATGCGAAAACACCCGTGTGCTTAGATTTAGGTGCACGTTAAAGAACCCCAGGTGGTCAAAATTTCCGGAGTCCTCCACTACGGCGTGCCTCATAATCAGAAAGTGGTTTTGGCACGTAAAACCCCAAATATTATTATTAGTAACTTCCTTCCCTACTATTGCAGAATGTCATAATGGCCAAACAACAGAAGTTATTCAGTCGTACATCGCATAGACTGCAGAGCCTGCTATCAATAGGGCACACATCTGAGAGCGAGTTCACTGCTTCGATGACCTCCAGCAATTCTAACACTGCTAGCAACGATGCTTTTGCTAGTTGGCAACTTTAGCAGCTGTTGCTAGCAGTATGAATGGTTACCCAACCTGCGGCGGGAGAGCAGCGCGCCGTGCTATGCTGGCCCAGTGTACTAGGGAATTTGTGCGGCAGTCTGCCTTCTACGTGCTATCGTTCCCACACATCATTGTCGCAACAGCCTGCTTGCTTCTTTATGGCAAATTATCTTTTTTTAGAACATTTTATAGAACATGCCTCATTCTATCGCAAGCAATCCAACCAGTCGCGCAATGTTAGGATCGGCCTGCAGCTATTTCAGCCCGCTGCACGTGTTCCGATCCAACCGGGACGGTGGCGCACTTCAGAGAACTGTGGATAACCGGCAGCCACGTGGCGAGGGGTCAGCTCAGAGGAGTTCTCGAGGGGAGGTAAGTGGTGGAACCTCCCCATGCGCTTTTCGAGACACCAGACAATGTGCTACTCGGGCGCGCCACCCGGGACGGCTCCGAGTTACGCGAAGCAGGCTTTGTGCGCAACACGACAACGCCGCCCTGTTCTGCTATGAGTGGGGGAGTCGCCGCGGGAACGCCGGCGAGGGCTCCTTCCCACGCGCCGACCAAGACGCAAGACAAAGAGTTCTACGGCTCAGAGTTCTACGAAGCCCCTCTGACGTCGGCTCCGGACCATTACACCTGTGGGTGTGTGCGGCACGTGTATGTGAGCCCTCCTCCTCCAAAAGGGCGGGTCACCTTCAATGATGTCGAGCTATGACGTCGAGCGGAGTGCTTATAAGCAGGAATTATCGGCTGCTAGTGGGTGCTCGTTGTCGTGCTCGAAATGTACTCGTGAGCTGTGTGATCGTAAGTTGTTTGCTGTATGCTCGTCTTGCGGACTCCATTTGGGAGTCACGCTAGACTGTCGATGTATCTCATGTTCAACTGTAAATAGCATGTAAATAAATCCTGCTCTCCTAAGTCCCGACGAAGAGTCAAGCTCCTTCCTACAGCTACGACTGCCAAATCTTACATCTGAATGGCAGCGGTGAGATCGGCCTACAGCTCGTAGATCGTCCGACAACTCTAACAAATGGTGGCAGCGGCGAGATCGTCCGACGAATCTTACAGCAAGTAGGACAATAATTTCTCCGACGTCCACCTTCTAGAAGATTTGACATACCTCGACTTCAACTTCAGTGATTTTTGCCTTGATTATAATACAGAACACACAGTACGGACAATGTTTATCGTGCTCTTTAATACTTTCCTCGAAATGCACCACACAACTCTTGCTTAGTTAAAATAAGCTTATTAAACTATAATTCTCGCTGAACCGAAGCGCACAATCGCAATGTGGTATACGTACCAATCAAACCATATTAACATGCTTAAGGCCATTCAACATTGCAAACTATGATTAGTTTTACTCTGATTATTCCAATCTCAACGGATCATGTGCCCCTTAAACCCGGGCTAATCTCACTACTTACACTTTAAGTCGTAAAATTTCGCGCCTCAGCCTATAGCTTAGGTTTTACTATTCAACTCGTACCGTTTCAAATACAATTACCGCCAGTCGCTTTTCTCGACGCATCAACCACCACATAGCTTTCCATCTGACGCCAGCTCGCACCTGAGCCCATATTTATTCCTTCTTGGTCCAAATAGCAAGAAACTGGAACTGTTTGTCTAATGATGGTTTGCCCACTACGGACCAAAGAGGATTCGAGATCAACCGTCTGAACTTTCAAATGGACAGTCTGTGTCTCATTTAACACGCCACATTAAGGCATCTCAGGTTAAGCAAAATTTAAAGATGTCATCAGAGCAACGAAGTTGCGTAACCTGCATATATTAGCTTTTTCTTGTGGATGGGTTTTAGCCGATGTCGCTACAATTGTGAGTTGCTATGTTCCAGAAACTGCACTCAAGCGTGCTCTCAAATAGGTTTATTTGGTAAGCCTTTAGGTGACACCACTGTTTGTGAATAATTATTTTTTTATGCTTGCACGGTGGCACACTGAATTGCACTGCGAAAGACACAGCGAAGAAACAAAACCAAAGAGAAACTGTCAGTGGTTCTGGGCTGCTCACGCAAATGAATATGCGTGAGCAACAAATACAGCGCACAACCAACATTTGTTCTGCCTTTGCCGACCAGCGTTCGCCAGCAGAGCATCATGTTGTGCTGCAGTGGTTGCGTGAGAAACAGAAAAAAAAGTGAGTCCATGGTTGGAAACGGCATGCCTAATCGAATTATGGTCACCGCCCGTCGAACCTAATGTAATTGCCGATATTTGTGAAGGCCGTCCGTGGGAACGTCAGTAAAATGGCTTCTCTTGGCTGCCATACTGCCGTGAGCTATAGTGAATATTGATGGCATTGGCTAGCAAAACTGCTGGTACCGCACCACTGAGTCCTTTTCCTGCGGATCAATAGCGTGCGAAGTAAAACAAATCCAGCCACAGCTGGGCAATACGGTTTAAGACTGGATGAATGTGCCCGTCCTAAGCATCTTTGGAGGCCATCGCCGTCACCCAGCTAAACTTAGGATAAAATAAAACACCTGAAGTCACCGCACTTATTCACGCACGATAGAGATGCTGACTTAATGAGAGGCTGGGGACACTGGCTTGGCTGACGGGCCCGGCATGCTAATCTGAGGGCTGAAAGTAACAATTCTGGTATTCGCACCGATCTCAGACATATATTCAGCCCGTATACCCGACAATCACTCAGCAAAACAACGCAGACAGTTGCTGAAGACCGAGGTCTATCAGCTGTCGCCTGATCGCTGCACCTTTTTCCAGGCACTTGATGTTCTAGATTATGACTTGCTCTCCAAAAACCTAGCAAATACGAGAGCTCCCTGCTCATTCATAAGGCAAAAAGAAAACGCATGCATAAGGTGCAGGCACAATGGCTTTTTGCAATGGCTCTCTGTCAGTGGCGAATTTCTTTTTTTTTTTCTTTTTGTGCATTAGAGTGAGAGATCAGAGTTTAATAATAAAGGCCGAGAGGCACACTCCTTCAGCAAGCTACTCTGCCCTGGGAGAAGGAGAAAAAAAATTGAGGAACAAGACGTGTCGAGATGACGACAGTGGAAACAGGCAAAATACACACTGGGCCAGCCTACCCATAGTGATTAGTCAAGGCTCGTGCTTCATCAAAAGTCAAGTAAGACTTGGGTGACCTCAAAGCTAAACTGGCCTTCAGGCCACATGCCCGGTATAACGTCCTGTAATGACAGTTGGTTGTCAACACAGGCAAGCTCACAACGCACTGCTACGTGCATGAGACAGCGGCTACGTGCATGGGATATAATCTGCCGCAGCAAAAATTAGATATTTCGAAGAGTCGGGCATGAATCACCGTAATCAAAACAGAAAACTAAATGCACCTTGCGTAGAATTGTGACTGAGAGCACTTGTAATAGTAAGCTCAACTCTCTCTTGTACACGGTACTGCTGACGTATCGATATGCTCCCGCTCAACATTTGCTGCTTCAGATCAACGCTTACGAAATTGAGCCAGCAATACGCAGATACACGTTTTGGCGAAACCTATTTGTCTGCTGCCGTATGCTTGAGCTATTTGTAATGTACTCGGCGATCGATAACTACTGCCACATTGAAGTTGGTTCATACGTTCGCGTCACTCCCTGCCTTACTTTCATGTCTTTTTGTTTGCGTGGTTATACATACGAGCGAAAAAGGGCTTTAGAAAAGAAAACATGAACTAGTGAAAGTGTTAAAAAATTTTGATCAACACAACAGCTGAGGGCACGCATTTTAGCAACACATCACAGGCAAAAAGCTTCAGACAAGGAGCTTCATATACCCCTGCAAACAACTCGTATAACTTACAATTTCGAGTGAAACTCCCATTCCCCGAAAGCCAATATGGTAGCGCTAATATGCGTACGACGAGCTGAAATTACCATGCGTATCATACAGGGTCGTTTGAATGTGTGCGTATCTGACACGTTTTCTATTGTTTTTGTTTTTTCGAATGAGGCAACCATGTGCTCTGATGAATACATCTAATAAAATACAATGTGGTGTGTTATTTACTACTGAATTATGTTACACACACCAATGAAAAGAAAGCGACGCACTTGTGCTGTGGAAGAAAAAAAAGGATATTTCGTCTGTGGAACGAGCAACAACAAAAATCAGGCCTATGCCCTGGTTTGCATGATAATTGCTGCTTGTACACTGCAATACTTAGGAAGTACCAAGGAACAATTTATTTGTTTATACTTTAAGCGCTCCGCAATGTCTGCCCAATCCTTTCTAAATCGTTCACAACTCTTTTGTAATGCTTTGCAGCTCTTCGCCGGAGGTGGTAGTTTAAATGCTCGTACGCGAATCAAGTAACTAAGTAAATTCTGCCGCAAATAACGCCTTAATGGACCTCTTCACTGGTTTTGCCAGCTCCAGCTATTTGTGTAGCCGTATATGTAAGGCTGCGCCAAGTTACGCGTACGGTGGCTAGCCTTCAACGGTGACGTAGATCTGTCAGCAGAAATGGTCGCCTGGAGTTCACAAACAGGCTCAACCCGGCGTTAACATGCTAGTCCTCCCATGAGCACACTTATACTGCTGGGTAGCGCTGCCTCTGAACTAGAAAGTAGACACTGAGCCTTCTCAGTAATTTCTGCATCAAGAATCCGCTTCCTAAATCTGTTTCAACTCTACTGCTTTGCGAGAGGTGCGCAATTTGTGTAGTTATTAAATCTTAGACCAGGGACTGCCGTAGACTGCTATTGATGCGTGACAGTTACTTCGGAAAGTCGAGGACAGTTCTTCCACAAACTCGCTCAGTCAAGTCCGATGGCTGAGTGAAGGAACATTTAAATATACGGGCAGAATTATCTGCGCAGGTGCTTCGAAACGTGCAACGAATAAGTAATCTTTGCTTTCCTTTCGTTTGCAGCTGACAAACGCAGCCTGCAAGGGCGGAGCTCGACCCCACTTGAAAGCAAACGCAGTAGTCTACTATCATTACAAAAGCAAAACACCTGCAGAAAAATAAAAAGAAAGACAAAGAAAAAGAAAGAAAAATGCGCAGAACAATATGTTCAGAGAAGCTCTACTTTAGCCAAACTGATTTAAGAGTTGCATGCCACTGAGGACGGAGAAAAAAAAACTTAGAATAAGGAGACGGTGTAAGAGAAAGCGGACCGCTCGAAAAGAACTGCCGTCGCTACCACCACGCGTCTTTTTCTGACACGCGAACAAAGACTTTGACTTCCAAGCAATCAGTTCCGTAAGCGGCTCACGTACGAACTACCACTTTCCATGCACTGTGCTGCTTTTCGGCGTTGTTATTTGACACACACAGCAACCACGATTTTTTTTTCCGCAAGAACAAAACTGCAACAATCATTTATATTCGCTGCAATGTTCTGACAACATGAAAAAAAGCAAAAGGCCTTAGAGCATCGGATTGTGTACAAACAAAAAACAAGCAATTTCAGAAGCAAAGCTTCCTTAAAGGTACAACAGCAACGTAAATAGCACAACAAGCAATTTCCCAGCTGCAGGCGACAGTGTTCAGTCGTTCAGTAAAGAGAGCAGCCTTCATACTGGCGTCCTAAGGCAAATCCATTGTTGCCTCTCTTGGGTTCGCCAGCTGGATGAACACAGCTGGATGACGACAAAATGAAATTGTGGACTATAGCGTGCAGAAACTGGCACTGCATGACGTACGCGAAAGTTAACAAACTGGAAGCCCTAAGCGAATCGAAATTGCGTTCAAGGTGGCATGGTCTCAACTGGTCTTGCCAAATTGCGCAGCGTCGTAAAGCATTAGCGAGAGAGAGAGAATAGGCTGGGTCACGCAGAACCTGCCTGTATTGAGCAAAACGCAAAGCAGCCTGAATTTGTGCTCAGGTGGCAAAGCGCTCCCGAATATCGAGCGCACAATGAGACGTCGCCATCGACATTAAACTCGAGCAAGCTTTCCAAGATAGAAACATTTAGACCTTGTTCCCTCCTTTTACTTCTCTATATATCTATTAATATGGGTAAGAGTATATATACGGCAGGCATTAACAAATCCTGACTGGGAGCTTACCACTCCCGTTGAAAAAAATAGTGTAGAATCATTGCATTCTACCCGTGCTAACGTATGAGGCTGGAACTTGGAGGTTAACAAAGAAGCGCTAGATCGAGTTAAGGACTGCGCAATGAGCAATGGAACAAAAAATGTTAGGCGCAGCGTTAAGAGACAGGTGGAAGATAGAGAAAACGGGGATAGCCTATATTCTAGTTGACATTAAGAGAAAAATATGGAGCTGAGCAGGCCATGTAAAATGGAGCTGAGCAGGCATCTTTGCGGCCTTCCGCTGCTGGAATATACGAGATTATTCATGGTTCTAAGATGTTGTTCAAAGACAAATGCATTCCATCTAGCTTGTTTAGAGCAGTTGCGAAGGGCACGTCTTTGATTTTGAAAGAGAGGGCTTCTCAATTAATTCATTTCATGATCAAGTCACTACCATATCTTTCGCAATATTTCAAGTTTGCTAAACAAATTGAATCTGCCTTTGGTCACAGTACATTTCACAAGAGGATGAAGCTTTTGTGATCGTACGCATATTGAAGAGAAGGCTTTTCTTTCTTATATTTCACTTTTAATGAAGCTACTGTGCTTTTTAAATGATTTTCTTAATTCATTTTGTATTTATTCACTAAAAATCATGTCATTTCGCGCATAAACAATCAAATGTGCCGTTACCTTTTAAAATGACATTTTGAATTACTTTCCGTTATTTTTATGATGACTTCTTACAACAGAAGCTACTGCACCTTTTTTTTTATTTACCAACACCTATGTAATTTACGGGTACATGAAAAAAAATATTTTCCCCAGTATTGCAAGTAAAACATATTCGCGACAACTGCAGTTCATTCTAAAATTTTGTTTGTGAATGGCGTTCTTCGACTCGCCAAAATGCAGTCATCGAAGTCAGTTGCTGCGAAGTCACAGTACACTGGTACAATATCCTTCCTTTAGATTTTATGCCTGCAAAATCAATAGGTTTCTCATAACAATCACGAAATGCATAAACATGTACCCACATGTTTTGCTTCTCAGTAGAAAAGGAGGTAGAGGAGTAGAGGGAGTGTTGGTTGCTGCAGGCGGACCTAACCTTGCAGTGGTTGCCAGCAATAAGTGGTGTCTTAAACATGGCGCCTATGAAGCCTTTCCGCCTTTTGCAATCCCTTCCGGCATTTGAACGAAGCAACAGCATAGCCTTCGATATCTGTTTGTGCGTCCCAGAGAGAGCCGTCGTTGGATTTGAACAGCACCTATTGCGCCTACTCAGCCCCACTCATTAAATGCGGTAGCGTCTGAAGCCCCTCACAGTTCAACTGTTACCGTGCTTCTCATTAGAATCAAGCGATAGATTCTTGCTTTTACGGTGGTCTCGCACCGTTTAAGCAAAAATAAATAAATAAATAAATAAATAAATAAATAAATAAATAAAACAGAGAGTAAGACATAGAGATCATATAAATAATATTCGAATTATGATGCTGATACCGAAGCTAGTTCAGTGATAACGGGATGATTGCAGCAGTAGACAAGAGCGGGTAAGTAATTGACCTCATTCCACATAAAAAACATCCTGCCCTTGCACGGCAGTTTCACATTTAGGCCACAGCAATGAGGCAAAAAAGAAAAGGAAAGAGTGGTGCTGATTGATTGAGCACATTTGACTGCGACATACCTTGTTAGAATAAATGATTCACTCGCTCTATTGCGTCCTTCGCCAATCTGAAACAACCCTTGTGCATCTTATACTCTTAGCCTCCAGCACGAAAGCAGTGAAGTTTCCAAAGCAATGCAGCATTCCCTGCAGTAACACCACGAAGCCTTTCATCGGCTGTTATTATCAGCGGAAGAGTTGGAACCCAGCTCTACGACATTGGGGTTACGGCAATGTATTGTTGATTGCTTCACGTTAAAAGAAAACAAAAACAATAAAAATTGGTGAGCGTTGACTGTGCGACGTCACGACTGCGCTTCATGTCTAGGGAAGACGTCCCTAGTTTGTAAGGGCAGCCGATGGACAAGGAGTAGAGAGAAAGCGAGCATGGGGAAGTGCGAGCTTGCTGGAGTGCATTTGTGAGCACAAATCATCATTCGTTGCTTTATCTAGCCGAACAGCTGCGTTGCCTGACCATGTAAGGGCGAGGTTACCGTAGTGGGTCAACAATGACCGACGACCGTTGCTGTTCTCTTTTTTCCAACTTCCACTGCCGGAAGAACACCAAGGAAAGTCGCGAGTAGACTGTGCCGAGAAAGACCGTACTGTGATTTTACTAATAGCTTTTTTTTTTGCGCCTCTTTCTCAAGCACCTCTTGGGTCACAGCATCCGACTTTGGGCTCGGCAGCAAATGCTGGCTTTGACCAGTGCAAGCTAAGCGTCGAGGTTCTCACTTACCTTAGGCGTCGTTAGCCTGGTGCTCCCGACGTTCTCCTGTTAGTATATATTGACGCACGCAGTAGCGAATGGCCTGCGAGAGGGATAAGAAAAAAGAGATGTGTAAGTAAGAGTAGATTCCCAAGAACCCGCGCCATACTCGGCCTCGACCTGGAGAAGGCGTTCGTCAACATTGAGCACTCGGCAATACTTAAGGCGATCGCAGACCTAGGGCTCGAGAGCCGGTTCTACGAGTTCGTCCGCTCCTTCTTAACCCGTCGCAAGGCCGTGCTCCGTGCCGGATACCTCACATCGGAAGAAGTCGAGCTCGGACAGCGTGGCACCCCCCAGGGCTCCGTCCTCTCGCCGATGCTGTTCAAGCTGGTGATTATTGGGCTTTCAGAACGCCTCTCGACGATACAAGGCCTCGACCATACGGTGTACGCGGACGACATCACCATCTGGTGCTCCGCGGGGTCGGACGGCTTTCTCGAATCCGCACTAAAGGAGGCAGTCAAAACCACCGAGTCCTACCTCGACCACACGGGCCTCAAGTGCTCCTCCGCCAAAGCGGACCTCTTGTTGTACTGTCCAAAACGAGAAGGCAAAATGCCTAAGGGGTGGAAACCCCCGACCGAGCGCAGCATCCCCGTCCGCACCAGAGACGGTCGCCCAATCCCCAGGGTCGACTCCATCCGAGTACTGGGAATACGACTCGTACGCAGAGTGGCCAACCATCACCATGGCCTCAAAGAAGACAATCTGCTGCGTCTCCTACACGCGTTCGTCCTATGCCACTATGCCTACGTCGCAGCAATGCACAAGTGGAAACAGTTGGAGCGTGACAAGCTCAATACACTGATCCGAAAGGTAGTGAAGCGAGCCCTTGGGGTCCCGATCACCACGCCGACGTATCGACTCCTCAAGCTCGTGGTGCGCAATACGCTCGAGGAGGTCGCAAAGGCTCAGGAGAGAGCGCAGATGATACGACTGACGATGACCATGACCGGCCGTCACATCTTGGGCGAGCTCGGCTACTTCCCACCGAACATCCAGGATCCGCCGGAGTTTACGCCGGTTCCCCGCGAGCTCCGCGACCTGATCACGATCGCGCCCATTCCGCGAAACGTACATCCGGAACACAATCGAGGCAGGCGCCTAGTCCGGGCGACCGCATTCCTCAAATGCATAGACAAGAAAGTGGACAACGTCGCTTTCGTGGACGCCGCCGCCTACGGATGCAACCGAGCCTTCGCCGCGGTAGCGTTCTCGCCCTCGCAGCGGACCCTAAACGCCGCCACGGTACTCACACGTGACCCCGCAGTGGCGGGGCAAATGGCCATAGCCCTGGAAATGTTCGTCGGCAAGCGAAAGAGAATGTTCAGCGACTCGAGACCGGCCATCAGAGTGTTCGAGAGAGGAGTCGTCTCTGATAAAGGCATTAGGCGTCCTCCGCGATGCTAATCCGAGCACCCTCAAGCACCACACCGTCATCTGGTTTCCCACCCACCTGGGTCGGATCGCGGGCGACCCGCCCAACCTCAACGACACAGCCCACGACGCTGCGTGCGCGCTTACCGATCGCGCCGTCACCCCCGGGCAACCGCGTCTCGATCAACAAACACTTTTACTTGGGACGACGTCTCTTTCCGCCGCCACACCCCAAACTAAACAGGCGCAGGCGCTAACGGTACGCTTGTTACACATATCTATCATAACGCGCCACCTTACACATCATCTACCCGGACGTCTACCCAGACGATGCGTGGCCCTCGTGCGGGGTCACGGCGATACTAGTATACGTGCTCTGGGTGTGCAGAAATGCTCCACCCGACTCTACCTCCGACAAGTGGGAGAAGACCTTACGAAGCCCGCTCCTACAAGACCAGCAGTGGGCCGTCCAGCACGCTCGCGCAGCGGCCACCAGGTACTCCCTGTCGATCCCTGCGTGGGAGACGCTCACTGCGTGCTGACGTGCGTCCTGCAGGACCTTTATTAAAGTTTGTCCAATCCAATCTCAAGCAAGAGCATAATCGAAGAGCAGACTAACATTACTTCCCTCAGGTACACAATAGGATCATTTGTGCAATTACGATATACATGACTTTGTTGAGTAATATCGCTAGCTTAATAGGTGCTGATCGACTAGTTTGTCGTTCATGACATAGAAGCAGTTGATTTGGAAAACGCACACCCAGAAACTGAGGAAACATAAAGCACTGATGTGTGTTGTAATTTTCAGTGCCCGGGTTTTCGAAGTCTGCTGCTTTTAACTAAGTAATATCGCTAATTCACAACAATATCGAAGTTTTATTAAGTCCTGTACCTACGTTGCTTTCCTTTATCGACGATTAACAAAACATACCATTGTATCTGCAGACTTACTGACGCACTCGCATCATTCTATAAGACTATATAACATTAGCCTATTGAGCTGATACGGGATGTGATTTACCTCTTGTTACGACCCTTATTACTGATCTTGCGCCCGCACTCATGACGCCTTTTGCTTTTTTCTTTCCAGCGAAGCGCCGTCCACTCACGAACATTGATGATCATGGCTTCTGTAAAAAAATGCAAATAACGTTTGATGCTTGCAACAGTGCAGTCACTATATAAGAAAGAAAGGGAGGAGAGCTGAGCTTGTGATGTCACCGCCCCTGAACATCTTTCACGACACATGAACGTTCTCGGCGCGGCTGGAAATCGATAGACTTGCAACTGGTCAATTATAAATGGGTCGAAATAAATAATTGGAGAAACGGAAAGTGGTATACCAAAAGAAAAAAAATCTGGTTTGCTATCCTACACTTCGGGATGGGGGATTGGGGAAGGAAAGATGGAAAGCTGAGAGGGAAAATCTTTTTTCCCGGCAAACCAAAATATATTTAGTTTTGCTGGCAGCTTGCAAGCAACGGGTAACCTCACACCATTTCCCCCCAAACACATTCGCCTAATGAAGTGTGACAAACAGCAAGTGTTGTATGTTGCTGGAGCCATCGTTTCGACAAGTGGAGTCGTCTTCGTCTTTGCCCCGCGTCTGCGTCTTCCTGTAAACCATTTGTGTTTATTTTTATTCGCTTAATTATAGGTGCGTAGGGAAAGGTGAGCGCATCAGGCGCAGCTGTAAAATAGCTGAACCAGGGCAAAGCACTCGAGCGAAGGCAATGACTTTATAGCACCGCAGGCGAGCCACATGATACGTGAGTGGGTGAGTGAGTGAAGAAACTTTTATTGCAGGTCCGGCGAGGACACGAACACGATACGTCTGCACGAAAAATGAAATAGCCCAATAAGAATGAAGGACGAGGGAGTTGTGGTAACGAGCAATTTTTCGAAAAGGGACAACTGGTTTGTTTATGGAACGTACGACTATAATGAAGTTAGTGGCTACGGGAAGTTGGTCAGGAGTGCAGTGAAGCACTACCGTTCCAGGCAGGAGTGCTAGGTTCATGGCATGGTAAAATCACGAACACAGCAGTAAATACCAGTGCAAAAGTTAAATTATGGGGTTTAACATGCCAAATCCAATTTCTTATTATGAGGCACGCCGTAGTGGAGCACTCCGGAAAATTTGACCACCTGGGGTTATTTATCGTGCACCTAAATCTAAGTACCACGGGTGTTTTCGCATTTCGCCCCCACCGGAATGCGGCCGACGTGGCCTGGATTCGATCTCGCAACCTAGTGCTCTGTAGCCCAACAACAGAGCCACTGAGCAACCACGGCGTGTTTGTGTAAAAGTTAAAATGAATTTCGCACACTGCTTTAGATGTGGGCTTACTTACGTAAAGTTCTCGAGCTGAAGAAGCGTTACGAATTACTTTCAGAGTGTTGAAGCTGCATATAGTCCATACAGCCTGTTTAGCTGTTAGCGCCTATTCTTCGGACAGATTTCATGGGCTAGATTGAAACGCGTTCGTTAAGAAATAATAACAATAAGTACGGTTTGTACGAAAATTCTATCACGTGTTCTGCGATAAAGGGATTAAATAAAGTTAACGACTTTATGTTCTTTGTCATGCACCGATGTGTAGTATGCCCATGTGTTTTCCCACCGCAGTCCTAGAGGCAGACACTGCTAAAAGCCGAACCGGAATGCTATTCAAACAGCAGTGCTCTACCTAATCACTGCCATTACAAACACAGCGCCTTGTGCATTTCACACATGAGTTGTCAAGGTGACCTTGCGCCTACATGATCGTATGATGCTCTGGAGTTTCTGCAGTAATTTGCCGGTTTTCTGAAAGTGTCATGTGCATTGTTAGATAATGTCCCCTATCCGTGTACTGGTGCCGTAACCCTGAATAGATAATTAACTATTCATTACTTAATTCCTTAATTCCTGTGACTGTGCCGTATGTACGTCATTCTTAAGCACCAAATGAATAAGGGAAGTTCTAGTAAGCAAATCTTTTCTACATAACTTGTTCTTAAGTTAACCGCATAGGAAGAGTAATGCAATTATTCCATAACAGCATTTTCGATGCAGTGTTTCTTGAGAATGGCAAAAGAAGGGAAGTCTGAAAATATTCAAATCACTGAACCAACAGCTATATATATATATATATATATATATATATATATATATATATATATATATATATATATATATATATATATATATATATATATGCATATATATATGACGATACGAAAACGGTGGTTCACAGGTTAAAAAAAACAGGAAAAGACGTATATTTGAGAAGATGACAGTGCTTTATGGCTACATCCTTATTGTCCAATGGTGTTCCAACCTTATAGGTCTTGAAAAATTGCTTTGGAGCCATATGTAAGCACTCGACATCGTACTATCATCAGTAGCTTAGGCCACTATCACGGGCACTGTTCAGCGGTTGGGACACAGTTCTGATAGTTAATTGCAGATGATGACCTCCCAATCACGGCAAAACTCCCATTATGTAGGTGATGCCTACCGCATGCTGCAGGCGTTGTAACTTAGAGTTCTCAAAAAGAAGAAGAAGAAGAAGAAGAAATTTTATTAAAGAATGGTCCGCCAGTTTTTATTGTGGTGGCCTCGGGTGGCGGCTCGAAGTCCTTGGACTCGGGTGGCATCTTCGGCTTGCCGGACGGCCCAGAGCTGGCCTGCCAGCTCTGAACTTTTGAGAGCCGCCTCCGAGCGGGCGCGACGCCGACGGAGAAGGTCCCCGGCGGCTGCCGCAGCCGAGGCGGCGTCGGGAAGAAGCGAGCTCGAGGCTTCCCGTACTCTGGAAACGGTGCGATTATAGACGCATGGCGAACGGAGGTGGTTTTGTTACCGTTATTGCCGGCACATTCCCTGAGCATGTGTCGCAGCGTTGCTCTCTGTCTTAACCCGCATTTGTTGGATACAAACCCGAGTAGCAGTGATGTAAGACGGCGGGGCTACAGTAGGTGTGTGTCTGGAGAAAGCGTAAAGATACGGCCTCGTTCCTGTTTTAGTTATCGTGTGGTGGCGGGAATGTGCTTCTTTCGAGTCTGTAGTGTTGGGTGAGGTCTCTGAACGTGGTTAGGCGATCGCCCTACGCCCACTGTGATTCTTGTTGCTGCATTTCTGTCGTAGTGTCCCTATCCGGCAGATCCGATGTCCTGCTCTCGGGGGCGGAGGCGGCGGCCACATAATCTGCAGCGGCTCGGCGTATGAGACCTCAAGCCATGGCGTAGGCTGCCTCGTTGCCCGCGAGCGGGACATTAGTGTGTGCTGGGGTCCAGAGGAGGAAGACTGCAGAATTTGGGGGTCGCGAGGGCGATGACAAGTCGCCGTCGTCACAAATTTGGAGTATGCGCACCGCTTCCCGCGAGACGCGACCGCGCGCGAAGCCGCGGATGGCCGCCTGCACGTCGCTGATCACGATCGCAGCGATCGGCACCGCGGCCAGTGCTAGGGCTACCGCAGCTTCTTCGGCCGCCTCCGTGTTTCCCGTGGTCACTGTGGCACTCCTGAGGCACTCACCCGTGTGGTCGCGTGTGCGCGTTACCCTCCTCCATAACGCTCAGCGTCTACGTACACCGCGTCGTTGCTGTTGCCAAGCTTCTTCTGAAGGTCGCTTGCTCGTTTGTTGCGTCAAGTGAATTGTGAAGTCCGAGCTCTAGAAACTTGTCGGTGCTCGCGTTGAGTGGAACGCCGACCGCCCTTTTGAAAGCCTTTCGTATATCATCCAATCGACCTTCTTTCTTTCGGACCCTATCCACTTCAGATAGGGGGCAACATACACGTTATGCGGCTTATCGCGTAGGCCTGCACGAGACGGATCACACAGTCTTCACGCATACCATTGCGTCGATTCGTGATGCGACGCAAGAGTCGGATCGTGTCATCTGCTGAACGACGAAGTTTTTGCACCGTCTCTCCGTTATGGCCATTGGTCTGTAGGTGTAACCCAAGGATTCTAATATTGTGTACGAGCGATACGGCAGTACCATCTGCCAATATAATGTGTATTTTGGAGTATTCCCGTTCCTCGTCGCGCAGAATGTTACGACCTCTCGTTGGGGGTTTGTAGATTAAGAGTTCAGACTTAGTAGCCGGGAACTCGAGGACCGTTCCACGCAAGTAATTCTGGACCGCATCTACTCCTGCGTGTGGCGTTCGCTATACGTGACCGTCACATCCTCCCCCGGGAACCCAGAGGGTGATGTCACCCGAGAAGAAACTGTGAGGCAACCTTTCTACTTCTGTTAATTTCTCGAGCAGACCGAGTAAAACTAAATTCAAGAGTAATAGTGATATGGCGGACCCTTGCGGCGTGCCGCATGGACCCGTCTCAAATTCCGGCGATTCCCCATCGCCGACGACGACGCATGTGCGCCTGCCCGCGAGGAAATCTCTAACGTAATTATACGTTCTTTGGCCTAGGCCTAACGTTCCAATTATTTTTAACATCGCCTCGTGTTTAACATTGCCAAATGCCTTTTTAATATCTAGGCCGAGGATTGCCTTAGTGGAGCTGGTAGTGTCGTCTACGATCTGGCGTTTAAGCTGAAGCAATACGTCCTGTGCGGAGAGGTTGCGGCGGAATTCTAGGATGGTGTGCGGGAACGCGTCACGGTCTTCGAGAAAATCGGTCAAGCGGGTGAGAACTGCGTGTTCCATGCATGACTTTGCCGACACAAGACGTACGTGAAATCGGTCTTAGATTATCAAGCGTAACTTGCTCGCCTGGTTTACGAATCATGATAACGCGGGCCCGTTTCCGCGCTTCGGGAAGGGAGCCCCCTCGCCAGCGCTTGTTGACGTAGGTCGCGAGTCGGGGGTTGACTCGTCGTCTAGGTTACGGAGAGTCTTGTTGGTAACCCTTTCCGGGCCGGGCCCCGATCTGGTGTTTAGTGCGAACGGGACTATCCGAATTTCTGCTTCGCTAAATTCCGCGTCCACTTTCTCGTTTGCGACGCCGTCGTATTCGGCATGTTGGATGTTTTCGGCCTTCTTAATGTAACGGTCACGTATTGCGTCGAGGAAGTTATCGCCTTTGCAATCTCTTACTAGTCTACGAGTCTTGTGGCTTTGAGCGGCCCGAGTCTCCTCCGGATCTAATAGGTGTCGAAAGAGGCGCCAAGCGCTCGCCCCGGTCATCTGCCTCTCGAGGCCGGTGCACATGTCTTCCCACTGTGGCCTACACACCTGGAGTGCGTGTTCTGCAAAAGAAAGTAAATTTGAGCTCAAATGTACGCACGTTAATCAGAGAATAAGTCGCTTCAAAAATACTTGACTCGTAGATGTACAATAATAGACAGTGACGACTCTCGGAGAGCTTGCACGAAGCCATTATAGTTAACAGGGATTCGGTCATTTTAGTCAAGCTATGCTAATAAGAAATGCAATATAATAGCTCGCGAGTGCTCTGCCCTCTTAGGTTTTTTTTTTTTAGTCATCTCCTCTGTTTCATACGGACGCTCATCTCCAGCAAGAAATCCTGGCTCAGATTTTTTTTTCTTAGTACAGCTTCACTTAACAATTACCAACAAAGCGGCAACAACATAACAGTAAAAGCTGGAAGTCGGTGACGCATCCCCGTGTACTTGCATCGCGCAGCACTATCAGACGGCATTTGAGAACATCTGCATCTGGGCAAAATTACTGGTTGAATTGCGTCCTTTAGACAGGAAATTGCAGCCCCGGCACAAAAACGGAGTCTCCATGTAATATTAAACAGTCGCACGGTCTCCATTTCTCGCAATATCTCTCTCTCTCTCTCTCTATTTTTTTTTCTTCAGCTAAGCGTGAATACCAGGAAATGAACTTCTCGTGATTGCAGGGTTGTACTGGGGAACCAGTCAATAAAGGTTACTCGTTCTACGGATTCACTAAAGCGAATGTCGCGTTTCCCATACGCTGCAAAAGAAAAATGAGGATATATTAACAAAACTGCCCCTAGACATACAAGAGAGTGCTCAGTACGTCTTGAGCGAACGCATATATAATTAATGTTGCCGTTTGAAGCGCCGGGAGAATGGTGCTGCTCTAAAGAAGGGCTCGGTATAATTTACACAAACAGCTATAGCACAGCTCAAATTTAAAGCAATTATGAATGAACAGACAAAGGCAAATAACGCCTTAAAGCGAGGTACTTCAAGCCGGTACAATCTACTGCGTAAGGTACCGAGGCAGTGCCTATATAGAAAGAAAGAGCGTCATCGACTGGTAGGCAAAACCGTGCCAGGGGCAAGTTTATTGGAAAGAGAAGAACTGGAATTTATATAAAATTTTTAATTACTAATTTCACGAGAAGCGCGGCACGGCTCCAATCAACTATTCATAGCCGTCTTACGTCTTATTCTTATTCGCAGTCTGCACCACATCCAGTAATAATCGATGAGCCGCTTACTCCGAGATATATAAACTCAGAATCGGCTTGAAAGAAAACCGATAACGAAAAAAGGCGCATCGTTCTTTGCAGGTAACGCGAGCGGACAACAGAAAGGAAAAGAGAGAGAGAGGGAAGAATGAAAACGCAGTAAGGTTACTCAGGCAGACGTCCGGTTTACTAGCCTGCGCGGGGGAATGGTATAAAACGATGAAAACAAACAAAAGAAGGCAAGAGGAAGAGCACTAGTTGCGATCATAGTTGAAGATGCGCAGCGAATATGAGTATAAACGCTTGCAGAGGCCTGTCAACTTAACGAAGCGCTACCATAGTGCCTCAAGCCACGGCGCGGATAGTCTATCTCCTTTCCCAGGGACTAAGATCGACTGGGATTTGGTGTGAAACAGGCACGATGCTTGTGCATCTACAACACGCCATAACAGTAACGGTGGGTTAAAGGAAATGTGTGGCACTTATCCGAAATCTCTGCTTTCAGACAGGGTCAATATAGGCGTGACTCTATGAAGGTCCTGATGATGCCTTAGAAAAGGCCATATAAACATGCGTATTCCTGGAACGCGAAATAAGAATAAATAGAAATATGGTATCACTATAGGAAGGTACGTGTCTTACTGCCATCGAAATTATTCCTGTCATTGCGCTTCCAAATAATGGTCACATGCCTGCTCACGATTGGGGCGCTTCAAAGGAAATTTTACGCATTAGTAGAGCATTCCTCGCAGCATTGAGTTGTTGAGAACTTCTTCAATAGATCTGGCGATTGATTGATTGATTGATTGATTGATTGATTGATTGATTGATTGATTGATTGATTGATTGAAATGCTTAAATACTTTCTTTTTTATGCGATACCCCCCTGTCACAGTTACCATACAGGATGTTTCACGAAATGGCTGGAAATGCACTAAGATAGAAAAGATGAGATGTTGAAATAAATCCCTCTGGATTGCTTTAACCACAGATGCATTCATTCAAAAATAACTCGGTGTACTTATTAGACATGTAATTATGCAAATTATAGTAATTAACATTTTAACCAAAAGAGAACCATGCGACAGGCCCCAATGGAAGACTTCAAGCGCGCCATTTGAGGAACTCATAAGCATTTCCATAATTTTAAAAGCTACGGACACCAACAGCTCGAAGTGCGTTGCAAGTGCTGGATGCCATCAATCCGGTTCTAGCGAGCCTTCAGAAGTCCAGAGCTTGAGAACTTCTACAGCAGAACCATGGCTCATCGACAACAGCGATCGTTCCGGGTTGACGTCAGAAGTGCCCCCATATTCCTGTGGAATGCGAGAAGTCTCAGTTCACCTATATCGGATTTTCGGCAGTTCGTATTTGAAAACCACTTTCCTATACTGGTCATCTGTGAACCAAGCTTATGAGCCTCCATAAGGCTATGAAGATAGGAACCTTTTGTTTCAACCACGTGTATCCGTAGTAGTAAGGTTCTGGTTTACATTCGCAAGGACCTTCCGTATTTTTCCCAACCCGTAGCGCCACACGACGGTAACCAATACGTCTGTGGTACTTTGAAAAAGAAGAAGCTGGCTTTTACTATTATTGGCGTCTACCTTTCCCCAACAAGTCAGTTTGATAGCAGAAGACTAGTAGATATTATGGCTGCTACTCCCGATCCTTGGATAATAACAGGGGACGTCAACGCTTACCGCCATATATGGGGAAGCTTCAGGATAAATTGGAGAAGCAGGTCACTAATATCCTTTGCCTCAAGCCTCAACCTGTGTCTTCTAAATGATGCAAGACCGACATTTCTGCGTGGAACAACGTACAGGAACTGCCTTCACTTGATTTTGGTGGCACGTT
The DNA here is from genome assembly GCF_050947875.1 of Dermacentor variabilis. NCBI lineage: Eukaryota > Metazoa > Arthropoda > Arachnida > Ixodida > Ixodidae > Dermacentor > Dermacentor variabilis. Next base: position 77,517,788 of record NC_134572.1, read on the forward strand.
GCCTGACTTTGAGCGTGCAGTGGTTCACTGATATTGAAACCCGTGGAAGTGATCACGCTCTCACCTACTCACATCGATGGCCTAGACGCCGCATTACTGGTTGTATCTCGCCAAATCGACTAGTCAGTCTTTCAAGAACGTGTAGAAGACTCATGCAAGAAACGTATCGCACGCAAACTAGAAGACATAATCGAAGACGCAATCCAAGATTGTACATCCTGCTTCACACATTCATCAAAGCGTACAGAGAATGATATTGAATTGGAAAGGCTTCGTGCACTACGTCGCCGAGCTGAAAGGAGGTGCAGGCGCACGAAGTCAATTCTTGAGCTCAGAGGAGCCTGGCGCATGCAAAAGAAGATACAACACCGAATGGATAAGCTAGCGGATCAAAGATGGAAATGCTTTTTCGAGTCACTGAACCCCCGCAAGCGATTGTCCCGTGTGTGGCGTACCCTACGGGGTCCTTGCTCAAGTTCCCAGCAACGACGCCATTTTAACGCCCTTGCTCTCTATTAAAACCGCCGTGAGATAGACGTTTCAGAGGAATGTTGTGCGAAAAGTCACGGGCGGCCAATTTTAGTCCCTGACATTGCTTTAGGCAACATCCCTGTCCACGAGATACAAGTATGAACGCTCCATTCTCTATGGCTGAGTTAGAAACTGCTATGGCGCTCTGTAGGCGTTCGTCTTCACCAGGGCCCGTGGCATAACATACACTGCTTTGTGCCACCTAGGTCGAGAAGCACGAAGAGAACTCCTCAGCCTTTTTAATAGTTCATGGCAAGATGGTGTCGTCCCACTAAAATGGAAACACAGCCGCCTGGTACCGCCTCTAAAACCAGGAAAGTCACCGCACGAACTTCCTTCGTATTGGCCTATAGCTCTTGCCAGCTGCATCGGGAAGCTCATGGAACGTGTGATCCTCATGCGTCTCGTATGGTACCTTGAACACCACAAAATTTACCCTGACTCTATAACGGGATTTCAACGAGGTCGTTCATCGATTGACAGTGTCAACGATCTATTATCATCTGTAGAACAGCAAAAAACTCGGAAGCGAATATCAGTGACACTCTTTCTTGACGTGAAAGGCGCTTACAACGTTTCCCATCAAACCGTTTTAGACGCACCTTTGAGAATTGAACTAGGAGGGCGAGTCTATTGATGGATCAGAAACTACATGACCCAAAGGTTTTTGTTCGTATGTACGGAAGATGGTTCAACTGCCGACCACTACACATGCCGAGGCGTTCCATAAGGTGGTGTTTTAAGCCCTATGCTTTTCAACCTCGCGCTTCTTGGGCTGGCCGAATCTCTACCAGAAACAGTGAGTGTCTCGATCTACGCCGAGGACATCTTCATCTGGACATCAGCGGCCACTCGCCTGCAGGTTCGCGCAAGGCTACAGAAAGCAGCAACACAGGCATCTGACTATCTTCACAAACAAAGTACAACAGAAAAATGTGCGTTAGTCGCTTTTACGCGAAAAGCGATGACTTGTTATCCAGTATGCATCAACGACCAGCCTATCTCCTACAACAGAATTCGTCGGTTTTGGGGCGTCATTGTTGACCGGGACCTCTCTTGGAGCTCTCAGGCTGCCCACCTGAAGAAGACGAAGCTCACATCTATAGTTCTCGTCTTTAAGTTCATCGCCGGCAAAACACGGATATCGTATGTGAGCTCCATTCTTCAGCTATATCGAGCACTTTTTATCGTATTCCTGCGCTATAGCTCTCCCGTGCTTGCTAAAACATGCAAGTAAAATCTTTGAGAACTCCAGATCGTGCAAGCACAGGCGCTACGTGTTTGCCTAGGAGTTACGCGGAGCGCCTCAACAGCAGAAAGCATTTTAATGGCTCTAGACCCTCTGATCACGACATTCATTAGCACCGACACGCTTAGGGCCCATGTTCGTCATGTTTCACGCATGCAATGAAGCTCTCTTGCCTGCCTGCCTGAACGACGACCACAGGCGTCCTTCTCCAACGAGGTCAGCATCCATCGTGCCTCCTTACCATCGGGCTTCACACCCTCAGCACGTTCAACCTCAGCTTTGTGGTGTTTAAAACAAGCTCAAGTGCGTCCTACGGTTCCAGGGATAAGAAAGAAGACCGACCTGCCTACCTTGGCCTTGAAGCAAGCAGCTCTGGATTGTTTCCACACTTTCTACTTTGATCGAGTCCACATATATGCGAATGGCTCCTCCACTCAGACCAGCTCCACCAGCGCCGTGGTTATACCATCACGATCACTAAGCATCCAATACAAGATTTCTCACTTGACAACATCGACCGGGTCGGAGCTTGTTGCCATCCGAAGTGCCGTTGATTACATTAACAACCAACCCGCTAATCGGTTGGCGATAACTTAATGACAAATTTTATGTTACCCGTCATAAAGAGATATGGCGGGTGGTCACACCCAGAACAAATTACTTAAGGGAAAAGCTGTCACACACAATGCCAAAGCTTCTAAATAAATATAATAATCTAGGCGTTGATATCACCCAAATAACGGCCCAACAACTGAGAGACTTGTATATGCATGATTTTTAAATTACTGGTTCAGTGTACATCCTCTCGGCTAGTATGTATATAAAGTGTGTATATATGCTTCTGTATATGTGTGTGTGTGTGTAGGTGTGCATACGAGTGTGTATGCATATACGGGTATATGAATGCATGTGTATGTGTATATATATGTGTGTATATAATGTTCAGCGGCGTATTCTTGTCTCATTTGTATTCGCCACGAGAACCACACAAGCTACTCTAAGTATTTTTGGTTTTGTCACCAGTGGCTCTGTATGGATATGGGTGTGCATGTGTAAATGCGAGTATGTGGGTTCATGAGAGTATATATGAGTATGTGTATATGTATGTATACATATGTATATGTGTATGTGTATATATGTATGTATGATGCATATGTGCTTGCATGTATGCTGTTGCCGAATATTCTGTAGAGGGGGCTGCGGGCCTCGTCAAGCTGCTTACTGTAGCAGCTTTTACTTGCAGCCTCCTCCATCAAGTAGATGGAAATAAAGCTATTCTATTCTATATCCTGCGATTCGAAGGCAGCCTCACAACGTCTTCTGTCATCTCTTCGTCACCGGTCATGTGAGCAACTCGTGTCGGAGATGCGAGAAATGCACCATCATATGATCGCGAAGGGACACGATGTCGTGTTTCAGTGGCTGCCTGGCCATTGCGGTGTCTCCGGCAACGACCTTGCTTACGAAGCTGCTAGGAGAGCACACGAAGAGCAACCCTTGTTTCTGTAACTTTATCGCGGACTGACGCAGCACAACATTTAAGAAAGCTGGTGCACCGTATGACATTCGACGAGTGGCACACACCTGAATTCATCCAAGATCGATTGCATTCCCTCGACCTATCTATGCAACTGCGGCTGTTACTAGGGCTTCCGCGAAAAGCGGAAACAATGCTGTGTCGTTTAAGCTTGGGCGTCGCATTCACCAATGCACATACGTTTTTATTGGAATGGCTGATAGCGCCGAGTGCAATGCCTGCGCTGTCGAGAACACTATAGGATATCTACTGTGCTGCTGCCCATCTTTTGAAAATGAAAGACATGACCTCTGCACAGCTCTCAATTAGTTAGAAAGGCGTTCACCTTGAACACGATCTTGGTACCATGGCCTCGCATATCGCAGCTACAAAAGGCCACAAAAGCGCTGCTGCCATTTTTGAAAGTTACCGGATTCAGTGAGCCTCTGTGATCCGGACTGAGTGACCGAATGATATGCCCAGTGGACTTTCTGTTCTTCTTTTATTCTTTCCGTCCCCTTTTCCCTTTCCCCAGTGTATGGTTGCCAACCGGGCTCAGTCCTGGTTAATCTCTCTATCTTTCATTTACAATTTTCTCTCTCTCTCTCTCTCTCTCTAAAAGCTGGAGCCTTGTTTATGGCTACAAGTGCCAACTGTTCTCTCCTGTGGTGATAAAACACAACTTTACTGACTAAGGAACGGTGTCGCAGTTACGAAAGCGTACTCTTTAGGTCTTCCGATGGCTGATTCACCATTGCACGACAGGTGTAGATCTGAAGAAACGGTTCAACACCTGCTATGCACTTGCCTTCAATACCGCATCGAGAGCATCTGCTTACAGGCCCCACTAAGCCGACTAGACTCTAGTAGAACATTTTCTGAAACCAAAATTATTTGACCCTAGCCACATACGTCGATGGAGTAGAAAACAATTTGTACGCAAATGCAGATTTTGAGGAACACCACCTTCAGTGACCGATTGTAGTCTTGATGTGTGTCCTGCGTGCGGGTGCTGCTCACGCGTTTCGTCGTTCTATTCCTGCCGTCTCTTAACCCACTGTGTAGGATAGCAAACCAGACGCTCTTCTGGCTGACCTCCCTACCTTTCCTCTCATTGCTTTCTCTCTCTCTCTTTCAAAAGAAATTGAAGCAGCTAATATTTACAGTGTAATGAACTCCGGCTAATTTCACACAGATCAGCTAAACTGAGCAACCGAACAGCGCAACTGTCATGCCTTTAGTAGACGTCCATGACTGACGTGACTTCTTTCGCCTCACAGCCGGGCAGGCATGAAAGGAGCCAGCTCGAGGCTCCATAAGGACACTAGCTTGATGCTCGCCCACCTGTGAAGAGCAATGGGTGACGTTATTCATGGGCGCTTTCTAAGGAAGTGACAGTTGCACTCCTTAGAGTTAGGTTTCGCTGGCCTGTGCGAAATTTTCCGGAACTCACTTGGCTGTAAAATATTAGCAGCATCCAGTTCTTCAATTTCTGGAAACGGTTATGAGCTCCTCGCAATGTGCGGTTCGAGTCTTCCATTGAAATCAATTACAAGGTTATTTTGGTTAATAGTAATTAGTTCAATCTGCATAATTAATGCAGTAATTAGTACATAGAGGCATTTTCAAACATACCCGTCTGTGGTAAAAACACTCAAGAGCAAATCATTTAATTATATCACCTTCCCTATCTTTCTTTCAAATTTCGAAGGCATTTCGGCATATAAATTACATTTATGGCAGAAATGCAGGTTTTCATTTCTTTTAGGTGTGGGATAAATCGATACATGGTTAGCTAAGTTCCTACTTGTCTTTCTCCAACGTATCTTGGGGAATTCCGTCCTTCTCTTTTTTAAGTGATATGACCTAAGGGGATGTCGACACACAATTTCAGACGCCAGCTACTCCTTAGCTCTTGAAAGGGTCTAGCTTAAGTATGCAGGGTACAAGAATACGTATCAAATAATCTTTTGATACAAGCACCAGGACTTGTCAACCAACGTTTTTACAGTAACACTAAGACGTAAGAACCACATGGTACATGCAGTATGCAAGTTAAATGACTCCACAGTTCTGTAGAAGAAAGTCTTAAATATACAAATGGAACTGTCACCTAATAACACAGTCTCTAGTCAGCGGGTGGTACATACATCGTGTAAATGCATTATCACATATAGTCACATCAGAACAGTCAACATAACATAACCAACAAACACATACATATATACAGCGACACTGAAGTGAAAGGAATAATAAAATCGTTAATAACGGCCAACAATGCTGCTGTGTTAAAGAAAAGTGTTCAGTGCTTCTAAAGCACTCTTCTGCAAGGACGTTGTTAGCCAAGGACCCAGAAGTTTCTTTAAACTGAAAGGTCTGTGGTCTAGTGTGATTAGGGTTGATGTAAGTCGGCGTCTTGGTGTGTCGTGATGTGGGCAATATAGAAGGAGGTGATGTGTATCTTCGTCTGCAAATCCGCAATACCATTCGGGGGTTTCCGCACGGCCATTTCCGGGTAAGAAATGTTTTGTGTTGGCAGTGCCTAGCCTTAATCGATGAATAAGGGTTCTCATATTTCTGTCTAATGACAATGAAAATTTGAATTCAATAAACGAATCAATATGATACAAATCGAAGCTCTTCGAATTCTGATCAAACCACGTATTTCTATGCAGTTTGAAAGACGTTGTCTTTATAATGCAGCGTAATTCATTCTTTGATATTGGAAACGGAACCACATCATCTTTTGGGTGTGCTTGTCGTGCTTCTTCATCGGCTGCTGTGTTGCCAGGAATGTTACAATGCCCTGGTATCCACTGGAATTCTATTTCATGCTTCGCTTGGCTTGCTTTTGTGATGTCTTTAATTGTTTCATATATAATACTATATATTGATTGTTTTTTTTGTTTTGTGCTGCAGAGTGATGTTAGAGCCGCCTGTGAATCATCTCATCACTTAGCTTAGAGGAAGAAGTGCATCTATTTTGTAGCTGTGTATGTGCGGTGGTCTGATTTTTCTGGTTTTTTTGGACATTAACGGTCAGCATTGACGAGCACTGACTAACAAGACGTCGGGTGAAGTTTCGGCGGGAAGGGCGCCCTACGGGTACGACGTTTTCTTCTTTTTCTTTCTTTTTTGAGGATCTGGCCTCTAAGTTGGTCGGAAGCAGAGAACCTTGTCACGAGCCTTATGCTCATCCAAGTGTAGCAAGCCATATGAATAACGCTACAGGCCGTTATTAAAAGTCGGGGGCCTTGCAGGCGTCACAAAGCTTCATAAAGCCAGCACGTTTGGTTCTCCACAACTCGCAATCAAGTTCGGCGACTTCAGGAATAATGGCTGACGGCGAAGCCGAGAACACGAAACCTCGTCTAGAGGACAGCAAGTATAATGATACAACATCCGATTCCGTCCTTTTCCTCCTGTTTCTATAAACATCCTCGCCATCTCCCTCACTATCACCAAGTGAAAGCTCTGACTAACCCACTTTTTGACACTTTCTCTTCGCTGTCGAGAGTGAACGAGGAGAGAACGTTCCGAACACAACTATAGGCCAGCGTCGCCTGACTGCTCATTGAGATTAACAGCGCACAAGCGACTCTAAGCGCTCGCCTAACAAAGAAAAGTTGTGCCAAAGGCTGCTGCAACAACGCCCTAACTGAGACAAATTATTGCTCAATGAAACTCTCCAATCCATTACGTACTCGAACCTCTATTTATACTTCCCAATCCGCCCGGTGTCCTTAGGGCAAGGAGAAGCCCACAGTGCTCCAGAAGACCTACCGGTACTTTTCCCCTACACACTGTCATTAGGGCGTGCCATTTTATCTTACTGCGTACCAACTCTCTTTCCATGACCCAGAGCATCTTGCTCACTGACTTGTAGGTTTCTTTACACCAGAACAACTAAATTGAAGCTTGGGATTCTTTATGAAATTGTTCAGAGGGAAATGAAGACAGACTTGTCGGAAATTTAGCCATCGGCACCTTCCTTCAGATTATCCCGGATGATTTTTCACTTTGCTCTGCTTACGAATTCACCTAGCGGCCAACCGTGACATAGGGGGGTAAGTAGGGGGTAAACACGCCATCTTAACTGCAATATTCTTTTTGAGCACGCTTTCATTTATAAATGGTTTTGGGAAGGCGAAGAAAAGGATCCTCACGTTGTTCTAGTAATCAAAACACTATTTTTGTATCTTGGTTCACACTGACACAAACACACGCACATGTTGTTGCAGGTTCTAGCATCGTGTTTGGAGAAATACGTCCTTATAATCTGTAATATACTGGGTAAATTATTTGTTTTGAATGTCTGCGAACCGTGTGATCGCTAAAAAAAAAAAATTTTCAATGACTAGTTCAACTAGCAACTAGTTCAATTACCAAGCTCACCTTCATAAATGGAAGTGGTGGGAGAGATTATAGCCAGGGTATAGAGTTTCATCATCATCATCATCATCCTGGTTACGCCCACTGCAGGGCAGAGGTCTCTCCCATACTTCTCCAACAACCCCGGTCATGTACTATAGAGGTATAGGTATAGAGTTTATAAAGAGCACTAAACCATTGAGCGCTACCAACAGCGCCTAATGCCGCCATAATCTTTCCATGTAAATGGCCATCATTCCGGTTTTTTCACGGCTCCTATAAAGCACGTATCGCTTTAATAAATAAAGCATAAGTTGACATTCTACATCTCGTAAGCACACTTATGCAAGAAGCACTATAGCTATCAATTATAATGGCTGAGAACAAACGGATAAAGACATAAAAGGGGCCTAACGCTGTACCAGCTTCAGAGGAAAACTTTCTGCTTACACGTACAAAGGGATTCGAAGTAATAATAAACCTGCCAAGTATAGGGCCAAAAGCGGTCCATAAAAGACGGGAAGTGGGTATGTTGGACGATGTAACCGCCGCGAATGCAGAAATGGTCGACTGTAGCAATGCAGATGCATTCGATTGAATGAATTGCTTTCCCTGTTTTCCGGTCGTTGATCAATTTATTCTTTGCATTTCCACACTAAGGCTATCGGAAACACTCTAGTAGAGGGACCTGGATTAATATTGACCTCCTGAAGTTCTTTACGCTACACCTAAATGTTAGCGCACCAGCGTCTTTTTTCGTTTTCTTAAATTTCACCCCATTTAATATGCGGCCACCGCCGCCTGGAATCGGACCCGTTACCTAGTGTTCTGCACCAGAGTACCATAGCCACACCATGAGCCACCGCGGCGGTCTGTCTACTGGTGGGGATCCGGTGCCGTCTTTACTAAGCACTCCGCTCTATGAAGCGCCATGTCTCTCGCTGGATACCCGATCACTGGTTGTTGTACGAGCAAATTAGCTTAACTTAATAGCATATTATATATATATATATATATATATATATATATATATATATATATATATATATATATATTGTCACAGTCGATAATCTGTGAAGAGCACTATGGTGGTGGCCTGGGAGACGACGAAGAAGAGCGTACTTTTATCGCAAGTACTTCGTCGCGGCTTGTCTCTTGCCACATTGTCACCGACGCACGAGTGCTACATTTGCGCTCTATCTGTGGCGCCGTCTTCGACCAATTCTCATTCTGCGCCTTCTGCATCAGCCCCGACCGACGACTTTACAAAGATGATAGCACCGGACCCCTCAACCCAACAAGCCGCAGAGCTCCATGGCTTCCTCGAGTCCTACTCCGACATTTTCGACCTGAACCATCGCCCTTTATGTCAAACTACGGTCGTGAAGCATCGTATAAATACCGGCGATGCAGCACCTGTTCGCCGACGCCGACACAGGGTGTCGCCTTCTGAGCGACACGTTATCCAGAGCGAGGTTGACAAGATGCTTGCCGAAGGGATTATTGAACACTCTTCCAGCCTGTGGGCGTCCCCTGTTGTTCTCGTCAAAAAGAAGGATAACAGCTGGTGATTCTGCGTTGACTATCGTCATGTAAACACGATCACCAAGAAAGATGTATATCCACTTCCACGTATTGACGATGCTCTAGATTGTCTCCACGGTGCCACTTATTTTTCATCTATATACCTTCGCTCTGGATATTGGAAAATTACACTGGATGAAATGGACCGTGAAAAGACTGCATTCGTCACACCAGACGGCCTATATAAGTTCTGGGCAATGCCTTTTGGCTTGTGCAATGCCCCGCCGACCTTTGAACGGATGATGGACATGCTCTTGCGTGGTTTGAAGTGGTCCAACTGTTTGTGCTACTTGGATGACGTCATCATATTCTCTACAACTTTTGCGACTCATCTTTAAAGACTTTCATCTGTTCTTTCTGTTTTTCGCACCGCAGGTTTGCAGCTCAACTCATCCAAGTGCCACTTCGGTCATCGTCAAATAACCATGCTCGGACACCTCGTCGATTCGTCAGGCATGCATCCCGACCCCGCTAAAGTTCATGCTGTGCAGAATGTCCCCGTACCAACTTGTGCCAAAGATGTTCGCAGCTTTATTGGCCTTTGCTCGTACTTCCGCAGGTTTGTGGAAAATTTCGCCCATGTTGCCTGTCCCCTGGCTGACCTCCTGAAGAAAGACGTTCCTTTCTGTTGGGGCTCTGAACAAGCGTCTGCTTTCTCGCAGCTCATCACGCTGCTCACCAAACCTCCTGTTCTCGCCCATTTCGACGCCTCGCTCCGACAGACATCCGCACTGACGCCAGTGGCTACGCCATCAAATTAAGAACTTCATCTGTGACCACATCGACGGGTGCAGAAGTCGCGGCGCTTCGTGCTACACTTGATTTTATTAAGCAGAAGCCACTGCAACAATGGAAAGTCTTTAGTGACTCCAAGGCAGCCCTTCAGTGCATACGAAGCCCAATGCGCCACGGACCCAATGAACAACTGGCCACAGAAATTCGGCACATATATCATCAAAGCCATGAGGAGGGACACAACATAATATTTCAGTGGCTTCCAGGACATTGTAACATCAGCGGGAATGACCACGCCGACGAAGCCGCCCGATCTGCACATGAAAGTGGTCAACGAGTCTTCATTCCGCTTTCGCGAACAGACGCTGCGGCTGGGCTGCGATTGATTTCCCGTGATTGTTCTTTGCCCCTGTGGGACTCAAATGTCTTCACCATGTGTCGGTTGCGTTCGTTGTCTCCGGACATACGGATGCACCTCCCGCCTGGGTTACCACGACGTGAACAGATCATGCTCTACCGTCTGTGGCTAGGAGCTGCCTTTACGAACTCGTATGCTTTCCTCATTGGAATGGCCAACAGCCCCACGTGCGACACATGCAACATCGGCGAGACGCTCCCACATATTATCTGTGTCTCCCCGCGATATAGCGCTCAGAGACAAGTGATGTGCAGAGTACTGGACCAGTTGGACAATCGTCCACTATCAGAACTAAAAGCTTTAGGCCAATGCTCCGAAAGAACATCCGCATTGAAGGCCGTACTCGCGTTATTAAGGTTCCTGAGGTCTACGGGGCTTCACGATGGAATCTAAGAATGCCGCCCCCTACCATTCTGTAGTGTACGGGCTTTGTTCGTGCTTGTCTCTCTTTCTTTCTTTCTCCCCCTTCCACTCTGTTTCTCTTTTTGTCCCCCTTAACCCTGCCCCCTGCGCAGGGTAGTCAACCGGAACTACCTCTGGTTAACCTTCCTGCCTTTCTCTGCATTATCTTATCTCTCTCTCTCCATCACACAATGCGTCAGTGTGGCACTCGTGAAAGATGGTTTGCCTATTCTCTTCTTTTGAAGGGTCAGCAAATCGATAGCAACACGAGCCATGGAGTTTCATACGCCCACACGATATACAGCCACGTGCCCGGGGAAAAATATTCTAGAACTCACGAAAGAAAGGCACGGAACTATACCGAGAATGCATTTCAACGGAATTGGGAAATAAACGGAAAATAAAAAAGCGGAGAAAGACTGTCCCAAAAATGAGCAGCACAGCCAGTGCAAAGTGCAACGGAAAGCGATACACGACGTCTAGGCTGAGAGCTGCAATTCGTTGGCCGCATTATACCCGCGTGTGCCGGTATCCAGTAATAGATCGAAAAGAGAGCTGAATCTTTCCTCTTCACCAAAGAAACATCAAGAAGGTAGCAAATACATCAGCAGTGAGTGCAACGCGATAGGGGGCCCACATAAAGATTGTGTTCTCTAAAGGGATTCTTTTTTTTTGCCACAGAGTGTTCGCATTCAAGAACGTCTTCAAGTCTGAAATGTGGGCGGATATAAGAATCGTCCGAAAAAAAAAACTGATAGGATGGTATGCACGTCACCTTTTCAGAGAAGGCGGACCTTTACCTGCGAGAGGTAGGATGGGTATACATGCGGCTCACGCAAGTTGGCTCCGAGAATGCGAAATTCCTTGCATCCTTTCAAAAATGAAGGCCGACGAAACCGAAGTACGGCACTTGAAGTGCTTTTCTTTAGGGGAAGGCGAACGTGGAGAAATCAGCAAACATTGCAGATGGAATGCATATGTCCTGAGAATCGCTGCTTTATTATTATTTTCTTGTGCTGCTTCATTTTTTCTTTCTTTTTTGGAAGAAGGCGGCACACGTATTAGGGTAGCATTACTTCTTTTTTAAACATGCTTCCATACTTCCGACAACCAAGACGGAATGCTCTTGAACGCTCGTCTTTGCAACTATAGATGATTCAGAGTCCACACCAGCTTGCGTAACCACAAAACACATCGCTGTCGTTAGGGTATGCAGGTACAGTCTATAGGGCATCGCTTGCGGGACAGTGCGTCCCGTCTTAAGACAGTGAAAACTGATCTGGCATTCAACTAGTCCTATATTCGTTGAACTATCTGAACGAGTTCTATATTCACTTTCTGTTACCGTTGAAACTAAAGCGTTTACCATACAGTTCACTTTAGCTCTTTCCTTTTAACTGCTATTGTAATCTCTTTTGGGGTAACCCGACCAGCTCTTTGCCACCATCATACTTCTTTATTGCAAAAGCAACTCGTCCATGCCATTTCCAGCTGTCGATTCGACGCGCACGCTGATCCCGTTTCTCGTAGTTTGAACGTAAAGCTAGTAGGATTGTTTCATGATATAAATTTCCTAAAACAATTTTCAGCAAAGAAAAAAGTTCACATTCTCAAGTGCCTCTGAAAGCTAACATTAAAGCTAAGCAGTTGCAGTACAACTCACAATAAAACTTTGCAAATTTGAGCTAAATTCTAAATACGGGGATCAAATGCTGTCCAATGCCCTGCCATCATCCTTTAAATCCCTGTACTAAAACATATTTTGTTTCACTTTGTATAATGTATATGTTGAGTTTATATGCATCTTTGGTACGCGTTTCCCATTAGTGTTGTATGGGGCGCACCTGGACAAGCCGAATTAGTGGCTTTTTAACTTTGCCCCTTAAAGCAATACTACGCCTTCCACAATCCAGACATTGAAACGTTTTGCTTACAGAAGCCAGATGACCATACCTCTAAGTCTACAAGCTTACGAACACCACATATATCGTACCGCTCGGGCCCACAAGGGCAGGAAGCTTTTTTTGAACGACTACTCAGCAGAACCGAGTCGCGCATGCAAGGGGATAATTACGTCAGCCTTCCTTGAGATTTTGTATGTCAGAGAAGACGCGGTTCTTGAGAAATAAAAGAACCTTCGTCGGCTGTTCGTCCACTTAAAGGGACACTAAAGCAAAACAAATCAGTTTAGACTAATGAAGCATTGTTTGAGAACCCTACAGGAAGTAATTTTAAAAAATAGTTTGATTATTAGATGAGAAAATAAAGGTACAAGTATCAGTATTTGAATTTCGTGCCGAAACTCAAGCGCCGGTACCCCAGCGTGACGACAGGGACTCCAAAGTATGTTTTCGCCTTTGGGCCGCGTTGACTGAATAAAGGTTCCCGAAACTTGCCATGTTTAATATTTTGTTCCTTTAGAACGCAGTGTACTCAATCTGTACCGCTATATATAATTAGTAGGCCCTAGAAGATGCCATCGAAATCCAAGACGTCACAGCCCCCAGGTGCGGGAATTGAAGTAGGCGTCGCCACCCGCATTTCGTTCTTGCACTTTTTCTGGCTTACCAAACGTCTTGTCGTTGTCAGAGTGGTGTTTTTGGTGTTGTAGAACGGTAATTTACTGATGCAGAAGAAATAATTTTTTGCTTTAGGGTCCCTTTAAGTAGTCCAAGAGTTCGAAAAAGAACTGCAGTGTGCGCCGCAGGTCTACGCCAACTGACAGGGTTCCTTCCAGAATACTCATATGCAAATTTTACTGACGTCCTTCGTTCACGAAGGCAATACAACTGCTGCGTCTTACTGCACATACCCTGCATCACAGCGCTTTATTTTAACAGATCATACGGCACTTTTGACACCTGCAGAACTATTAGGTAATAATATGGCGCTGAAGTATAGTTCAGGACAACATTAATTTGGGCTAGATGGTGCATACTTGAATTACGAAGGAACAGCGCCAACGAAGACGATCACAAGTGGGGAGAACCGACACGACACAGGCGCTTGTCCTGTGTCGTTCTCCCCACTTGTGATCGTCTTCGTTGGCGCTGTTCCTTCGTAATTCACGCTGAAGTATATTTTCCGAAATTTGAATTGTCAAAGATTGTTATTCTAAACGACTCTCAAACGGTTGTCCAGCAGCAACGCTGACTCCCCCTTTTATCCGAAGTGCTTCAGATGGCCTAGCAAATCACATCTGACGAAAGAAAACTGAAGTTTCAGTGGATACCCCCACACCTTGATAACTCAGGTAACGAGTAGCTGATGCTCTGGTGTCATCAGCGCACAACCTTGATTTCACTGATAATACTTCGTGCAAATTCCTCGACGCTCGACAGCATATATGCCACCACCGACAGCTCTCGCACCCAGACGTACGTGCCGACAAATGATCGAACCCTGCATCACCGTCTGGCCCTGCTTTAACTCATCGTTGTAAGTTTATATTGCTGAAGTTACGCGTCGGGGGTGCACCTCTAGGAGTTACCTGCTGGCCTTGGTAAACTCCGCGCCCTGGGGAAGGGTCGTCTTGCCTGACTTATCACTAAACCCAGAAAATAACAAGTCACGCGCATATACGTACATCGGTCAACTGAAACGCACATGCGTGCCTGCATAGACACGTCCTCAATCACCATACACACTCTCACAGATTCGAAGACGCTCATACGCGAAAACACAGACACAGAAGTAAAGCAGAGAACTCATCGGCCATTCCACTCTGTGAAAATCAATGACCAGCGAAGTTGTGTAGCAAACGACAAAGAGGTGACAGGATCTTGAACAAAAGTACGAACACATTTCTTGTTTTGATCGGTGGTCACCGTGGCGAAAGGCACCCACACACATTTATTTTCTACATTCGCGTTAATTCTTGTTATACATTTATTATATACATTCGAGTTTTCATTTCCAGATACACTGAGGCAAAGAATTTGAGACCGAAGCCACCGCACCGACATGGCCTAGATGAAGAAAAGGCCTTTGATCGCATCAAGCACAGGGCCATATTGGATATCCTCTCGGAGATGGGATTGGGTAAGCGATTGCACAATATAGTCAAAGCCTTTCTCGGTGGCCGTTCTGCTTGTCTCAGGTTAGGCGAACTCCAATCGACAACCCTGGAACTTGGGAATCGTGGGACACCACAAGGGTCTGTCCTATCTCCCATGTTATTCAATTTGGCAATGTCAAAAGTGGCTCGAGGTCTCGCGCAGATTGAGGGTATCCACTTTGCTATATATGCAGATGATGTAACAATCTGGAGTGCCGAAGGTAATATGGGACAAACAGAGATCAAACTACAGGAAAGCATTTATGTGGTAGAAACAACACTTGAGGGTATGGGACTGAACTGCTCTGCTAAAAAATCAGAACTATTGGTATTACGGAGCAGTAAGCGTGGGCGCAGGCCGAACGGATATATCCCAGAGGAAGAACCCCGCATTGACATATGCGCCAAGAATGGAGAACCAATCAGGCAGGTGGAGACTATTAGAGTGTTAGGACTTCTCCTGCAAGCGAACGGATCTAATTGCAGGATGATAGAATACATCTCTAACAAGTCAGAAGAAGTCATTAGGCTTCTGCGTAGAGTTACCAACAAGCATAAGGGGCTAGGAGAACACAGTGCCATAAGATTGGTACATGAATTCGCCTTTTGCCACTTCTCGTACGTGGCTGGCATGCTACAATGGACACAGGCTGATAAGAACAAGCTAAACGCTTTAATCAGACGACTTATAAAGACTGCACTAGGACTTCCCATCAGCACGGCCAATGATAGCTTATTGCGCCTAGGGCTGCATAACACACTAGAGGAGATAGCTGAGGCTCAACAGGTGGCCCACCAGAAGAGACTAATGGGGACACGCCCTGGGAGGGCGCTACTTGAAGAAATTGGCGTAGAAATTAACAACCACACCAACGAAGGAGAATTATTAACACAATTGCAAGCGGCACTACGAGAAACAATAAAGGCGACCCCGTTCCCTAGGAACATGCACCCGACACATAACCTCGAGAGACGGAAGGCAAGGGCGAAGGCACTCCTTCAAGACATAGATCAACATAAGCAGCAGGCGGTGTTCGTTGACGCTGCCTGGGTTAAAAATAAGGGTGCGTATACCTCCGTTGTCGTAGACACTCAAGGTAACATACAGGATGCCATCACCGTCTATACCAAGTACCCCACAGTAGCAGAACAAGTAGCAATCGCCTTAGCCATCCGGGCTAATCGGTGGACACATATTTACAGCGACTCTAGAACAGCCATACGCAACTTTACCAATGGATATGTGACACGGATAGCAACAAAATTATTAGAGAAGGTCAAGAGTGAGAGGATCGAAATCCGCTGGTTTCCTGCACATCTGGGCGTGGTGGACGGAGCTCGGAGAAACCTCAATGAGGTGGCAAATGAAGCAGCACGAGGACTTTCTAGCCGTGCTCTTCAAGGCCGAGCAACTTACACTTCACCCGGGGAACACAGGGATCGATTATTAACATATAACTAAATCACGAAGCATTATTATTTAAGCAGAAGGGAATACCCATTGCCGCACGGTAAGCTTTGCAGAGCCCAAGCGGTCACATTACGTTTGCTACAGACAAGAACATACCCAAGTCCATATTTTATTAACAGGATCTATCCGGAGAGGGAAATTCAAACCAACTGTAATAAGTGCAATGGCATCATTACTCTTGACCACATGCTTTGGCAGTGCCCCGCGGTCTTTACAGACCGTGACAAGGAACAAGAATGGTGGCTGCAAATGCTACACAGTGAATCAGTCTCTGACCAATTACGGGCAGTCCAGAAGGCCCGCGATGTGGCTGAAGGGCTCGGCCTGACAGTCCCAACGTGGGAGCGGCCCGCGTCAACGTATGGTTGACCTCCAGGACCCAATAAAGTTCTCCATACCATACCGACACAGACTTACTTATGAAACATATATGGTGAACCAAGGGGGTCCGGCAAATTATTTGAATTAGCATTTATTTCTTGCAACTAGAAAAAATCAATACGATGTGGGAGCAAATTGCATTGAGTGCCCCACAGAGATTCCGGATCCCGTCCAGTAGCAGCATTACAGCGCACATATAAAATGCCAATTAGCTACAAACAATATAAATAACTAAACAATAAAATGTACTTCGTGTTTGAGTCTACAGTATGAATATATCATTAGTTTAGTTAATAGTATTGTCGAGGATATACGCAACCAAGTACACTCAACATAAATTACTACTTGCAATATTAAAAAAAAAAAACTCACTCGCCATCCAGGCCCTGCAAAAATGGATCTCCAGCGAAGTTGTTGAAAACCACCACTACGACTGCAGAGGGTGGTATGCAATGCTTTATTGCTTTCGGGTGATGGCAGTAATGGGAGCAATGGCAATTTCAACAGCATGCCGCCGCTGGTCGTATTGCCGTTTCTTTTTCCCACTGCCACTGCTCGTATTAACGCTGCTCCTCGGGTATCCTATCTGTCCTAGCTATGCGTTGCCTACCCGTAGCCGTACTGCAACAACAATGAAATCAATCGCTAGGCTGGTTCTTTTATATACGAAAGGCTAGTGACGTCACTCCCACTTCGCAAGCTGGCTCCGCCGCGGCCGGCTGCGCAACAGTAATCTTTACCGTGAGTCGTATACGAGGAGCGCTACGTGCTTCGCAATGTTAGAAGTACCTTATCATCAATAATAAGGTTGGCATGCTTGTTTTTGCGTGTTCTTAATTGAAACGAAGGCTATTCTGTACGTTGTACGCGTGATTCCAAAGATCATATGCACTTTCCGCTTTACTTTGCCGAGTGCTTGAAGCCTGCTTCACCCCCGCCGCGGGTCGGCCGGGTGTTGCACTATACTCGTGGGATCGGCCCACATATTTGTCCACTGACTATACGACACGAAAACTGCCGACCAACTAGACTCTAATAGCATCGCTTTAAGAAAGACAGCAGATAAGCGCGACTTTGAATAATTGCAAGCCATTTCCAGCGAGTCTGTTTCTTTCGAACAGTTGCAAAAAAAAAAGTTTCAGTAGGTTGTAATTATATCGCATACCTTAATACGTTGCCCGTATATATATGAGTATTCCGTTTGAAAACTTCTCCGCAGGTAATCATTTGGAGCACTCCGTGTTGGGAATTTTTAAAAAGCCAGTAATTCGTCAACCTCTCTGTTAATTCACCATAATATTTACCATGGTGTCTACGCTTAATTGATGTTGGCGACTTGCATAGTTCTGGCAGGGTAGCGGGATCAATTCTCCCCCCTCGTTAAACAAGCTAAAGCACTCCAGAGTGCTTGCATACGTAATTTATTGCGAAAGCCCCAGTTACTCATCTATATTAAACTTCACCCAGATATACCCCATTAACTTGTCCTTACAGTCACCAAACATAACAAAGCTGCCTCCTGCAGTGAGGAAACCAGGCGGAACTAATATATAACGCATGGAAAAGTAAGAAGAAAGAAAGATGAGGGTTCAATAATTATTTGTCATGCTTCTAAATAAGCCAGAAACGTTAAAGGTACGGGGCGCATGGAACTTAATATGCTGCCTATTCCTTCAAAGTATGAGATATCTGAAACGCAGACTTCACTTGGAACGTTGGCAAACCTAGCTAATAGCAGCAGTGTGATACTTTTGAAAGTTGCTTACAGTTTTTTTAAAGCTGTATTTGATCAAGACACATTTACCATCGCACATACACTTGGCGTGTTCTTCCCTTATGTTCGAAAAATTTTACCTCAGTTGTAGTTGTAATTATGTCAGCGCAGCCGTCTATGTCTTACACCGCTCGAAAAGCAGATTAATAACGCTATGAACCACTTGAATACGCATTCTACTGGAAACACGCATTTAACCCACCCTTTTAGAACACTGCCTACATATTGGTCATACGATGCCCCTAATTTTCCAAGATGCCTTGTTTAGCTCATCGAGGACACCGCAGAAACGAACTACGAATGTCGTAGTTAATACACAAACGGTAATACATGTACCGTAATACATGGAAAAAAGAAACAACGATTCAATAATTATCTACGACACTTGCATTTAAAGCAGGAAAGTGGAAGTTTGGCAACGCATTATGCTTAAAAATTACCTATTTACACGGAATTTCACGTCCGTAACTTATGCTATTGTTTTAGGAGTTCAGGAAACATTTCGATCAGAAGCATTATGACACCCTGTAACGCTTCAATGAGTGACTTTCTACAAATGCTTTAATTAACCTACACATAAAAAGACATTTATTGATCGTTCACTGAGCAGCATGGCCTCCTACTGCTCGGGCGTAGTGACTCTGAATGCAGAATTGGTGCTCTGTTTGATGGTGTGTGGTGCTGCGGGACATGCCCGGACAATATGGTAGAGAGATGCGCGTGGCATGTTTTGCAGCTCGGTGTGAATGCACCGGGGTAGATGTGATGAGACAGGGACGGTGAAGGAAAGGTGCGCGTCGGTAATAGCCGCCACGTGGTCGATTGATGCTCGTGGAGAGTTGTCGGGAGGTTATATTTGAGGCGGACTGAGACGTCTCGTAGCCCACCACCCGGAGTCCACAGGGGTATGTGCCATTGCGCTTGGACCCTTTCTGCACTTCCAGGATTAGCCCACATTTTTGCTCGCGCAGAACAAAAATGTACGCAACCCTAGCCACAAACCGCTTCGCTGTAAAACGGTAATAAAAGAACACTATAGCAAGATTTTATAGTGGAGCTATATAGCGAGTGAACAGCTTAATTATGTCCTCCCTGTATTCCATTATTGAGTAGAGCACCGGATTAATGTTGCAGTGTGATTGCCAGGTGCTAGCTAGCACCGGGGGGGGGGGGGGTTGAACTCGGTATGACGTCAGCGTTTCCTTTTACACGGGCTTGTTCAGAATCACTCGTGCCTTTCAAAGACTGTTTCACCAATCAGTTAGAGTCTGTGAAGAAGCTAGCAAATTCCGAAGATGCAGGAAATGAAATCTCCGAGTTGCATTGTATTTTTTAAGTAATGTCAGAAAAATTATTGGCGTACTGAAGATACGTGGCACGGACGCAGAGAAGAAAACGGTGGACGACGCAGTACATCTCCAGTTGACGCTGCGTTGTTGTCTCGTCATGGGCACTTCCAGCACGTCGTTGTTTTTTGTCCTATGCATCCGGCAATCTATTAAAGAGGATAGCCTTCTTTGGTTCTTACGTCCGTGTTCGTAGTTGGCCGCAGGATGTCGGCACTTGGTGGTAGGAGGTCGAGACACTGTTCGATTCAGCTACAATTGTATTCAATTGACACGAAAATTAAACCTGATTGGTTGTTTTTCTTATTTTAATTCCTATAAGTTTACTTTTGCCCTGCCGTTAATCAGGTTGGGGCTTACTAAAAATTCACTGTTCTCCATAGGACAACCTGAACTGACGTGCGCTTTTCAAAGCTACGGCACGAATTGTTGGCGCATTATCGTGTTCTTTTCATTCACACTGTGACAAAAAATATGTAAATTTGTATTGTGGAACACTGTGGGCAAGGTCTCTGGGGGTAAATGAAAAAGAAAGGCGATTTATGCCAAGTCGGAAATGCTTGCTCGAGACAGTCACTTGAAGCCATGGCTATGCGTAAGCAGTCAGCCAATAATAAAACAGACAAAACACGGGTAAAGTACAGAAAAACCACGAGGAGAGCGCGATTCATAGAGAAGTATAGTTTCGGTGGCAGGCGTATATACATAACCAAAACTCCGCATACAAGCCAGCCGCACGATGCTGGCGCTTGCCGTCAGATGGCGCGCTCAGGAGCTGAATAAATTACGCGCTTGACTCGATGACAAAATGTTGGGCCGTGAGGCGTAACCAAACCGTGAAACTTCCAGCCCTAACTGAACTCCCAAACTTCCCGACTTTTCACTTTCTCCAATATGAAAAGCCGCGCATGTTCCCAAGATATGGCACGGGTGTGCTATCGCCGCTTCGCATAAAAGCAACCTCGTTCTGCTTCACAAACAACAAGAACGGGAGCAGGAAACAAAGAAATAAATGTGGCAAAATGAGGCGTCATTCTTATGCTAAGTGGGTCGCGTTACGCCATGGGAGCTTCTTGGCAGCTGCAGAAGCGATCACGGCGCCCTTGCATAAGAAAACTCGTTTTCAAGCCATCACACGCTAGCGCCGTTGCGCAAGGAGCTTTGAAGCTGCTAAGGCTGAGACCCACTGAAAACTCCAGGGTGCATGCAGTTTTGAGGCGGTGCTTAGTTATATGTAGATTCAGCGATCCTCTGACACCCTTTACAAAAAGTGCTCAGCAATATCCCGCGCGAACATAAAAGCACAAGTTTATGCTTAAAAGAGGTGCATTTGAAATAAATTTTATATACGAGTTTCAGTCACAATCCCCGGAAGTGAGAGTTATTGCTGAATGGCTTGGAAGGCATGCAGTACACTTTCTTCTACGCCACAAGTTTCACATCAGTAGTGTTTCTAGCATTTCTTTATTTAATTGCCTGCCAAATATAGCGGAGATACCCCTCATAAGGCTGATTACTGGAGGAGACGTACGTTACTTGCATGTGAAATTGCAATGTTCATCTCATTAGCTACTTAATAGGGCTTCACTAATTAGCCTTCTAATTATTACTTTCGGCAAAATCTTGTAACAGCAAAACTCAGATAACAACGATGCCATGTTCGTTTAGAATAAATCTCCGTCCACAAATCTTTACCAGTAGATTTGTGAGCCGCTTACGCTGGTTCCCCAGTGCGCAAAGAAAGCTGTTACGAAACTTAATGACAAAGTCGAACGCTTCCGTGCCACATAACAGAAGCAAACACTTTAAAACTACTACCCGGCTTCAATTCCACAATCGGAAAATGTGTTCTAAGGTTAATAATTAGCACCACAAATACGAGCGTCCCTGTTTGCTACCCTACACAAGGTAATAACTTGTCGAGGAAGTAATGCCTGCAACTAGACGTAACCGCTCAAAATGTCGTCTACATACACTTGATCCATCCTTGAAGCTACAAGCGCCGTCAACAGATTCCTGTTCTGAGGCGAAATTGTTGTGCCACCTCTGGTTCGGGTGGCATTGGCAACGGCTTACCTCATTTCTCACAGGAATGGGTGACACGTTCTTGTGTGGCCATTGCAAAACAACAGAATATCCGCTACGACGTCTAGCATGAACTTCTCAGGTAAGCATTAAACCAACCGGTCTCCGAACCGATTTCAGAAATCAAGGTATTTCGCGTCGGTACTACAGAAAGAACCTCAAGTGGTCGCAGAACCTAAGTCCCTGCGACCATTTATAGACTCGGTGCGCACTTGCAATAGTGCGCGAAAGTGCGCTCTCACCCCCTTTTCGTCGCTATATCCCCTTTCCCCATTGCAGGAAAACAAACCGCACGTGGGCCTGGTTAATGTCCCTGCCTTTGCCTTCTTTTGTTCTTCTTTTTCTCTCTTTGAAGGGGCTCAGCAGAGAGAGAGAGGGGGGGGGGGGGGTAGGTAAGGAAATGAAGAGTGGTTTACTAGACTTGGTTCAGATTCCTGAATCGTGCTACATGCAAGATGCGCTTTCTTTGAATGTGTGTCCGAAAAAAGTCCGAGGACACTTAATTAAGCACTTTTTTATGTATTGCGAATACAAAAGCATTAATGTCCAACTAAAAGCCGCTGAGTGGTCCTTCTAGTTATGAACTCCTCGCGGGCAAGCGAGCGCGTGGAGATGCTTGGCGCGCTTTTATTTGCCCTTACCAAGGCGCAGTTAGAGCGCAAGCGAGCTTGCGCGGACAACGAACGCGAAGATGGCACAGACTTCCGAAAGCGAAAGCGAGGGTGACATGGTGTCGGGCTGATGCCCTCGCACGTAACGCAACGCCTGGAGAAGCTACTGGGGCAGCGGTTGTTCCCTTTCGCCCGCTATGCTTCGTTCAGGGGCGCTCGTGCCGTGGTGTTGCAGCCAGTGGGAATTTAGGTAATGTTTCGCTGCTATACAGACGCCGGATGCCGACTTTTCTCGCTCTGTAAGCCACTTGAAACTATCGCATCCATAAAGTACTCACAGGCACACTCTGTGCCGGTTATACCGGTTCTACTCCGTCACAAACTCGACCGTCACCAGGCTTTGATTACTGCTGCCAATACGCACGTGGCACCAATATATATATATATATATATATATATATATATATATATATATATATATATATATATATATATATATATATATATATATAGCGAGAGAGAGAGAGCTGCTGTTTCCCGCAACCAAGGGAACTCAAGGGAAGCAGGAGTAAATTCTCCAAGTTGCCGGCTAACATAAAGTAATTCTGAAAAAAAAAAAAACGTGCTTCGGAAGTTAAAAACAGAAAAATCTACGTCGGTGTGCATATGTATGGTGTTTCATTGAACGTTAGCCAAGGTGTTCAACGAAAGAAGGAGAATTAAAAACAGATGGTGCAAGATACTATTTTAAGACCTGCTTTGTTCTGTCGCAATATGTCTTACAAGCGAACACCGTAGGCCTTATAATTGTATGTTGCACCGCGTTGTTTTACTCTTTCTTTTTGTTGTTGTTGAAAAGCTTCACTAGCGTTAAGTGGTACGCATGATATATCAGGCAATGAATGTCTGCTTGGTCTATGGTGGTTAAAGTTGCCTTTATTTTGCAAAGCCAATGACAAGCAGTATTATAGTGGCAGCACCAGAGCTCCGCAATGCTGCATCAGGATCAGTTTCGCCTACACTCTTAATCTGTTTCGTTTCACGACACATTAAGTGATCAAATGCGTGCGCTTGCGCAAAGAAATCGCAGCGCAAAGCAAACTAGGAACGAATGTAAAATGACGGTTTGCTTCTGCATAACTTTTCTTGCATAACTTT
The DNA here is from genome assembly GCF_050947875.1 of Dermacentor variabilis. Classification (NCBI taxonomy): domain Eukaryota; kingdom Metazoa; phylum Arthropoda; class Arachnida; order Ixodida; family Ixodidae; genus Dermacentor; species Dermacentor variabilis. Next base: position 77,541,477 of record NC_134572.1, read on the forward strand.
TCTTCTACAAAAGAGCCGCCGAAAGAAATAGAAAAATACAGAACGAGAGCCTGGATGACCGACTTGTTGGGCAGCGTGCTCTCTATACGCAAACGATGGCCAATCCCATCTGAAAGAGTTTCAGCAGTCTCGCTTTTTGAGAAAACGTGCGGCGAATCTGCAAGACGTGTGGACGTGTGCCATCACAACTTGTCGCAAAAGTGTTTTGGGCAGCGAACTTATACAGGCAGCACATTGCAGTGCTTACGCGACAAAAGCGATGGACATATTCTCGATTAATTTCTTCCGCTACGATGCGGTTCAAGCTGTATACACTACAAAAGTTCCGCAGCATTACCACGCGGCCTGTGGTACTATGTCCAACATTTTACACTTTGCGACGCTCTCCCTGCACCACACACGAAAACGAGAAGTGAGTTGATGTTGCAGCATGGTAGCGAAGCTTTTATATGAAGAAGAATACGAACAAATTGCGTGAAAACGTTGAGTGCGAAAAGAATTATAAAAAATTAAGTTCTTAGGTTTCACGCACCAGTACCACGATATGATTATCAGGCGCGCCACAGTGAGGAACCGCGAAATAATTTTGACAGCCTTGGGTTCTATAACGTGCACCTAATGCACGATGCCCGGGCGCTTTTGAATTTGGCCCCATCGAAATGTGGACGCCGTGACCGGGATTTTGTCCCACGCACTAAGGCACAGCAGCGCAATGGCGAAGCCATGACGCCACCATGGCAGGCACATACAAAAAAATATTACACTGCAGATAACGTCTTTGTTATGTTGTTATTTTGGCTTCTAGACCCTTAAATATCTAACGCGAAAATGCACATAGCTGGCAACTACCACCAGAAGTGGCCTTGTGTCCGTTCCAGTTGAGAAAGGGCAAAAGAACATATGATTAACGATGAAGGCGGAACGATTTCGAAAATAAATGCGGCAACATTAAGACGGCATGCAAAATAATCCACTTCAGTAGTACACTTATTGAGGGAGACAAGTGCTACTTAGTAGCAACCTATGCGAGGGAGCGGAAGTTAAATACTGGTTCATCGTGTTCCCGATCATTCCATTGATGGTGCCTCTTGCTGTTTATCTTTTAGAATTCTTAATTGTGCACAATAATAAGGTTACAAATGCGGTTTATACATACATACAGAGGGAGGTCCCATAGTCAAGAGCCTGTACAGGGGACCTCCCCTTAGAAATGATTACTATATGTAAATACAAAGCAGTTATGTGCAAACATACAACACACTGCGTTAAATGAGTCACCACCTAGCGATGTAAGATATCTTAACACAAAGCAATTATTACTAAAATTGTAATGATGAAATGATGAAATTGATGAAAAAAGTGCCTCGGCCAGTTGCGCAGCAATTTTGGGAGTATTTGCGTTCTTCTTTCACGCTCGGAAAAGCACTTTTATGTAGCACGTATTGAGCAACAGAAAGCTGTATCGGAAGTTTTTCATATTGCTTTACAATTTTCTCATTGACACTTTTCATCTAATTGTAATATTTGAGAAGTTGAATAATTAATTAGGACTAATTATCTAATTAGCTGGCATGAAAAAAATATACGGAGTATCTTCAGGCGACAGCAAACAACATTACTTTGGTTCTGTACAGCTACGTGGGATTTGCGAATTTTTAATGCTTGGCTCAAGTTAGGTGGGCCAGCTTGTATAAAAAGCGGTCGATGAGAATGACGACAGCTGCTAGAATAACGAAAGCACCACATTCTTCCTTTTTTTAAGCTGTTAATCCGAATCAATACAGCAAGTTGCGCGAGTTGGTGACTCAACGTGTTCCTACACTCTAAAAACGCTTGCACCCTTTTTGGTGTACATTTCCACACAAAAATAATCGTCATCTGTCTTGTTTGCGTTTCATTTCTTGAAAACGCTGTGCTCGTTACTTTCCTGTCGAGAATGCTCTGTCATGCTGATAACGCGCAAGCCGTTTCTGACTTGGAAGTACCGAGCTCGCAGCGTTAAAGAAAGGAAATGCGGACAAGACAGATGACCATTATTATTGTGTGGCAAATATACACCCCAAAGGGTGCAACTGTATTTAGAGTGAAGAGGTGGCAATCCGCCACTTGAGCAAGAAAGCATGCACTTTGGTAACAAGCGTAAATGACGTATACCGCACTTAAAAATATATGTCAAAGTCACCGCCAATAAATATTGCTGAAAACGACACGACCAAAATGTCTGCGACTATCGCACGAGTGAAGTCGACTCCAAAATTCTAAGACTACAAGGATATTTTTTCGAACACATGTTGGCGCAGAGTAGACAATTTTTCCTTATTTACTGTAATTATTTATATTCTGCAACAAATAAGCATCTGCAGATTACATTTCTGAAACAGTTTCTGAAAGTTCGTGAAAGTTGTGAAATTATGTGGCCCAACATGGATTATCAGCGCTTTTTCCAATTGTATATTGTAATTTTTCCCTGATGACACGTTATTAGCATATCTCCAGGCAAAATATGCATCTATCTGCAAAACAAAACACTGTATGTACGGCTTACATAAATGTATACACATACATCACAAGTACTATATATTGCATCTAGCCATATATCTCATAAGGCAGGTTTACATTAATGAGCAAGTGTAAATAAAATTCAAGGTTCCAGCAGGAGAAGCGGTAATATAAAAAAAGTACGTTTAAAGACTAAAATAAACATTACTGAGGTTCGAACGTAAAAGGCGTTTAAGAGAAGGCAACGGCGCGTGCCGCACTCTTCGAGAAACGATTTACCGTTTCCCGGTAATTTACGCCCACAAAACAGCCCTGCTCCGAGATTCAGCCCTGGAGACTGGTTTCGAGACCAATCGTTTATAGCTGCTTCCCTTATTCTGTGAGCGGCGTAATCCCCGCGTTAGAAGAGGCGCTCGGTAGGTCGCTTTTATTTGACCACGCCCGAGTGCGTCCGCGAAGACGTAATGCTCTCCGACCAGTGGTAAAGATGCGGAACCGATTGATGGCTAGGTTCAGCTGCACCTGCTCAAGAAATCTTGGCTATCGCCTTGATTCATGTAGCGGGTACTTGCGCTCGATTAACCATTATGACTTTGACGACTTCCGGGGCCTTGTACACTGATGTTTTGTTGACCGTTAAAAGAGCAGTCTGAACTTCTCTTGAAGTGCCCTCAGTTCAAAGAGGTGTAATTTGATGTTGCTCCAATGAACTGTTGTTATATATATATATATATATATATATATATATATATATATATATATATATATATATATATATATATATATATATATATATATATATATATATACGAACGATTCGAAATCATCTGAAAGTGCTGCTTTAGCAGGATGATAGCCTGGAACAAAGTCGGACCGTTAAAATGCACGCATAGACGTTCATCTAAAAAGTATGCGATGGAATTCGGAAACTGGCCACAACTGATGTAGCTCGTATAAGAGACGAAAAATGAATGAGAATTGTTTCGTGGACTACGAAGGCTACGTTCGCGTAATTTTTGTTTCAAGAGCAAGGGCTCATTCAAGAAAAATTAATTTGGCAAAGTGAACATAGAAATACACACGAGGCATAAAAAGAAAAGCATTCCAGGCCATCACTTTTAGCGCACGTTTTCTTTCGCGTAATGGAAAAGTCTCCAGGAACTCGCGAAGAATATTCTTGCATGACAGCTTCATTTATTATGTATCAAGAGCCTCCACTATATATATAAACATCCTGGTGTGCTGAAATTATAAGAACGAAAGAAAAAGTGGTGGGCGTGCACAGTGACGACTATGCAGCTGAATATTTCCGTCATAAGTCCTGCATGACGAATCATCGAGGCCTAGAAGTTAAGCGTGTGGATGTTACGCTTAATTTGCTTTAGCTTTAATAAAATTTATGTCGAAAAAGTTGGAGCCACTGTGTTGTAGCGGATGGCATAGTGACGGAGACCATCCAAGAGCACGTACCGCACTGTTTTATTTCAGTGACAGCGAACTCTATATATAGGCTGCTTGCCTATGACGTAACATAAAAAAACGAATCATGTTTGACACGTGTGGCACCGCACTTCATATCCCACTGTAAGCAGACGTAAGACGTCACTTGATATTTCTGTAAACGTGGGCAGAATTGGCAGCTTCTGTTGTACATTACACTTTGTTCATGTGCTGCAATACATTAAACTTGTAACGGTTGGGTAGTTGAGCAGTACGACTACGGTGTCCTCGTACAATACGTTGCTCGCCATGTGCTAGTGAAATCTCATGAGCTTTAGTGCTATGCCGGTGGCAAAAATGCTTCAGATAGAAAATAAGGTACCAACTTGTTGCATAAAAACGCATTTTCTGAAATTCCCGAGATCTTTCAAATACTTAGAATGACATTTGTGAAAGAAATTTACAGTTTAGGATGGTGATCCCAACATACATAACTGCATAGCAGTACTCTGAGTAAGGTCAAATAATAATAATAAACACGAGAAAAAAACATGCATGCATTGGGATAAAAGCGTGTGCAAACGATATGAAACAGGCTGCACAAACGCGAATAAATGCTCTGTGTTCCACGTGCATATAGTGAGAGTAAGCAACCGACACCTCCATTTCATGTGGCCAACGGCACATACAAAAGAAGATAAGGCCGAACAAGAGTGGGTATTCAGGGCGATGGAAATTTCAAAGGATCAACAGTGATAGAAAAAAGAACAATTCAGGAGCCAACGATTCGACAGGGCGACAACTGCTTTCCTTGACAGCGGCTCGCTCTCAAGAAATGTGCTGGGTTTTCTCACATAGAGCAGTCCCCTTTGCTAAGAGACATCACTTGTACGGCCTCGATTTATTCAGCACGCGCTGCAACAGCAGGTGCTAGGCAGCTCTATACCGCTCGCCTAGCGCATCGTGGTTATAGTGGAGCGATGGTGACAACTGTGTTGATTCACGAAGAAGATCTAGTTGTTTGAATGACGAAGACGACAGCAAGCAGAAGTCTTTTAACCAGTATACGGAAACTGACGAACACGCAATCACAAATTGTCATTAGTGTGTCATCGTGTTTTGGTGACTAAAGTTCACGCTTGTGGTGGCATTCGTACAAGTCAGGTAGCCATTTCATACGCAAGAGGATGATAAAAAAGCAGACCACACTGTGTCTTCGCAATGTCGTCATCAGACGGCAGAAATATCTGACAGTGATAAATCCAATTCGCACAAAAGCAAGCCTCGCGCAAGGCTCTCGCGAGACGAATTCTCTATAAACTGGATTATATTTGCAACAGCAACAGGACGGCAGTCATAACATCACTGCGCTGAAATATGCTGCCGTTGGAAATGTCCGAACTTGGCGATGCTTATTCCTTCCCTTCAGCTTTGTAAGGACAATACCTTTTTATGTTTTAATTAACAAGATTTGCGCACTTCTGAAGAAACAATGCGTGAGCAGAGAGATTCCTTGAGCTTCCAAGAATAGCGCCTTCCGCTTGCTCGACGGTACTTGATAGGCTAACCCTTGTCGAGCCACTGAGGCTGGCGTCAGAGACAGCGCGTTCAGACTACACTCGTGTGATTCGCTTGTAACGTTCTTCCTTCAGAAATGACGAAACCAGCAGACGAAGATACACAGAGGACCGGACCATAGGAGGTAACGCTAAAAATAACTGTAAACATCACGAGAAATACACAGGCTTAATGAGTGAACAAAACGAATACGCGAGGCAGCAGTTAATGCAGCAAGAGTGGAAATTCGCAATGACCCAATGGCACGGCGTGGCGCTTGCTTCCTTTTCATTCTTCGCTCACAAAATCTGGTGCCGCTTCTGAGCAGTGAAGCTTTGGTGATGACGTCAGAAGCGTGAGTCGACAAGGTATCGGAAAAGGCGAAAGAATGAAGGTAGCTATTGCTTCCGCGAATAGCACTTTCGGCTTGCGCGGCGACTTGAAAGGTATACTGTCACTGCAGGAAGCGAAGCCAAAGAGGACCCGCGAGCGTCCGAATCTCTGCACTACGCTTCCGGAAACTGCAGTTCCTTCGACACGCGAACAAAGGCAGCGATTTTAGGGAAATTAGCTTTGCAAGCTGACGAGACGCAGATACGAAAGTCTTGGTGCTGCGTACCGCCAATCTATGTCCTTATATTTACCTCGCACTTTCTTTTTTTACTTCCGCGTCTGTTTGTATAAAATACAGCGTGAATTCCTAAATGTTTGCCAGTTTTACTTTCCCTACTTAGGCGCGCGTGCAACAAGTTAAATTAGGAAAATTTAACAACTTCAGTGATTTTTTAGCCTGTATACTTATCCATAGCGAACTGGTAGTCTGTGCACGCTGCAGGACCTCACAGCGGACACTGCCATTTCCTCGCTTGCTTCCAAAATAATTGCGCAATTTTCTCAAAAACTATTATTATTTTTATTTTTTGCGATGGAGCACAATCCTCATCTTCGTCTTCTTCCATACTGCCAGCTCTGGTCTTGCTGCATTTTTATTGTTTCTTAAGGCGAAATTTCGGATAGCCACCCTTTTTCGCAGCCAAAGTCTGTGTGGTGCACTAAGCCCGTATAACATGTCAAGTGCGAATGTCGTGCGATAACTGAGTGGTTAGCACGGCAGACTGAAGTTTACGAAGGCGGTTGGACCACGCTGAACAGCTTTTGCGATAGAAACTAAGAATTCGGTGCCGCGTGGTCAAAATATTCGCACTGTTCACAGACTTGTGTCTTGTTACGGGAGCTAAAAATCTTGGTGCGGTTAAAGCCGCATGAACCTTAACTCTCCCCTGCTGCACTTGAAAAATTGTCAGAGGCCATTCACTCGCACGTTTCTTTTTTTTTTTTTTGGCTAATGTGTCGACAATATATCTTCGTAACGCCTTGAAAGAATATGGAAGGACGCCGAGAGCATTTGACGGAAAGTTCGCTGGTTCAATATAAGAGCTACCTTGTCGACAGGCTAAAGCATCATTAACAGTGAGCTGAATATGGTACTCTATAACTGTTACTGATATTTTTATAATACATTAACATCGTTAGTAATGCAAAACAAATGTCTTGTGAGTCCTATTAGAGTGCTGCATTTTATTAACACATGAATGCAGGATGTGGCAGAGGGGAAGCTATATGGACAAAAAAATAAAGCACGGTAATTAAAGAAAACTAAAGTTAAACAAATGTTGCAAAGGACTGCATAAAAAGCTGAACTATATAACGTGACCTGCGCTGTGCCTTAAAGCCTCGCAGTCGCACACCACTGCAGCGCACAGAGCAAACACAGTTCTACTCTACTCGACAACCGAAAGATGTGCAGTGCTTCGGGTCGGACGCCCAACTACAATGAGCCAGAAGGGAGCTCAGCCGCCACAGTGACGGCAAACAGACGAGCTGGGAATGAGAGAGAGCCAAACACAATTAGGTCCCACGACGGTTGCTTGTCTCGGTCTCTGAGTGCTCACAAATGAGCTCGCTATTTGCATACGCGACTGCTAAACAGGTTAGAGGAAGGCCCGTAGGACAACTGGCTAGGAAGTATGGCCTGCGCATGCGCACCCAAAGCTTCGCGCTTGCCATGTTATTTCCCGTCCCTGTAAAGTATAAACGAGAGAGGGAAAGGGAAGCGCAGGGATGTCAACGAGACACATGTCCCGTTTTCTGGCCAACACAAGGATCATGCCAAAAATAAGACTAATACCAACCCCTTCCAGCGCATGTCGCAAGCGCTGTCGTGCCACAAATCGCTTTTCCCCGACAGGTCCCCTTGATAATAAATGTAAACAATCACTGATTTCTGCATCTCATTACCTTTTGGGCCATAATGTAGTGTAGGAGTAAAAAACTTAAGACGGAACAAAACTTCCTGTGACAGCGTCATGTGAATGGAAAACGAGAATGATTGACCACCTGTAATAAATAGGCAGTGAAATGGCTATGGTCAACTTCATCAAAAGTGCGAAGAAGAGATTATGAACGAGGACGATTGCTGTTGAAGAATTTCATGTTCGGCCACGAATATATCAACCAGAAAACGCTGTGGGTCTCCAGGTCAACAGGATTTCCTTGAAAAACGCGCTCTCACTGCACTACCAGACATTTCGAAAGCCAGCAAATATTACTGTACGTAGATGAAAGTGTGTACATGAGAGTACGTACATGAAAGTGCGTGTAACAATATGTACAGGCAAAGACCTCCGGTGAAAATCGTCCAATGGCATCCTAAACTGTCTGCTATTTGCTAGGATTGCAGTAAGTTCTCGGTGTTCTGTGCTCTCATGCCGGACACTGAATCCATGACGTCGCTTACTGCATGTCAAATACATGCAGAGAGGAACGTCTTTTAAATCATCTTAAGCAGTTCATGGTATTGGACGGTCCAAAGACTGTTAGAGATATCCATGTGCGTTTTGTGTTGAGAGCGGTTTACTAACACGTCTTGTTTTGAAGAGAAGCTGTTTATGAAGCAGATTTTTCGTGTCCGTCAACAAACATGCATGCGCAAAAACTCAGCTCGCGAATTTGATTCAAAGTCGCTTCATCCTATGCAAAAGCTGCTTCATTCTGTGCAAGAGATTTTAGATTCCAACACTTCGATATCTATTTTCAGTAGATTAGTCATCAACAGCCACCATCTTAAAATTTAACTGAAATAACATAATGGGGTTTTATGTGCGAAAATCGCGATCTGATTATGAGGCACGCTGTAGTGGGGGACTCCGGAAATTTGGACCACCTGGGGTTTTTTATGCGAAGCATATTAACGTAGGTTTCGGGCCTTCGCGCGACGCCCGGCGGTGGCCACCATTGACCCTGAAGTGGGGTCACGTGACATGACGTCACGTGATGACGTCACACAGGCTGCAGATGGGGCCTCATATCGCGCCGTCGGTCGCCTCCCGGCGGTGGCCACCATTGACCCTGAAGTGAGATCACATGATGTGACGTCACGTGAAGACGTCACACCGGCTGCAGATGGGGCCTCATATCGCGCCGTCGGACGTCGCCCGGCGGAGGCCTCCACGCTTCGGTTCGCGCCGTCGCGCGCGATGCGGCGGCGGCGCCACCATCGCTGCATCACGTGATATGTGACGTCACGCCAGGGATGAAGCGGCGCGCACCCGCCATCGCGTCAGCCTCTGTGCCCGCAACCGCGCCAGCGTCTTTGCGCCGGGCGTGTATGCAGTCAAGATGCCTGCAAACGCTAAGGATACGCTAAGGTTGAGCCCAGTGGATGCTTCGCATCCACTGGGCTTAACCTTGATAAGCCTCCAATTTTTTTAACGTGCACCTAAGTCTATGTACACGGGCATTTTCGCATTTCGCCCAATTGAAATGTGGCCGCCGTGGCCGGGATTCGATCCCACGACCTCGTGCTTAGCAGCTGAACACCATAGCCACTAAGCAACCACGGCGGGTCACCATTTTCAATCTCAGTAGACATTCAGGTAGATAACTTTTCTTTGCTTGCTTATGGGGTATGAGCCATTTATTGTCTTACGTGACGGACAAACTTCTCGTTGGGTAGGCATATAAATGCATATGCATTAGATAACAGAGGTGACACGAGAATGTGTGTGCGTACCTATCGTCACGATGACCATGGATCAGGGCAATAAATGTGCTCGTACCTTTGTTTAAAATTCTGTGTCGCCTCTGTGCCGTGCACTAAACAGCATCGCTGATCATCCACCTTCACAGAGTGGAATGGCTCCTAATTTTTTCGGTTTTCCTCGCGCTATCCCACCGACTTCCGTTTTACAGAAACTACTTGGACACTACGTCATCACTGGACATGGCCTAATGCAGGTCAGCCACTACGTAAAGTCTCGGTGTATACGCATAGCCATCCGTATTATCGTTGCACGTGTACTTACCACCGGCTCATTTTACGGAATTACGCAACCAAACAACAAAACGCTCCCTAAATATGGGTATCGCTACCATGACCGATCCATGCCTCGAGGCGCGTAATTCCTTTAATAAACTGAAGTGATTTCTTCAGCTCTTTCGGGCGTTTTCTTAGTCTGACTTTTCCCGTTAAGCGTGGCTACTATCGTGTAGCCGAGTTGTGGACCGCCTTCATCACCGAACGCCACTTTCAGCTTTTTGAAACGCACATGCTTTCGGTGATGCGTGACGTCTTAAGGTTTAGACGCTGCGATTGGCCGTGGCGCTATGCCGCGCTTCTCCATTGTCTGTGCTAACGGTTGTGGAGCACGTTGGTCGCGGACGTCCGCTGTGCGCCTCTTCACAAGATGCGTCGTTTGGCCTTACCGACTCGCAACAGCTTCGCTTAGACTGACACCCACAGCGCGCGAAATGTGCATTATATTAAAGCGAATGATCGGCGGAGTATAACACGAGTAAAATTGTTCGTCTGCTGGACCATGCTCTGGCGATGTTCTCTTTTTTTCATGGGTAAATACACAGTGTAATGACCTATAGTTTGCAAACCTATGTGCGACTACGTTCTGGGTTCCTGTGTCACTCAGTGGCCGCAGCTGCTGCGGTAGGCTGGTCGGACAGAAAAATCAAAGTATTCTAATTGTTTTTCACAAAACAATGGCTTGGAAGCACTAGTAAAAGTTGTATCCAGAAGTTGCTATACTACGTTCCATACATAGTCAATGCTGTGGGAGCTGGAGAGACTTCTGGCAGTGGATTCGTTCGCACTTGGAAATAGTTCGATATTTTTTGACCGCAATTGTGCGCAACTGTTTTTTATATAGGCTCAGTATTGAATGAAACAAGTTTGAATCCTTAGAAGCAGGCACACTGTGGTATACGGCTCCTATATAATGCGTTGCTTTAGATCAATTTTATTTTTTGTTGCTCTTTTGAAGTTTTTATTTGTGACCCGTCGCGAGGCGCCTCACGTGCATGCTCGCACGAGCGAACGCTGGTGGCGCGCAGCGAAGCATGGACGGAACACGCGGAGTGATAACTTTTCTTGACCGAACCTGCGTAGCTTCCACAGCGTTTACATCTATGTATGGAAAGGAGATACGTGAGTAAGGAAAATAATAGCTATTTGAGACGGGCTGTTTTGAGACTCGGTACCGACGGACGTCTGCAGGACGCCACATGAATCTTGATAATGAATGCTTTATACCGACGTCTTCATGAAGTATAGTTGAATTTATTGTCACACTGGGATCTCATCTGTTGTGTTATCAAAGACGTGTTCTGGCTTTCAGTCAAGTGGCATCGTTCTGTTGTGCTACCAAAGACGCGCTCGCGCCTCTGTCATGCGGCCTCGCTACGCTGTTGCCGCGGCGCAACTGTGTGCGCGCGTGCCACGTGTCTGCTGGCGATCTGCTTGCTGGCGTGCCCATATATAAGCACCCGGCACTGCTGTGCTTATCGTTCATTCTTTCTGTGACGGCCTAGCTTGCCCAATAAAGTATTTCACGCTGCTTTGACTTTGACATTGCGCGCCACAGTCAGAACAGCTGACGCCACATGAGTCTTGTTAATGAATGTTTGATAGCGACGTCGTCATGAAGGGTTTCGCTTTATTGTCGCGCTGTGTTCTCATTTACCAGCTACTCTAAGAAGCATGTCGTCACACTTTGGCTAAAACGACGAAGCTAACCGTTCGCAAAGAATTCCTAAGCCTCTTTTGCTTCAATGGCTTGAAACAACATTACCTGATCCAAGCTCACGCGCTATCGCGCTCAGCATGAGCCACAACGATAAAGCGCATGACAAAGCGGTCGCACGTTGTAACTCAAGCTGATCGCGATAGCACTACGTGAAGTCTGAGGTTCAAAGGTATTCGCCACGATGGCCATGGACCATGATAGCAAAGACTCCCCGTCCTAGAACTAGTACACATGCTTGCACACCCAAGACTGTATACGGGGCAAGACAGCCGCGATAGCTGAATGGTAGAGAATGGCACGCTTAGTGCGCAAGCTACGGATTCCGCTCCCACCTGCAGAAAGTTGCACTTTCCTCCACTTTTATTTTTTCGTTGTTATTTGTGCAACATAACAGAACGGTTCAATTTCAGTTCAACTTAAGTATATAACAGTTCAATTTTCTTGTGTTTTCCACGACTTCATTGTCTGTTGTCTTAATGTTGTTGCAAGTGACAAAAATTCTCCTGCCAAGAGGCTTCCCCACATTCTTCTCACTCATCGTTGTGGGTCAGACAGTCTTATATCTGTATCAACCAACCATCTTGCTTTTTTATTCTTTATCAGTTTTTTTAATTGAAAGAGAAAACGTCTCAACAATGAAACCATCTGTGGAGGTAAGTTGGACATGCTAAAGCGTGCTTAAGCAGAATAAATGACAACGTGTGAGAAAAAGACACCAACGGATGGTGGCTTCGCGCTTTTTATAAGCTTAGTCTTTGCTGAAAGACCCACCGCGGGGCTAACCGGCTACGGTGTTGTACTACTAAGCACGGGTTTGCAGGTTCGATCCCCGACCTCGGCGGCCTGATTTCGATGGGGGTGGAGCGCACAAACGCCCTTAATGCACCGTGCACCGGGAGCACGGTAAAGTACCCCAGATGGTCAAAATTAATCCGGAGACCACCACAACAGCGTATCTCATATATATATCTTATTTGATGTAAAACACCCAAATTATTTTTCTTATTAAAATTTCGACACCGCTGAGCTGATTAGATACATCGCTGTGCCCAGTTCTGAGTTTCCCGTAGCTCACCGAATGCTTCAAATTTCAGAACCGAGTGGAGGACTGCTGTCTCTGTTTTCCTAGATCTGAAGTAACAACGAATTCACAGAGAATTAAGCGACCCGGGGACAAGCACTGCCACTAGCTCACTACGTTTAAAAGATTTGGCATTTATAGACCACATGTTTTCGCAGTCGGGAGTCTATATATGGTATTCGACTCGTGCTAGTTCTCTTCACCACTCTCTTTCACCAATATCGCAAGATGTCGTTGCTTCAAGGAGAAACACGAAAGAAGAACATCCCGATTGATCGCATTGATTGAAACAACAAGACTGGCGTTAGCCAGTGTGGGACGAGAGTGCAACGAAATAATGTGACATGCATTTGACACTTATTTGACGCGTATATGTTTGTGCAAGTATTAAACAACGCACCACAACCTATTAGACGCGGCACAAGGAGAAGAAAGAAGGAATAAACTTTATATTACTAAAGCAGATTTATAGGCCCCTCCACCTAGATGACGGCCTCAAGCCCTTGGGCCCTGGTAGCACCTTCGGCCTGCTGTTGGTCTTGCAGTTCACAGCTGAGCAAAGCGGTCTCCCGCAGCTCTCTAATCTTGTGTGTTTTATTATGTGTGGGTGTCCGAGGACAAGCCCAAACCATATGCTGTAGGTCCACGCTTTCCTGACAGAATCTACATCTATCCGTGTAAAAGTCCAGGTAATAGTGATAGTAGGTCACCAGGTTCGGATATGTATCTGTTTGTAAGAGGCGCCATGCCGTCGTTTGCCGTCTACTTAGCGAAAAGTGTGCCGGGGCGAAATGGGCCCTTCCCAGTTTATAGTGTTTGGTGATTTCGTCAAAGCTGGTCATCCAGTCTCTCTCCGTTCCCAGTAGTTGCGCGTCACGTGCTCAGTCTGTCAGTTCTCGAGCCAGGTTGTGCGCTAGTTCGTTCCCGGGGAGCCAAAGTTTTTAATAAGAAAAGCAATATGAAATATTTCTATTTGGTGCTACCAACATTTCTCGACGATTTACGAATTTATTAGCGTTAAGCTTGATACAATTGACATTCACTTCTGGTCCTGGCATTTTAAAGTTATTCCGATTCTTCTGACGTATTAAATACACATATGCTTTCCAGCAGTTCTGTGCCTGTCAACCTGAAAACGCAGTGCTCACAACATAGACCTTGGTGCTTCTCTAGGTACAGTCAACAACAAAATTTTGTGGAACACGAGATCTGAGAAAAAGCTGAATATCTGCGCAGTCTCACAACGCAGCCTAGTATTCGCATTTAGTAGCATATGTGAACAGCAGTGTGGTGATCGGTTCTACTGACTATTGTTACAGGCTGCTCAGAAATTTAACGTTTTCTGCAATCCCGTGGTCCGTTAACTTTTGTCGTTGACTGTACGTTTATAGCATCACGGCTGCCCAACTGCCAAAGCTGCAAGTTATACAAACTGCCTGACGTCAGTAAAAAATTAATATGGAGTACATCGCACACCGGCAGCGTCAATTTGTCAACCTAAGTTGGCAAACGGAACAACCCTCGTATGCATGCAAGTGCGTCTCTCCTTTTCAAGCCACTATTCCTCTACACGAATATAAACGTTCACAGGAACAAAAAAAAAAGAAACAAACGAGGAAGCAAAACAAATGCGAGAGGCACGAGAGAAGACGGCAGCCTCGCAGTGCCAGCGAAGGCCAGGGCACTTCGTTCTCCCTTTGCAGGCAAAGGAAGCCGCGGTCGTCTTTCCGAAGATGTGGCATCCATCTTTTGCTCAGATCACTCTGGCTGTCGTGTCCAACCGGTTCTCTCCTTACACCTCGCCCATCCGCCAGCTCACCCTGTCAGCCGATGCCGAAGGCGGCTTGGCAGTCCATAATCGAATAAGTATGCATCATATCAGTTGTCGCCGCAGGAGCAGCGGTGCATATGGAGTTATTGGGGTACGCGCAAATATATAGCCTGGGCTGCTTTGTCCCTGGCCGCATAACGTATGGCGACGGGGCCGTACGAGGAAAAAAACGAAAAAAGAATGAACAACACTTCCGCTTATACCCGCCGTCTGCCTGAAGTGCCTTTTCCTAGCAAATAGGCATAGGCGTGGTCCTTATATCACATAACTTCGTGGTTCTTGACACGAATATTAATAATGGCGGGCTGAATACAAACACGCTAATATAACCAACCCAAAGAACGCACCTGGTTATAGAAAGGAATATATTACAATAGATCACATAAATGCCATCAATCAGGTAATTGGAAAATCTGAGGGGTACGGCCAAGCTTTCTAAATGGATTTCATAAATTACGAAAACGCATTTGATTCATTAAAGATACCAGCAGTCATGGAGGCATTGCGTAGCGAAAAGAAAATACAAGAAGTTTACGCTAATATCTTAGCGGAATATATATAAACATTTGACAGCTACCTCGATTTCTAAGAAGAAAAGCGAAAGATAACCAATCAAGAAAGATGTCACAGAAGAAGACAATCTCCCCAACGCTATTCACTGCATGCTTGAAAGAATTATTCAAGCTATTACACTGAGCAGGATTACGAGTGAAGAACAATGACAAAAATCGCAGCAACCTGCGGCTCGTAGACGACACTGTCCTACTTAATCAAGCCAGAGAAGACTTGCAACGAACGATTGAGGACCTAAGCTGATAAAGTGTAAGAGAAGCGTTGAAGAGTAAAGTGTAGAAAACAGAGGTAATGTGCAATAACCTTGCAAACGAAAGACATTTCATGTTTGGCAGTCAGCCCTTACAATCTGTACAGGAATATGTTTATCTAGGACACTCACAGGGGACCCGGATCCATCAGAAGGAAATTTCCAGAAGAATAAAAATTGGCTTGAAGTGCATGTGGCAGACGTTACCAAATTATGACTGGCCACACATCGCTTTTCTCCCCCCCCCCAAAAAAAAAACAATATGTGTATAAGCAATAACATTTACCAGTGCAAGAACATCTAACAGAAACATGGAAGATAACAAAGATGCCTTAGAAGAAGACCGCAAAACGAGTGATGGATCAGCACAAAATATTAGGTGAATGTTAGAAGACAGGAAAACAGTGGTTTAGATTAGAGAATAAACAAGTGTAGGCGACATTCTAGTTGACATTGAGGCGTGAAAATGAATCTTGCCTGGCCATGTAATGCGTACGGCAGATAAGTGGTGTTTTATTAGTCGCAGAATGGGTGCCAAGGGAGAGAAAGCGCAGTCGAGGAAATTCCTGAACTGATCAGCAAGAACGCCGCTCGCTGAATGCCAGAGTAGAGACCCCAAACGAGAGTCAAGGCGAACGCCAAACCTCGCTGACGGTGTCAACGGTTCGCGCTTCGGATGAAACTGCAACTTTCTCATGAAGACTCCCGAAGCACAACTTAGGCAATGGCAGCGCACTTGATGCGAGGAATCGAACCCCACACCTAGTGTGCCCAGGGGAAGAACGCCATGGGCAATGAGCGATTATTGCAGGACCTACGGATCACCATATATATATATATATATATATATATATATATATATATATATATATATATATATATATATATATATATATGGCGAGCGAACTGCTGGCAAAGCGTCATTGAACCGAAGAGCATACGCCACTAATGGAGAGACTGTGGAGTACGAATTGAGTTCGTATACGTTGTCAGCATTCATTCGGCTGTAATAGGTGGAGTAAAGAAGAAAAACAATTTGGTAGTACTTACGACCGCGCAGTTAGAAAGAAAATGAACCTACTGCTGGTTGCAGCAGAGCATAACAAATGCAAAGAACAAATCACGTGAGAGAATCCTTAGATTTCCCCGTGGTGGTTCTAGGCTGCGCTCCACAAGCAGCGGGAATGCGACGTAGACGGGAAGTATTCATGGTGCGAAAACTCGCTTTGCCGGCATTTCGCGGAAAGCGCGTTCGCCGTATCGGAAAGTTTGCGAGAACTCCCCAAGCAAGAATAGAATCAGCGTTATAGCGTGCACGTTTTTTGGGAGAAATTTGGAACGACCAATACCAGCGGGAGCTTATTAAACAACTTACAAGTTCTTGTGGTGTAAACAAATTCCTTTTTTTTTCAAATGACCATCACGTAATGCATTTAGGACGGCCCGCCAACCGGTCTTCCCGCGGGAGCTCGTTTTCACTGGTTGTAAATTTGCGTGCAACCATGCATATATTCGTGTGCCTTCAGGCTTCAGATCAGGCTTCACCGGCTCCGCCAGGCTTCACCGCCACCATGCCACGCACGGTGGCGGTGGTCAATGGAGAATGAAACTGAATTGAATTTTGAATTGAATCGCTTTTGTTTTTTCTTCGAGTGAAGTAGTCAGCGGAGCTAAATACGATGAAGCAGCTTGGCAACGACCCAGGAGGGACGATGTTTTCTTTTGACAGCAGTGTTATACGTATTGACAATATGTTGATAACCGTCGGCACAGAACTAGCAGGCAAAGACTGACGTTACAACCTTTTAATTTTCAGATATTCAGATGAACATTTCTAGATATTCAACGCTAGAGCCGCACACAATAACTTCACAAACAGTAATACGAAACAACCTCTCCTAAGACCGACCCACTGAGAAAACAAATATATCCGCGTGCGCGCACCCTATGCCACCCAAGAAAGCTTCGCTTTAATACAGTTGACAATAATAAAGAAAATAAATAAACAGGGGGAAATGCGTAGAAATGTTCGAGTTTTCGCAGGAACAGATCTGCTAGAAGGTAACGATAAAGCATTGAAAATCTCGCATCTCTCATATATATAAATATTACAAGCTCAATTTTTTTTCACCAAACGCCACAGTAACTCGCACAAAAGCAAAACACGTTTCGCCACCTTGCGAGTGGTATCATCAGTATAGACTAAACATCTATGTTTTGTTCTTGTTTAAACTGTTGAGCGGAGTCAGTGCAATCAGGTTGCCAACTACATGTTAAAGTACTTTTCAGTTAGTAACGTGTGGAATTACTCAAGCTGAACACTATATTTATTGAGCAAAGCAGGAAAGTTGAATTTTATTGCTAGTGCTTTATATTATGTATGAGAATCAGGAACTTGCCAAGTTTCTCGTTTCTAAGATGGAATATTTCCTTCACTCGAAATTATATTTCTGATATTTTCGAAAAAGCTTTAAAACAATTTTACCAACGTAGAAAAGATTTAGCATACCACAGTAATAATCATTGCTTCAGCGGGAGCTTCGGCGAGTTTGTATGGCATACTTCGGATTCTAAAAACAGCGCAACAAGACGGGACGCCAAGAAAAGAGGGAGACTGGTGCTGCGTTGTTCATAATAGTGTTGATAGCAAATTATGTTCAAACTTACCACATATATCAATACACACTTCGAATCTCTCCAAAACACATTTATATTCCATCTTAGCAGTTCCCTTCAGCATTGTATGAAGTGCGGGCAGCCGCAATAAATGGGGAATGAGAGCGCCTGTTATAATGTATCCATGCGGCCTTTGACTCCTGCTTGTCCGAAAATGCAAAAACACACCTACATATTTTAATAACTGCTCTCTCACTGGCATTTTGCAGTGGCACTATCTTTCGGTCAGCACCTTATGTACGCAAAATTCTGCAATAACGTTTTCGTAATGGCATTGTGTTCCGTTGCGACAGAATGCACAGGCGCAGCCTTACTACACCTTGGCAGCGCTGAGGATAACTGCTGAGTTGAAGCACAGAGCCATCAACCGTCACATGTTTGCGCAGAAGGACGCAAGACATTGAAAAAAGAGTGGAAGACGCTTAAGCTTCTCCTTCAAGAGTGGAACGCGATAGCGATATCGCACCCCGTTCGCACCGCCTACTCAAACGATCTACGCGAGCCAAACGTCACGGTCGGCACGGACAGCCGGGCCGCGACGCGCCATGAAGGCAGACGCTATCCTGGGGCGAGTGGCGCGCCACGTGTCGGGGAAGCGCCGTACATTGCGAGGAGGGGGTCTTCTGTGTTTGCCGCAAGATGGCTCTGCGTGTGCTCCAAGCGCAGAAGAAATGTAGCGGAAACGTACTTCACTACTCGTTTTACTGCGACTTCTGTAATTTAAATGCTCATGATTACCGATATACACCGCAGTATAACTTTCTACGCCACGGTTCTAAGGCAGCACCGCATTCACTAGAGGCGCTTTTGTCCCGATTTGAACGATCGAACTCGTGACTGAATGGTAGCGTCTCCGTCTTACACTCCGGAGACCCTGGTTCGATTCCCACCAGCCCATCTTGCAAGATGTTTTTTTTATTTATGAAGTGCCTTCCGGGATTTATAGCTCATGGCCAAAGCCGCTGACGCCGACAACACGGGCTTTCCCGCTACACAAGCTCCTTAACGCTGTCGCTTTAAAAGTCGAGGCTGCAGAGAAACCACCCCGCCGATGACGTAAATCTGAAAACGTCCTAACAGAACTTTCATGTGAGCATTGCTTACGACTCTGCTTACATGACAAGAACACGACGAAGATAAAAGAAAGAATGAAAATGAGAATAAAAGACATCAAACGTATAATACACGATGCAGTGACTATACACGTACGGAATAATGCATTGAGAAGCACATGCAAAATGCGTCAAAGAATCGTCTTAAAAGATTGTGAACCATCCACGAACGGTTTCAGCACTAAACGAATGCACTTTCCGCGTCATCTTCTAATCAACATGTGGTGTGTTTTGCAGGTCATGCGTAGTCCCTGTGCCAAATACATGCCCTCGGACACATATCAGAAACTTGTCAAACGTTATCACATTCAAATCACAGATCCATCACACCTCGGCCAATACCAGTCGGAATAATTGCGCACTTTGTTTCGCTTGAAATAGTGCTATTGCATAAATGCCGGCCGCTGTGGCGTAGTCACTATGGCGTTAAGCTGCTATGCAGAATGCCGGGGGTTTAATACCCGGTCACGGCGGCCACATTTGGAATGCAAAAACGTTCATCTTCTACCTTTTCTGAGCAGGCCAGTGAAGTCAAGGTGGCCAAAATATATCCGCATATTTCCACCACGGCTTCTCTCAAATTCCGTGCTTTGCTATGAGGCGATAAATGCAATAACCCGATCAACTACTATCGCAACTGGCCATTTCTTCTCTTTCAAGCCGTCAAATACGAAGATATGTACAGCTTACAAAAACCAAAAAAAGAAAAAGAAGGCAGGAAATGTAAGTGCGCCGTCATCTTAAACGAGTTATTATAATTAGTTTGAGGGCGGAAGCACCAGCCTCTGTTTACTCCCAGCAGCGGATCCAAGCGGATAATCCCTGCGGGCACTCACGCACTACCCTTCTAACGGGATAAGAGCTAATCCCTCGGCAAATTAGCGCTGGGATGGGGCAAAAACTTATTTAGAATCTTTGTACATTCTGTTTCACACTGTCGATGCAGGATCCACGCTGTTTATCCCAACCTCTTGTTACTTTCGCTTCCTTCATTCATTATGGACGCCTTACATACCCCTGGCCCGACTTTCAATGTGCGGACCATGAATAAAAAGCATCACGTACTTTTCTATCGAAGAAAAACCTATGGGCTTTACGATGCGGGATCGTAACGAGGTAGAATGGAGACAAGACGGGGCCTCTTTCACCCGCTGAATGAGCTTAAGTACTTTAATACTCGCAATGAAACCGATAACAACCAGGTACAGCTCAAGCGCGGTCCGAAATTTTTATTTCAAGATCACAAATACAGTTTTTAAGATAGTTAATTTATATATATATATATATATATATATATATATATATATATATATATATATATATATATATATATATATATATATATAAAGTATAGAGTATACAAAGTAGATACGACACGGTGTTGTGAATTGACGCGGAAGTGTTTTCCCGTTTTCGATAGCTCTTTATGTGTTCCTGCACACGTTTGTGAAAATTATCTTCTCAAAAACTGATTTGAGCTGAAATTTCAACATGACCAAAAACAGGCGATATGCGTATAGTTTCCACGCAAACGCCTGCAGGCATCATGCGTCACATATTTTTGAATGATGGTTTTGCATAAGCTTTCTCACCCACTTTAGTTTGTAGGGGAGAGGTGAGATCAACAAGAAAGTTTATAAATTTGAATGTTTGCTTAGTTTATTTGCAACATTGACCCAAGCGAAACTTATCCAACTGTACATCATTGGGCTACAGTTACACATGAGTTCTTTGTTCGATGATGTTCGGGAAGCTTTGAAGAAAGAAAACTGCAAACAACGAAATGTGTCCCACTCCACTCTATTGGGAGCAGTCGTTCTCACCTATAGCTGGAACCTGTAAGTAGAACGAGATTACGTGGGTAGCGCTGCCCTTTTAAATAAAGCAGCTCAGTCGTTTCGCAAACGGAATCAAGTGTGGAACAGCTAGAAGTTGGTTCACTAAAGTGAGAGCGCCTTACCCACAAAGCAAAAGCAAGCGGCCACACAGAACGGAGGAGCTGCTTCCCTCCTAGGGAAACCAAGCAAGTGGTGCTGGCGTAAGAAATGTTACTGACCGGTGTCTGCACACAAGCCCTCATGCTTTTGGTCTGCTCCGTCCGAGACGCCTCAGGGTAAAACAAGAGAGGGATGGTGCCAGTAGATACCCGAAAAACGTCGTCCGTTGCCTTATCTTCCCGGACAGCCGCGTAGTCTACCCCGACTCGCGTCGCACTTATGGAGGGCATAAACCACGCCGAGGGTCGCTTCTTTTCCGCTCCGTCTGGGGAAAGTACCAAGAGCAACTGAATGAGAACCACACGTCGTTAAATAACAAACAAACAAACAAACAAATTAAAGTAAGAACAGAAAGTTTTGCCTTTGGTTTTACCTACGATTTCTTGTCGCCGGAGCTATCATTCCTTTGGGGTCCACAATCCAGAACTGGAGGCACCAGAAATAGGCTATGGATTCCTTACCAACGCGTGCGATGCGATTGGTAGAAGACAAAACGTGAAGGCATGCTATCCTGCTTATCAGCCCTTTGTGCCTTGAAAGCAGTAGCAGAAATAGTGTGGTTTCCTGAGGAAGAATGAGTATGCAGAAGGTGATAATTTTGTGTGAACAGAGCATTGTGACACTCTTGCGTGCGTTGCAGGCTTACGCCTCAACATGATGTGGGGTATCCAAGACGGGTGAAGAGGAAGACGACGTGCGACTGGCTGGCCCAAACTTGATAGGCACTCAGCTAGCCAGCTGCACGTCGTCTTCCTCCCTTTTCATCATCATCATCATCATCATCATCAGCCTGGTTACGCCCACTGCAGGGCAAAGGCCTCTCCCATACTTCTCCAACAACCCCGGTCATGTACTAATTGTGGCCATCTCGTCCCTGCAAACTTCTTAATCTCATCCGCCCACCTAACTTTCTGCCGCCCCCTGCTACGCTTCCCTTCCCTTGGGATCCAGTCCGTAACCCTTAATGACCATCGGTTATCTTCCCTCCTCATTACATGTCCTGCCCATGCCCATTTCTTTTTCTTGATTTCAACTAAGATGTCATTAACTCGCGTTTGTTCCCTCACCCAATCTGCTCTTTTCTTATCCCTTAACGTGACACCTATCATTCTTCTTTCCATAGCTCGTTGTGTCGTCCTCAATTTGAGTAGAACCCTTTTCGTAAGCCTCCAGGTTTCTGCCCCGTAGGTGAGTACTGGTAAGACACAGCTATTATATACTTTTCTCTTGAGGGATAACGGCAACCTGCTGTTCATGATTTGGGAATGCCTGCCAAACGCACTCCAGCCCATTCTTATTCTTCTGATTATTTCCGTCTCATGATCCGGATCCGCCGTCACTACCTGCCCTAAGTAGATGTATTCCTTTACGACTTCCAGTGCCTCGCTGCCTATTGTAAATTGCTGTTCTCTCCCGAGACTGTTAAGCATTACTTTAGTTTTCTGCATATTAATTTTTAGACCCACTCTTCTGCTTTGCCTCTCCAGGTCAGTGAGCATGCATTGCAATTGGTCCCCTGAGTTACTAAGCAAGGCAATATCATCAGCGAATCGCAAGTTACTAAGGTATTCTCCATTAACTTTTATCGCCAATTCTTCCCAATCCAGGTCTCTGAATACCTCCTGTAAACACGCTGTGAATAGCATTGGAGATATCGTATCTCCCTGCCTGACGCCTTTCTTTATTGAGATTTTGTTGCTTGCTTTATGGAGGAATACGGTGGCTGTGGAGCCGCTATAGATATCTTCCAGTATTTTTGCATATGGCTCATCTACCCCCTGATTCCGTAATGCCTCCATGACTGCTGAGGTTTCGACTGAATCAAACGCTTTCTCGTAATCAATGAAAGCTATATATAAGGGTTGGTTATATTCTGCACATTTCTCTATCACTTGATTGATAGTGTGAATATGGTCTATTGTTGAGTAGCCTTTACGGAATCCTCCCTTTTAATAAAGTTTATTATTTAATGCCTGACATTTAATACCTCGAATTTAATAATTCACAGCATGAAGCTAAGGGCTACAGTCCCTTCTTTATTCTTTATCATCATCCGCCTCGTTATAAACTAGACACTACCTTCTTTGTATATCCGAAACCATCTCTCTTGCAGACGATTTGCTTCTTTGTGCAGTATTGTTTCACAGGACCGCTCGAAGGTGCGCTATGATCGCCCACGCCGACGCGTGATATATAACCCTGGTGACTTAGTGTGCTGTGGAGAACAAGAAAACGTGGATTTTTTGAAAAACTGCTGGCCTACTATGTTGAACCCAATGTTATTGCTGATAGTATAATTGAACTGGCATAGCGCATATCACGCCTCTCGTCAAATGGCCGACGGTCACCAAAAAACTGAACTTGCGCATGTCGCCCGTTTAAAGCCCTTTATCTCTCGATACCCTTTTTTGACTCGCCCGGCGGGCTTCTTCTGCGCGGTGGTAAATGTGACACTCTTTCGTGCGTTCTAGGTTTACGCCTCAACAAGATTTTTCTTCCTAGTTGACACATTTCTGTTGTATAGTGTGTTTTTATCTCATCCCTTTCAAGGTTATTTGAGTTGGCTGGGGTTTTAGGAAAGCTAGCCCTTTCATTGCTCAGGTTTCCGACCCAGATATCTTAAATATAAAGAAAGAAAGAAAGAAAGAAAGAAAGAAAGAAAGAAAGAAAGAAAGAAAGAAAGAAAGAAAGAAAGAAAGAAAGAAAGAAAGAAAGATGCTCAATGTCGAAAACCCAAGGTTCCTAGAGGTCTAAGTGCGAGTCTTCGGACCATGGCACAGACAACTGCAGAATGAATCTCTACGCCATCGTCTACGTTGCGGCTCGACTAACGAATATTATGGACGTTGCGAAAATTCCCTGAATCTCGGTCATGCAATAGGAACGGAGCATTAAAAAACTACTGAAGCACCTAGTTTGCAGTAAGTAATTATAAAGCAAGAAGAAACAAAAAGCTCAGTACCCTTCCATTCCGTGAAGAAGGATGACCAGCGAAGCTGTGTATGTGGGCCCCTTAATGGCTTACTGTATCTCCACCATGGGTCGGCCAGGTATTTCACCATCTTCGGGATCGGCCCACGTATGGGGAGTGCTTAACGCCTGCGCTACCTCCGCCGCGAGTCGGCGCGGCATTGCACTATGTTCGGTATTTTTTCTACATGCGGACATGATAGTGGGGAAAGTAGCCCTTAACAGCCTCGCTGTAAAAAAAGCGCATCGGCGTTCTGAAAATATTCCGCATTCAGTGCTCAAATTTTGACAAAAACATGATTCCATCGTTTCAGTCTACGTGAAACTGCTACTTTGATTACGAGTGTTCTCAAATGTCCTATTGGCAATTTGTCTGCATATCAAGAGGCCACTTTTTGGCATTGCTCTCCAGGAGTAGCAGTTTTCAGAACATTGACAGCTGCTTTCTTTTCATGTTCGCAGTTAAAAACTTTATGCTTGCTATTATCCTCTTGCGATTTTACAGAATTTTCATAGCATAATCAGAGCCAGAATTCACTTCTTTCTTTATTGGGATCTAGAAACATGGGGATGTGATTGACATTCTGATAGAAGCAACTACTGTAATTTGACCTCTTTGAAATGCAACAAAGCTTTTCAAATCTGGTCATCTGCTGTTCCCTCAGATAAATTTCGTGATAGACGTTTATTTCAATAAGGTTGCTAAGAGCCGAACTTCTGGCATTACAGGGTGAAATGGCATGCAAGCTAAGATCTACAAGTGGGGTTAAGATGCGGCAGAAATCATGATAGTTCAGAAGTTCAGGAGGGTCGCCATGAAAGTAGGTGAACCCTCCTTCGAGCGAGATCTCCAGATGGAATCTTAACGTCGGTAAAAGTAAAACTTCGAAAATTGCGACGTAGTGAGAGAGAATGCCGAAGTTCACGATTAATCAAAAGGAGAAAAAAGCTAAACCCTTCAAGCAGCACTATCGTCAACGTTGGTGCTGCGTCTGGAAGGTACAAAAGCATCACGAGCACCAAACAAAAGTGGTCCTCCGAGCACTCGCGGAACAAACAGTGCGAACGCGCTGCAAGTGTGTATCCAATGACTCAAAAGAGTACGGAACGCTGCAGCAATAGAATCCTAATTGAGACACATTAGTGTCCAATGCAACTCTTCCATTCATTACGCTTTCTAAGCACCACCGAACGTCTGTGTCTGGTGGCCTTCTAGAGAATGGAGGCGTCTCGAAAAACTTACCGATAGGAGCTTTCCCTGCACGGTGCCATTAAGGCCTACTGGGCCTTCCATGAGCGTGCCTGTTTTCAGTGCCTGGGTACAGAGCATTACAGCCTGCAATTCTATAAAAATCTAGACCAGGAAGAATCTGGTATCATCAATCTTGGTTCAATTGTTAAAGCACAAACGAAGACGAATGTGAAACGGGGTCGCTGAAAGCGTGTTTCTTCCATGCTCTCTATTTATAGTTCTCGTGTGAATGCTACCAGCCGGAAATAGACTTCAGGTACTATAGAAGGGCACGCATTTGGGATGGTTGTTTCATGATTGCGAGCAGAAAGCGGCGCTAAACGACCGACGGGAATAAGAGAATGACACAGACCACAGCGCTGACTAACAACCAAGTGTCGTTATTCTTTCAGTCTGTGCCCTTCTCTCCGTCCTGTAGTTCCGCGCAGTTTTCTGCTCGTGTTCAACTACCGTATCGATAAAAGAAAAACAATCAAGCAAACAAATCGGAAAAATGAACGAAGAGTCATGAAATGATAGGTACAGTTCTCGATTTATTATTTCAGAGAACGCGCGGAAAACTACCGGGACACTCGAAGACGCGAAGAAGGTTGTGTTACAATAATGTTCACCATTTGTCATTGTTGAATGTACGCAAGGTTCTCAGAGAATAACACTACGCATCGAACATTAAGACAACTAGCTCTATACAATCATCTGCACCGCAGTGCACCGAACACACACACTCAAAACCTGGCAATGGAACTGTAGAGGTCTGCGTAAAAAAACAGCACCTTCTGCAGCACGTGCTGCTCACTACAGTAGAACCCGACATCATAGTTTTTCAAGAAACTCGGGACTTCCGATACAAAACTACAATCAATCCGTGCAGTGCAGCCAAGTGTGGAGCAAAAGCAGAGAGGCACGATCATGCCAAGCATCCCTACTGTGGCAACCAATCCCAGCAACTGAATCGGAATCAACGCATTTCGATACATTAGTGTGGAGCGCATAGCCGCGAGAACAGATATTAGTGGAGACAAGCTCGATATTCTTAACTGCTATTGGCCCCCTATAAACAGGCCTGTGCTTTAGCGCAAGTTGATATACTGCGAGTCAAGCCTAGTAAGCAGCAGTCGGCGCGCCTGCTGGGGGACTTTAACCACCCACACGTAGCATGCGGATACAGTCAAGCAAGTTCCCAAGGCCGAAACTTAGACAACCTCACAAGCAATCATCACTTCGCTCTCCTCAATGATACTATACATGCGACAAGAATTGAAACAGCAACTGAGAAGGACACACTACCACACTTTACATGGATAAGGAGCTATCCCTGGGCGACATAGGAAAACACCGTTGATTTTTTGGGAAGCGACCAATATATCTTGGAGATACGCACTGAGATCTACCAGCCAAATTTTAGATGATTAACATCGTTGACTGACCCAAAGGTATCACGAATATTGATAACTGCAAGGATGTTATCGATGACCCTAGAAATTGGGCTATGCTAATCTATAGCTCAGTTACATACTAAGACGATACTAAGTACTGAAGTTCATTCTCAAGTTGACAGCCACCTTCTGGCCCTTTGGACGAAGCGATGACACCTAGTCCAGCGCTGGCAGGAGAACAAACACAATCAAGATTTGCAGTGCAGGATATACCAGATCACCAAGGAAAGCCAGCAATGGGCAGATCATTTAGGATCACAACACTAGACCAAAATATGCGATGAAATGAATGGACAGCCACACATTGCACGTATATGGCACATCTTTCGAGCAATTATGAGATAACAAAAACCAAAAGACGCTTTACAACGCTACCAGTTAAAAGTAGGTTGCATGACAGAGGACTTGATTGGCTATATCCGCAATGCACAGTACCCAGCTTTCCACATACAGCCTATAGACATCACGTTTAAAGTAAATCACCATTTCTTCGGCAGAACTAAAAACGACTCTGCTGCTTCTACGACGAGTTACTACCCAGAACCTGATAAAATTACCTACGGTATCATACGAAATCTACCAGATAATGAACAAGGACAGCTCTTAAATATAATCAATAAAATGTGGGAGACCGGTAATATACATCCCGAGTGTAAGGAAGCTTTAAGCTTCAAACCGATGCCCAGCAAAGCCTCTTAATAGACCACAATACATGAGTTACATCTGCATGACGTCCTATCTGGGCAAATTAATGGAAAATAGGGTTTTAGAAAGATTGAAATCGCATCTTGAAAACAAAGACCCGCTATCACATACTCTTATCTGCTTTCGGAAGCAGTCAGCACTCATGATGTGGCCCTTGTGATCCATGAACAAGTGTGTTGTACATCTAGTGCAGTGCAGCTTGGAACGTTCGTGGGGGATAGACATAATGAAAGCTTTCTACAGTGTTCTGCATAACACTATCCTGCAAAACGTGGCCGAGACGAACCACGCATATCGAATGCTGCAATATATCAACAGTTTCCTCACGGCAGGACTATCCATATCCTGGGACCTAACTGCCAGCCATCGCAATTAGTTCGTGCACACAGAGGAACTACCCAGGGTGTGATGCTCTCACAGATGCTTTTCAATTTGTCCATGAGAAAAATCGGCCGATCCCATGCACTGCGGAAATTGATGCAAACGAAGCTTTGTATGCTCTTTGCTTTGATTGACGATAATTAGCGGTGATTTTGGCCATGAACGTGTAATTTCTTCAACGTTTAGTCCAATAGGAGAGTGGTGAGTTGATTTTACACGTTATCTTGCGTGCATCACTGCTGTTTGTCTCCGTTGTCCACAGAACACACAGGGAAATGTGTTTGCCTGATGTGTTGTTGTGCGTCATTGTTCATAATGTCTGCGAGGGTTGAGCAATGGCAATTCGCATCGTGGCAGAAGTGCTAAACTTTAATCGGACTATGGGGTGGTAAGGAATTCAGTTATATAATTGTATGTATAGATTGTATACATACATTCGCGGTTGGTACCACGTTTCGCAGCGCAGCGAAGACGCTCCTATTCCGCACAACGCTTCTTTCGGGCCTCTGGGTTCTCGACGCTGAGTGCACACTTTGGAACTATTTTGCAGGCGCCTGTTTACGTGCTCCTTCTGCATAAGTGGCCAGCACGCTGTTGAGACGCCAGCTCCAAGCGCTCCCTTCAGGCTATGAACGATTGTAATGCTTACACTATCAAACCCAGCACGCGACCTCCATAGCCCAGCACCTGCCTTTTTGTCGCATAGGAAATCAATCATGTAAAGTACGTGGCATACGCACAAACTGTGCAACGCTGCTGCGGCGGCTCCGGCCGGGATGGATGGATGGATGGATGGATGTTATGAACGTCCCCTTTGGAACGGGGCGGTGGGTTGCGCCACCAAGCTCTTGCTATTATACTGCCTAACGTCCTACTTAGGTTAAACGATAAAAAAGAAAAAAAAAAGACACTACGAACTCCCACAACCAAATTTTCTGATCCCCTATTGCGAACTGTGCTTTTGTACCTCTCCGTTTTTTTTCGTTTCCCTACTTTTCGTCCACCAATCCTCCAATCGCCCCTTACCATTCCCTATTGCGGACATGTTGACTTTTCCACTGCTCTCGCTGAACCCAAGGGCTTCAAGGAGGCCAGTAATGCCTAAATCGACCGCTGGGTAGACGTCTTCGCATTCGGGATGCGTGGAGATAAGCGCCATCTGGTAGTGTTGCAAAAAACCCAGCAGCGTGGGCAAACAAAACCAGGAGGCGAGCGCTACCTGGTGGTGCTGCAAGAAACACAGCGGCAAGGGCGGCAAGACCATCACAGCAACAGCGCCCGGAAAATCGGGAGAAGAGGCAAAACAAGCTTCGTTTTAAACTTGCCGCTCTTTAGCCATATCTGGTCCTTGCGTCACTAAACGCTGTACGTCATCATGTATATGAAAAGCCTTCGCTTCAAACTCAGCCAGATCTCCAACCTGCGTCATGCAATCTATGAAGAGGAAATCACTCTTTGGTGCACCAAGCGCAACGCAAGGGAACAAGATTCGGTTCTACGGGAATTGCCGAAATATTATAGATGCGCATGCACAGCTGGTGGCCCTACTTTGCTCCCCGGAGAAGTATGAGTGCGTCGTAGTCATCGACTCAAACCGCAGAACCACCGAGCTCAGCAGAGATTCTATAAAGCTTCGCATGAAAACGTATTTTCGTTCCACGAAGACATATCAAAATTATAGGTTTCTATTGGCAGCAATACGGTGGGAGTACAGAGTGGGTGAACTGGGTCACACAAAAACTTAGTGAGGTTTTTCACGCGATAGCAGAATTTCTAAGCACATATCCGGCCTTAAAGAGACACTAAAGGAAAATACTAAGTCGATGTGGACCGTTTAAATATTATTCCAGAAACCTCGCAACGTTGTTTCCTGCCAAGAAAAGACTTAGTTTGCGAAAAAAAATTGCTTCTGAAGGGTCCGAATACCTTTTTCGGAATTGAAATCTCACCCCACCCGACTGGGGGAGTGGTGACGTTGCATACGCCATCACCGCCATCGGTACCGGCTGTGCTGCTGTCGGTGAGTAAAACGGCGCCTGACAGACGGCTGTACCGAGTCAGGACAGCGCGGTGGATTCGCCGCAGCAGCTGCTTTTTGGTCAAGTAGCGTACATTGTTCGGGCGCCCCGCGACATCACATGGAAGTTGAATTCCCTGCCACTTGCTGTGTGTGCGACTTTCGCGACTTGGTAAAACCAGCGCAGCACAACGCGAAAGCGTGGGAGGCGCGGAGTCGAGCAAGAACGAAACCTTTCGGCCGCCCGCGTCGTTGTCAAGGGTAATTTGAATGAGTTCTTTTTTATAAATATGAAATAGAACTGGACAAGTAGCATTTTATTTCGTCTTATAATAAAACGTAAGGATATTTTTTGTAACGAGTAGTTGAGCACTAGTGACAGACTTTAACTGAGGACTGCTTTAGTCTTCGGGTAAGTACTTGAATGTCCCTGGGGAGTCTCTAACTATGTCTTGCATTTATCTCAATTTCTCCATTATAAAGGCTCCGTTCGCGATAATATTGACGCCTTAGAGATTCTCGAGCACTAATCCATCACTTTATGTTTACTCAATATTTGCCTTTATTGCCCCTTTAAGGACCACGAAATATAGGTAAAATGATGGAGACGACTATTCGGTCTAGAATTATGCACGCATGCCACCAAGTTTCAATAAATAATTTAGAAGCTATGGTCCGCATGTGTCACAGGGCTCGCAGTTCCACACTGTGCCAAGGACCCTAATTTACGAGTCACCGTGACACACGACACGCTAGAAGAAGAAAAATGCGCACAAAGAATCTCCACAGCATCGAAAAACAATGTCTACATAAGGTCGCGCTATCCTAACATGCCTAGCATATGAGATTCGACATGTGCCTAATATCCCGCCAGTTCCACTACCAAGGGACACTGTCTCGAATCTATCCCCAACAATATGAATGCGCACATTCACTAAGGAAGACAACAGGCTCTCGCTGATCATTTAGCCACACCAAACCACGACACCTACTACATCGACTCTGCTCGTCGCTGTTAGAATACTACTCCATCAGTCATGGGACTAAGAAGCTAGACCACTCGCAGTCACGAACCTGTACCATATGCTAAAGACGCGGACATTCAGGTTATTACCGAAGTCATTTGCATGACACTGACATTATCACAATTAGTTCATATAATCAAGGAGCATCACTTGCCTTTGCAAAATATGTACTCCAGCGTGATATTGTCACGTTGTAGTGTCGGTAAAGAACACAATAGCGAAAGCTATGAACAACCAATGTAACTCTTTGTTGGGCGAACCTGCGCCCAGAAAAAACAAGCAGCAGTCAAGCACAATGATAGCGGCTAGCACAGTCGGCGATCATCGAAAACGTGATCTGCGGGTCAAATCCGTCGGCTATTACACATGAATCGCCGAAAGTTCCTGGGTAATCATTGGTGCCTGCGAGCGTTCCAAAAAGTGCTACACAATTGGCGTCGCGCATACAATCAGATTACACATGCTTCGGTGACAACGCATAGAACCATCGATAACGTTCCACACTCTCAGACAAAAGTAAACACTTTGGTATATATAGTTATGTGCCGCACAACGATAATAGTCATCTGCCTTGCTTGCGTTTCCTTTCTTAAAGACGCCGCGCCCGCTACTTTCATGCCGGGAATGCTTGTCACGCTGATAATGCGCATGCCGTTCGTTAGCGCGAAGTACCGGGCTCGCAGCGTTAAAGAAAGGCGGACAAGATAGATGACGTTTATCGTTGTGTGGCAATATACAACCCAAAGGGTGTAATTTTGTTTTAGAGTGCAATAGCTTCCGATCATGCAGGCGTGTCTTGCGCTGAGCGATAACTTACTAATGGATGAAATAGTGTCCCCGAGAAAAGGATAAATAAGTACACGCGTCAAAGTCCCCCTCTCAAAAAGGCATAGTCCCGGACCTACAAACACGAGAGCAAGAAAATAAAATACACGTACTAAATAAAAATAAACAAGCAAGGAAGCAAAGTTCGAGAGTTCGTTAGGGCTGTTAGAACGGCCTACCTTGCAAAACGTGATCTACTTCAGATCGTGAGCGGCGCCGCTGTGATTGCGCAATGCCGTCGGGCGCGACCTCATACAAGTAGTTCAGTGCGCCAAGACGTCAGACGATCTTGTAGGGTTCGAAAAAGCGGCGTAAAAGCTTCTCACTAAGTGCTCGTCGGCGTGTCGGGGTCAAAACACAAATGCGGTCGCCGGGCTGGTATTCCACGCAGCGTCGTCGAAGATTGTCGCGTCGGCTGTTCGTCCTTTTCTGGTTCTTGATGCGCGGGCGGGCTAGTTGTAGTGCTTTTTCGGCGTGCTTCAGATGGGCAGCGACGTCGATATTCTCTTCGTCGGTGCATGCTTACGTTGCTAAATTGTTTGAATATCGGCATTCCGTAGTAGATGTCCTTGGTTCGAATCCTGCCGTCCGACAATTTTAATGGAGTGTGTTTACTTACTGATAAAACAAAAGTATTTTGTTTAAAATGATGAGTTTACGAAGCCGTTACAAGCCAGAAAGACGAAGTTTAGCCAAATCCGTGTACAAAGCGTAATTTCCATGTAGGCCGAAGCACCCCGCTTGGAGCTCCCGCAGGCACTAGCGCCATAGTTCCTTTTAGTCTCTGGTTTGGGCTTTGGGTGTATTCGGGTCGGCACCAGGTGCATTTCTTGCAAAATATCGCGTTGGAAGTTCGTGCGCGCACAAGTAGGTGGCGGTAAGCGTACAGAACTTTGTTCACAAATTCACCTATTCAAGCCTAGATGTCGCTACAGGGTTTTCAGGTCTCGAAACGGAAGGGCCAATGGAACGAAGCAGAAAATAACGCCGAGCACCTAGCCAAAGAATGCTACGCATAAAAAAATATGATATCTGAAATGGGATCCGATTCAGATCCAATAATTCAAAGCGCCGTTATCTACTCACTGTTCAAAGCCGGATAACGGAGCCTCATAATGCGTAGCTATAAGGGAAATTTTTCGGGTGGAGACGACTCGTGTATAGCGTGCGGAAATGGCGTCGAAACCATCAACCATACTGTGTTCAAATGTCAGAGGATGTATCCAGCGATAAATGTGGAATCTGAGGCGTTGACATTTAAGCCCAGTAGTGCCAGCATAAATCAAACTTTTTATACTGTAAATAATCTAGCATAGAGTATAAATATATCTAAAGGTTTAAGTGCACCAAAATGCACTTAAAAATAAAGTTGATTGCATGTACCACAACCCCGTATCCAATGAGATGTTAGTCATTCTCATCACCATTTACAGCAATGCGAGCCCTTTTGCCCTGATCTTAAAGAAAGAAGATTGTCGTGTTTCTGCGCTGTAATGCCCCAACCAAACTCAATTTGACGAAAAGAAAGTAATTTTGAGGTCTGAATTGACAGGTTAAATCTCACTAACCCAACAAAAGACGTCCTGAATGGAAGCGCAAACTTTCCCGTTGCTGTGCCCAAGAGTTGACTGACAATAAATTTGGAACGCTTAGCTCCAATCTAAGAATGTAGAACGCTGCTTTCAAGGTTCTTTTCCGCAAATTAGGAAATGTCTGAGCATTAACGAACATATGATCTGTTGTCTCATCTTCCCAACAAAACAAACAATTTGGTCAGAGTGTCCGACCAGCTGGTCTTGCGCCCTCATCAGCTGTGTGCGGAAAAAAAACTAAACCAAGTGTCGGCACTAAGCAAGACAAGGTAGATGTACATGCTGGTTCATGTGATTTGATGGATAAATGTTGATTGCGCCTTTTTCTGTTTATTTTTCTATGTTGGTTATTCACACATTTCATATCGTATTCGTATTGTATTTCACGCGCAATTATGCTGACCTCGTGTTCTTTAGCGTCGACATTTGGTTGACCTGCTCTTTTTGAAAAGTGGTCACAAGATGCCCCAAACACGTGTGAAGTCAGCAAAGAAGGCCTTGTCTTCAAAAGCACGCGAACTCAACGCCTAAGACGAAAGCGTGGGGCCTGCGTGAACAACCGGAATATAGCCTGCGTGGGTGTAACTTAGTGCCCACTTTGGTTGACACACCTGTTTTTCTTTTCTGTTCTTTTTTTTTGTTTTCAAATCAAGATGCCAGGTAGGCCCATTCCGGAGATGGTACACTCTATGGTGCAAATACGGCTTATTTTTTTACTACATTGGCCCTAATTACATCCATGCCAATATTACTACATATTCTGCAAATAATTGTCGCTTTTTGTCTCGGTGAGAACTACATTTTTGGGCATTTTTCATTTTGTTTAACACTCCAAAGTAGCAAAATGGCCACATTTGTTAAGAGGCTGGAAAATGGATAACACGATCACACATACGCTGAACCCGCATAAAGTAAGCAAAGAAGACCTTGACTTGAAAATTTTTAAAGCGGTATTCGACATCATAGTTTAGGAACTGCCACTTTAAATGGTTGTATTTTACAGAGTTTACTGTTGCAAGGGTATGACAACTGCGGAAAATCTGGAAACTTTGTTGAAGACGCCACCTTCACATAATCTCCTATTTCGTTATGAAATAAGCACGTATGTCAAGGCACGCAACCCTGCAAAAGATAGTATCGAAGGATGCAAATGATACCAAATGCAAAGAATGGTACCTTCGCATTTTTCGCAAAAATTGTCATCGAACTGTATTTTAATGGAACATCAGTATATAGTTTCTTTGTCCTCCTCTTCCACGAGTTTGCTCAAAACTCTACGTGTCTTATGTTTCCGATTTCCCGTAGCTCGGGTTGTCCCAAGTGGGCCGTAACGCATGTAAATAGTAAAACATTGCATAGCCTGCAAGCTACTGCTGCGTCCACGTCACATACTGTGATGCAATATGAACTTATTTTACATCTACAGAAGTTATACATGTTGGAAACAAAATACAAATGCACACCTCCTGTCCCTTTGCATAGCATTAAGTTGAAATGATTCGAGAAAGCTTTGCTTGACGTAGATTACAACGGGTGCGTTTGATCGGCAGTAATATTTTCCCGTTCTGCATTGGCCGCGATGTCCAGGAGCCTTTCCTTCTCAGCGATGCGTTTGTTCCGCGCGGCATTTCCTTTTCGCTAAAAAGAACATAATCTTCATACTTTCATCCGCTTGGAACTTCTGAATGCCTGAAGTTTTCTTACAAAAACTTGCGTACAACTTATATTGCTCCTCGTGCCACTCTTTTGCGCACTTCATAAAGACATTCCTGCGCTTTCACCAATCTACGCTGCGAAGTCAAGCGTATTGCCTTTTGACGCAACGATATGTATATGCGACCATTCGTCTTCACTTTGCAGAACGCCATTAAATACACCACGCAGGCTCTGACAATGCCACGCCCCAGAATTTCTTAAGGTCGTTCACCTCGACATTCGAAATGCATGGGCGACCCGCGTGCGGGATGTGCAATAAACTCTAAGAGATATATTTCCGAAGCTTCCGGGAAATATGCGTGGAGAATTGCAGACACAACAAAGGGAAGCAGGAGGGTGGTAAGGAAAGGAAGATTCACAAGGAAGTAGAAAATAAGGCTTGAACAAAAGGAAATGCACAGGCGTTCACACCTCATCCCTCTCCGAAAGTAGATGTGTATCTTTTTTGTTTAGAAGCATTCAAAGGAAAGGAAAAAGGAAGCATTATTCGAAGTGCATTTTGAAAAGTAAGGCAGTGATAAAAACTGTTCCTAAAATTTTTATTTTGGTCTCCCGAACAAGATGATTGTACGCAACGGAATGAGGTGAGGCACGAAAATAAAATTGCCTGGAAATGAAGGAATGACAAGGTTCAAGAGAAAAAGCACAGCTGATGTTAGACTAGATCGTTTGGTTTTAGTAGGATCACAGATCAAGAATGCTGGACCATCGAACTAGTAGCAATTCCCAGGAAAGACTTAAAGAACTGTGTACAGAATTTATCGAAGTTTTCGGTGAGTACGAATGCCTTGGAAAAATCAGGATGCCAAGAAAAATAATATATAGGAGTTGACAATGTCAAAGGCCAGCTTTAGGGCCCGTTATTTTTTCATACTACAGCTAAGCCGGCCGCACTTCGAAACACAACTTAGAAAACGTTCATAGAAAAGTGCATTCGTTCATAATCGACGATTGATTAGCGGCTCTCGTATTGTCCAAACAAGTTGTTGGACAACTTGTTTGACCCTTGGAGAAACCCGCCCTGCACGCTCCGTCAGTATGGCGCAGCTTTGCCGAGGGAGAGTTCGTGTTTCATCCTGGCCGCGGTTGTATTTCTATGGTGACGCAATGCAAGAACGCTCGTATACTGTGCAATTGGTCCCCGTCGAATAACCTGAGGTTGTCAAAATAATCCGGAATCCTCCACTACGCCATCCCCTATAGCCCACTGCGGCAGTTTCGAGACTTTAAACTGCACAACTTATGTTTTATATATGAACTTTCTAGCGTCTTCCCATTGGTTAGACCTTCATCGTTTTCTCGCCGGATACATATATATAAAGCTTGTATTTGCTCCGGATGCAAGAACCACCAAATTGGCTTATATAAACTCTGTATCTTGACCTCTGAAGTACTGCCAGTTACGGAATTGTGTTCTGCGTAACACAAAAATTATTTCCTGCATCGAGCCCGAACACATTACGTCGGCAAATATGAATCTATAAAGCACACCGGGCTCTGAATATTATAGCACATCATGCTGAGCGACTTTTCTTTATTTAGTTCATTTTCTTTTATTTAACAAATCGGCTTTTGCCGCTCGATGTGTGGCCATTCTTGGCTAATCCTCCAGAATCAGAATACGTCATTATGGTATAAAAGGTATAGAAGCCTATTTACATATACACGCGGCAATGTGACACACTAGACATAAAAGTTGTCATCTTTGAGGTGGACAAACATAACCATTGCACGAGGTTACACTTTGCATCAGATGACAGTAAACACTATGTACGCATCGCCGTCAGTTCTATACAATTTCTGGAAATGCTTCACGAAAGCTTCGCTTGCCATAGACCCCAACACGTGCATTGGATCCGCACAATCTTTCTTTTTTCCTTGGGAAAAGTCTTCGCCTCCACTTTTGTGTAAGTCTTGTTTGGGCTACGATCGCTTTTCCAAACCCGTATACAGTGTTACTGAAGGTGAGTGCACGAAACGATGAAATCCCGCATGCATACAGCCAGCCCGCTTGATTTGCACAAAAAGAACAGCAGTATTTTCAAGCCGTTTAAAAATAAACTTTTGCTCTTCTGGCTTGCAGCTTACAGGCATGTGCAAACAACAATAATAATAATATTTGGGGTTTTACGTGCCAAAACCACTTGCTGATTATGAGGCACGCCGTAGTGGAGGACTCCGGAAATTTTGACCACCTGGGGTTCTTTAACGTGCACCTAAATCTAAGCACATGGGTGTCTTCGCATTTCGCCCCCATCGAAATGCGGCCGCCGTGGCCGGGATTCGATCCCGCGACCTCGTGCTCAGCAGCCCAACACCATAGCCACTGAGCAACCACGGCGGGTCCGATTTAATCAAAGACGAAGGAGACACAATGCTTGAAAAATTGGCGGCTCTTTATGCGAAGTGTCTATCGACTGCAAGGGTCCCAGAAAACTGGAAGAATGCGAACATTATACTAATCCACAAAAAAGGAGACGTTAAAGAATTGAAAAAGTATAGACCCATTAGCTTACTCCCAGTGTTATATAAAATATTTACCATAATAATCTCCAATAAAATAAGGGCAACACTGGACTTTCGTCAACCAAGGGAACAGGCTGGCTTCCGGAAGGTATACTCTACAATGAATCACATCCATGTCATCAATCAGGTTAACGAGAAATCCGCAGAGTACAATAAGCCCCTCTAATGGCTTCATATATTACGACAAGGCACTTGACTCAGTAGAGATACCAGCAGTCATAGAGACGTTGCGCAACCAAGGAGTACGGAACCGCTTACGTAAATACCTTGGAAAATATCTACAGAGGTTCTACAGCTACCTTAATTCTACACAAGAAAAGCAGGAAGATACCTATAAAGAAAGGGGTGAGACAGGGAGACATAATCGCTCAAGCGTGCTTAGAAGAAGTATGCAAGCTATTAAACTGGGAAGACTTTGGACTAAAGATCGAGGACGAATAGCTGAGCAACCTTCGGTTTGCCGATGGCATTGTTCTATTCAGCAACAATGCAGACGAGTTACAGCAAATGATTGAGGACCTTAACAGAGGAAGTGTAAGAGTGGGGCTTAAGATTATTATGCAGAAGACAAAGATGATGATAAATAGCCAGACAAAGGAGCAAAAGTTCAGGATCGCCACTCGGCCTCTAGAGTCTGTGACGTAGTACGTTTACCTAGGTCAATAAATCACAGGGAACCCTGATCATGAGAGGGAAATTCACAGAAGAATAAAAATGGGTTGCATCGCATGCAACAGACATTGCCAGCTCCTGACTGGAAGCTTACCATTATCATTGAAAAGGAAGGTGTACAATCAGTGCATTTTACCAGTGGTGAGTTATGGGGCAGAGACTTGGAGACTCACAAAGAAGTTTGGGAACAAGTTAAGGACCGCGCAAAGAGTGATGGAACGAAGATTGCTAGTCATAACGTTAAGAGACAGAAAGACAGCGGTTTGGATCAGAGAGCAAACGGGTATAGACGATGTCCTAATTGACATGAAGAAGGAAAATGGAGCTGGGCAGGTCATGTAATGCGCCGGTTAGATAACCGTTGGACCATTAGGTTTACAGAATGGGTACCAAGAGAAGGAAAACGCAATCGAGGATGACAAAAGACTAGGTGGAGCGATGAAATTAGGAAATTCGCGGGCGCTAGTTGGAATCGGTTGGCGCAGGACAGGGGTAATTGGAGATAGCAGGGTGAAGCCTCTGTCCTGCAGTGGTCATAAAACAGTCTAATGATTATGCTGATGATGATGCTGCTGCTGATGATGATTACATCTTATACAGACCAATGAACTGTCTCGACGACCGCCTGATCCTTTAAGACAATGTTAACATTATCTCTAACTGGTGTAACACCTGGCTCGTGACCCTAAGTACTAACAGATGTAAAGGTGTCTGTTGTGGACGTAAGCATGAAGTTTCTCATTTTTCCTACCACATACAAGGCCACAGGCTGTACCGGGACTCTTCTTATAAATATCTTCACATTTACTTTACACCAGGCCTCTGCTGGTTTGATCAGATCAAACCAGCAGAACTTCAAAAAACCTGCGCAAGAACTTCAAAAAAAATGAGGATGAGCAAACCGAGAACGGAGTGAAAGCAGGGCCCGAGATTTCGACAAGTTTACTTCCCGAAACGTGGGCTCCTGCTTTCACCCTGCTCTCGTTTTGCCCATCGGCTTGAATTTTAATCTTCCGCATTCCCTGTGTTTCCCTCAAAACCATTAGGGTACTTATGCCGCAAGCTCCGTCATTGTCTCTCTAATATTCACGAATTATCCTAACTTTCGTCCTCCCACAACTTGAATATACCTCATTTGTTCGGTCCCCTTCCCCTCATTACCAAATTAACATGCTTGAAGCAGTTCAGAACAGACCCGGCCGTCACATTTTAATGAACTAAGACAATAATTCAAGTATACTCAGCTTAAACTTGGTCATTCCCTTTATCTACTGGCCATTCACCATCAAACGTCATCTCCTATGATGTTTGACAAGTACGCCTACAGCAATAAAATATGCCTTGAACGCCCCATTTTCACTTGACGAAGACTGCATAACCACCTCAGCTTGATGCGTATCTCTGGTAGTACGAATGCTTTTAACATATCCACACTTCCACAAGTCATCCGCAGGTTGAATGATATTCCCGAGGTTATCGCCTCTGATAAAACCAGAATACGTTTCGCCACAAGCTTGAGGCAGGTTTTTCACAATAACGCTGGAACATGATTTCTTCGTTTAAGTTTTTGCTTTGCTTATTTTGCGATGCGTTGCGTTTTCTTCTTCACTTGCAGTCAAACGCTCCTTTAGTGCATATTCCGCAAACACTTTCTGTGGAGCTTTTTTTTTATGTTGATGTTGTTGTTCACTTGCGCTGGAACCTTCTTTTGCATTTTGAAGTTCATTTTTACAGCGTTCCGTTTTCTTGTTCGCTTGCTTTGTAACCCTGTTCCTTAAGAGTATGATGGTGCTTTCATTGTAATACCAAAACCCCCGTTACTCTATGCCCTTTGGGCCTCTAACGTAATTTTAAATAAATAAATAAGTAAACCCGAAGATATTTCTTTATTACTTCAATATGATGCTCGCTAATGTTATATTTTTTGTCTCACAGGAATTCCTGCACGTAAGCTATTCGCACAGAAACTGCAAAAGAGAGAGAGAGAGAGAGAGAGAGAAACTTGCGCTAACACGATTTGTTGCCGGGGGTGCCGCTTCTGTCTTCCTCCTCATTGAGGCCGTCAAGTCTTGTCAGCTACATGCTATGGCAGACTGACTTTCCATTAAAGAGGAGAAGAAACTAGTAAGAATTTATGGCGTACGCACGTGAATATTTATTGGCACCCATATAATTTTATGATACCCGCAATAAGCAATAGCAGTTCGGTGAAGACCGTTTGACTGGGGAACACTCCGAGTTTACGACAATCTAGGCTATAAAAGTGGACATACACAGAAGCAGCCTTCGCAGAGCACGATGTTATTCTTTCTGTCTGCTTAAGCATGTGGATCCTATCACAAAGTATCGTTCAGGAGCCTTGTTGAGGTGTATATACGCTAGAGAGAAAAACTGTTCAATAAAATTTTTCACGACCGCATGGCTTTGGACAGCGTTTTGAACAAATTTAAGGCACCGCGTTTAAGCCACTTTATAACAGTGCTTGTAAAAGACTATAATGGAGAAAGAAGAAATCAATTTTTACGATGCACTATGGTTATACCTGTTGCTTCCTGACTCTGCACACCTCTGGCTGCGCAACGCGTAAAAGCAGCACTTCCGCTACTGCAGGAGCTTAAAGATGAATACGCACCAATAAAACCTTAGGATATGGCGTGGGGCCAGACAGCCTCGGCGTGAATATGAAGAAATCAGGCTGACGAGAAATTCAAACCGATAGCACCTAATCGAAACAAATGTGCGGAATCTTGGCACACTTATCCATCGAAAGGCAGGGTTTGCGTGTCCTGCGTGTAATACTGAGCAAGCAATGGCGATAGCGTCGTATAGAAGATGACCTGGCTCATTATTTGTAAGTAACGCGCATGTAATTCACTATTAAGAAGGCTATTAGCGGTGGCCATGTCGTTTTGTCTCGTTTCTTCTGCTAAGGTTACTGATAGCAGTATTCCTCAGTTTCTAGGTTATATTTTTTTCTTCTTTTTAAGAAGCGGCGAACGCATTGGTTGCCGTGAAAAAGTTACGCCTGTATGAAAGGTCATGTATGATGTGTCAGATCATCTGCTGTGCCCAATCTCAGGGCCTCTCCTATGAGCTTACAGTTATAAAAGCTACCACCACATGCATCTGAGGTCTGTGTTCTAGTCTTTCTCCTTTTTTTATTGAGTAAAAGTATCAATAAGTTTTCACTCATTTGCAAGCCGAACGCTCAAATATTTTTAATTGCCGGCAAGACTCATCTTACGCCAACCTTCAGCTAGGGCACTGCAGTGACAAAATGCCAAGAGCGATTTGATATACCGCACCAGAACGTCGCTGTTGACCTTTGAAATGGGTGCAGCATTTAACTTCGAAAGGATACTCAAAGGGTGCCACTGCGAGGTGTACAAGTGCGGCACCTTCAGCGAGGATAAAAAAATTCTCAAAAAGGACTGACAGCGATGTTGTACACAAAGGAAGGACATTACTCGTTGTATTGTATATCACGTGCAAATAAATATACCTCGTTTGCATTAAGTTACGCGACACCACGTAACAATCGACCAAACAATGGTAAACGTTGGCAAACATGGCGAACAATGGCTAATCAGACTCGGAAGTCAATCAGGCATAGAAGCCTTTTAAGAACGAAGATTTCTCTTACAGATACTTCATAATAGCACATTGCATTACATTCAACAGCTTTTCGCATTTTTTTTTTGCCGTTGGGTATATGACTTTTGATGCGTACACATTCTTGGACATTCGTTTATAACAGGTATATATATATATATATATATATATATATATATATATATATATATATATATATATATATATATATATATATATATATATTGAAAGGGGGTTTATTGCAGCTCGTACGAGGGATCGCAAGTCGCTCTTGATCGCGAGTCCTAGCCGTTCGCATCAGCAGCCCGAGCTCGGGTCTCGCGCCGCAGCGGTGGCAGTGCGCACAGCGCCACATGCATGTTACCCACTACAATTGCCCCCACGGCGAAGAGGAGCCATCCTGGCGACCTAAGGTGATGACACGATAAGGGGGTCGTGGTACGGCTTCAGGCGACTGACGTGAACCGTCTCGCGGCCACGGCGGCGTTTGTCCGAAGATGGCGTCACCGGTTCGACCACATAATTAACCGGTGATGTACACGCGACGATCCGGTACGGACCCTGATATTTCGGAGCAAGCTTTGGGCTAAGGCCAGGGGATTGGAAGGGCAGCTGAAGCCAGACGTGAGAGTCCACGGCGAAGGACTGTGTGGGCTGCCCGTTGTCGCGTCGATCTTTGTGGATACCTTGGGTATCCGACGTAAACGAGCGAGCCAGTTGGCGGCACTCTTCAGCATGGCGAGCAACTTCGGAAAGAGGGGTGAATTCAGAGGCATCCGGATGATATGGTAGCACGGTGTCGAGGGTAGTGGATGGTTCACGTCCATAAAGAAGGAAAAATGGGGAGAAGCCTGTGGTAGCCTGAACGGCGGTGTTATACGCGTACGTCACAAAAGGGAGGACATCGTCCCAATTGGAATGATCAGACGCAACATACATGGTGAGCATGTCACCCAGAGTGCGGTTGAACCGTTCCGTGAGACCGTTAGTCTGTGGGTGATACGCCGTAGAGGTGCGGTGAATAGTGCGGCAAGCGGCGAGTAGCTCATTAATAACTTCGGATAAGAAGACACGGCCTCGGTCGCTGAGCAGTTCTCGCGGTGCGCCATGCCGTAAGATGAAATGCCGTAACATGAATGCGGCGACGTCGCGAGCAGCAGCCGAAGCAAGTGCAGCAGTTTCGGCATATCTTGTGAGGTGGTCTACTGCAACAATTATCCAACGATTTCCTTTAGCAGTGGATGGAAGAGGCCCATAGACGTCAATGCCAATCCGATCAAAACGACCTGCAGGACACGGCAAAGGTTGCAGAGGGCCAGTCGTATGAGGAGATGTCTTGCGTCGCTGACAGGCTACACATGACCGAATGTATTTGCGGACATAAGAATACATGCCGCGCCAGTAGTAGCGCTGACGGAGCCGCTCGTAGGTTTTCAGGACGCCAGCATGAGCTTGTTGGGGGTCGGCGTGGAAATACGTGCATATGTCGGAGCGCAAATGGCGAGGGATGACCAGCAGCCATTTGCGACCATCCGGCTGATAGTTTCGGCGGTACAAGATGGCGTCCCGCAGCACGAAATGGGTGGCTTGGCGACGAAGGGTTCGAGGGCATGTAGCCGTCGAAGAACTGTGAAGAATGTCAATGAGAGACACAATCCACGGATCTTTCCTCTGTTCAGACGGCATGTCAGTAACAGCAAGTGTAGCAACCGGGCACTCTACGGGGGAGGGTGGCGTTTCGTCGGATCTCAAGGGCGATCGGGAAAGTGCATCGGCATCAGAATGTTGGCGCCCGGATCGATAGATGACGCGAATGTCAAATTCTTGGAGCCGAAGGGCCCAACGTCCAAGACGGCCTGACGGGTCCTTCAGTGACGCAAGCCAGCAGAGCGCGTGGTGGTCTGTCACAACATCGAACGGATGGCCATACAAGTAAGGGCGAAATTTGTGTAACGCCCAAACTATAGCCAAACATTCTTTTTCTGTGACAGAATAATTGGTTTCTGCCTTCGTGAGGGCCCGA
This sequence comes from Dermacentor variabilis, assembly GCF_050947875.1. Classification (NCBI taxonomy): domain Eukaryota; kingdom Metazoa; phylum Arthropoda; class Arachnida; order Ixodida; family Ixodidae; genus Dermacentor; species Dermacentor variabilis. Next base: position 77,585,340 of record NC_134572.1, read on the forward strand.
CTCGCATATGCAACCACATATTCCGGAAAGCCAGGCTTGCGTTGCGCAAGGACGGCTCCAAGACCAACGCCACTGGCGTCCGTATGAACTTCGGTCGGTGCAGTCGGGTCATAGTGGCGTAGAACAGGTGGTGAGGTAAGCAGACGACGCAAAGTGGTGAAGGCTTGGTCACATGCCGGAGTCCAATCGCGAAGGTCACCTGGGCCAGCCAGGAGCTTCGTCAGAGGAGCGATGATGCAGGCAAAATTGCGTACAAAGCGTCGAAAATACGAGCAAAGGCCGATAAAACTTCGGAGCTCTTTCAGTGTAGTCGGCCGCGGAAATTCTGCGACAGCACGAAGTTTGTCAGGGTCGGGAAGGACGCTGTCTTTGGAAACGACATGGCCAAGTATGGTCAGCTGGCGGGCGCCGAAGCGGCACTTTTTCAAGTTAAGTTGAAGGCCGGCGGTGGCAAGACAAGTAAGGACGTCGCGTAGACGAGAGAGGCGAGAGGTGAAATCAGGGGAGAAAACTACCATGTCGTCTAAATAACACAGGCACGTCTTCCATTTGAGGCCTCGCAGAATATTGTCCATCATTCTTTCGAATGTCGCTGGCGCATTGCAGAGGCCGAATGGCATTACCGTAAACTCATACAGGCCATCAGGCGTAATGAAAGCTGTTTTCGAGCGGTCGGATTCATCCACTGGCACTTGCCAATAGCCCGATCGCAAGTCCAAAGAAGAAAAGAATTCAGCACCATGTAGACAATCCAGGGCGTCATCTATGCGCGGTAGAGGATAGACATCCTTTCGTGTAATCTTGTTGAGGCGACGATAGTCCACACAGAAACGAATCGAGCCATCTTTTTTCTTGACGAGTACTACGGGCGATGACCAAGGGCTGCATGATGGCTTGATAACACCACGGTCAAGCATGTCTTCAACTTGCTCGGTGATGACACGACGCTCGGTGGATGACACGCGGTGAGGACGCTGGCGTAATGGTGCGTGGTGTCCCGTATCAATGTGGTGAGAGACGGTACTTGTGCGGCCTAACGATGCTTGGTTCCAGTCAAAAGACGCGTGAAACTCATTTAAAAAAGTAATTAGCCGCTCACGTTGTGTCGACTCGAGGTCATCGGCAATGGAGCGACAAAAAACATCCGGTGGGACTCGGTTAGATGGCACATGGGGCGTCAGTGCTGTTACGTTGGCAGTATCGACGTCGTCGGCCATGGGGAAGTGCACAATAGCGTCAGCGTCCACAGACTCGATGGTGCCAATAGTCTCGCCACAGTGCAAAGCCAAAGTGCACGAATTTGGGTTAGAAATCAGTATTTCTGCAGCACCATGGTGAACCGTGAGGAGGGCGAAAGGCAACAATATAGGCTGGCGGCGAATGAAGACGGCAGCGGGTGTAAACATGACCGTCGCTTCGGCAAGCGATGCGCATGAAAGAGGGACAAATACAGCACTGTGAGGAGGAAGGTCAGTATCTGAAGCTACACAGATCCTGCTAAGATCGTGAACTTGAAAATCGCGAGATGGCAAATCGCACAGAACGGAGAACTGAACCTCAGCACGTGCACAGTCGATGACGGCATGATGGCGCGACAGAAAATCCCAACCGAGAATGACATCGTGGGAGCAACAAGTTAACACAAAGAAATCAATGGAATACAAAATGTCTCGAATCAGCACTCTGGCAGTGCACATAGCCACTGGCTGTACTTGTTGCGCACTGGCTGTTCTAAGCAATGGAACCGAAGGCTTCATGGTCACTTTCCGCAATGCACGACAAAGCTTCTCACTAATCACGGACACAGCAGCACCTGTATCGACGAGCGCAAGGGATTTGATGCCATCAACGCACACTTCAATGACGTTAGCGGGGGAAAAACGAGTACTTTGATGTTCCGACGATGACGCAGTTCGTGCCTCAGGAACTGCGGAAATCAGTTTTCCGCCTCAGTAGTACTGGCACTGGGTCTACGACGCATGGGTGAGAGTGAGCGCCGACGAGGGGAAGGCGAGCGACGAGTGCCGTAGAGCTGTGACTGCGGTTCCGGTATGTCATCAGCAGCGTAGACTTCCGGTGGTGGTCGTGAAGGCATACGGAAAGGTCGGAAGTCGGAGCTGGGTCGTCGCGGGGTGCCCACGAAGGCCGGCAAGCGCCGGCAGCAGAAGCGCACTACATGACCCGGAGTACCGCAGGCATAGCATATTGGGCGGTTGTCAGCAGTGCGCCAAGGATTTGGACCCTGCTGCTGTGCACTGAAAAAGGGATCCGCCGGCTGGCGAGGCGAAGGCGGAGGAGAGAACACCGGCGGGCGAGGCGCTGAAGGCGGAGGAGAGAACCCCTGTAGACGAGGCGCCCGTGCAACGGCTTCAGCATACGTCAGAGGCGCGGCCACGGGAGCCGGCTGACACGGAAGTGGAAGAGCTTCGGTCACTTGCTCTTGAATTATCTGTCGGAGCGCTGGAGCCAAACATTGAGAAGGCTTCTCCGTGGTCGGCAAAATCGAGAGCTGTCGTGCGACCTCCTCGCGCACAAATTCTTTTATTTGCGTCAGCAAAGTTGTGTGGTTGTCGCCAATAATTAATGCTGCTAACGAATCTTCCGTAGGCGGTGGGCGCCGAGCTAAGATGCGTTGTTTCCGTAGCTCGTCAAAACTTTGGCACAAATTGATAACTTCGGCCACGGTACGCGGATCCTTCGCTAACAACATCTGAAAGGCGTCCTCATCAATGCCTTTCATAATGTGTTTGATCTTGTCCTGTTCTGACATTGACGGATTCACGCGCTTACACAGGTCAATGACATCTTCGATGTAACTTGTGAAAGTTTCACCGTGATGTTGCGCACGCCCCCGTAAGCGTTGCTCTGCGCGAAGCTTGCGCACAGCGGGGCGCCCGAACACTTCAGCGAAACTTGTTTTGAATGTGCTCCATGTTCCGAAATCGTGTTCGTGGTTTCGGAACCAGAGGTTCGCGACGCCGGTTAAGTAAAACAACACGTTGTGCAACTTGGTGACGTCGTCCCACTTGTTATGCTGGCTCACCCGTTCGTAAGATGACAACCAATCCTCCACGTCATGATCATCGGTGCCGCTAAAGATGGCAGGATCACGCTGGCGCAACACACCGGAAACGATGACCGCCGGAGGCTGTGGTGCATCTTCCTGGGTGGTTTCGTCAGGCATGGTCGTAGCAGTCGGTAGCGTCCGGCTTCGGAGTTCCAGTTTCCGAGGTCTACCCCGCAGCTCCACCAAATGAAAGGGGGTTTATTGCAGCTCGTACGAGGGATCGCAAGTCGCTCTTGATCGCGAGTCCTAGCCGTTCGCATCAGCAGCCCGAGCTCGGGTCTCGCGCCGCAGCGGTGGCAGTGCGCACAGCGCCACATGCATGTTACCCACTACAATATATATATATATATATATATATATATATATATATATATATATATATATATATATATATATATATATATACCACTGTGACAGTAGAAGTATGAAATGCTTTCGTGTATTTAGATACGTCCCACACTACTCAATGCTGGGATCAGCCTTGTTCTCCCGGCAAGCATCATATATCGCATTCGTCCTCCTGCCATGGCTACGTAGACGCCTCACACTCAGCACCTGCCCGATTTGATGTTTGCACTTCGGCATAGCTTGTGAGTAGTGCCTTGCATAAGCATAAATATTGCATGATCCTAAAGTTCTACCCTTTGTGCTGGCTAAACAAACACTGCATGAGGTTGCACTTTGTGTCGAATGAAAGTAAACACAATTGTACGCATCGCAGTTGTATAGCATTCGTTCAATCGCTTCACTAAAGACTTCGCTGCACGCAAGTTCCAACATGCGCGCTGGAGGTGCATAATGCTTAGTAAAAACAAACCAAGGCGAAAATAAATATTTCATAACATCCTGTTATCTATTTATCCCAGAGAAACTGTCGTAAAGAACAACCAGGAGCTGTCGCGCGACCAGGCCTGCACAAGCTTCGATGCGTTTAAAGTAAAAAAGAACGCACCTAAAAATTATTGACTAGTAGTCTTACGAACAGTAACTAAATTTTATATTTCTACACACATCGATCTACGACTTCTATGAAACCCCATTCATCTGCCTTCATTTGTATTCTTACGTTAGGCTTTCCCAGTCCACGAAATAACAAAAAAAGCTTATTTGGCAGTTTATCCAAGCGCCGCGTTTAGTAAGTCGAAATAATCCTGGAATTTATTCCAGTCAAGAATAGGAGCTTTCATAGCCCGTGAAAAAAAAAAGAGCTTATTTAGCAGTTTATTCAAACCCCGCGTTTAGTAAGTTGAAATAATCCCAGGATTCACTCCAATCAAGGATTGGAGACGCTGTTAATAATCGACTCAATAACGATTTCTACCTCTTTCATAAGACGACATCGTTTACCAGGAGTTCATATGATAAGACGTTGCTTTTCTTCGGCTATGGCCTTCTTTAAGTTCCATGTATGCTTTCTGAGCGCCATATATAGACGTCGGAGTGCTCTGGAAACTAAAGAAGCAGCTCAGTGAATCCGTCGAAGTGCTCGAAGACCTGTGCTCTAACCCTGGCTTGTAGTTCGCTTTTTCTGCATGCAGTCTGACATTAGCACTCTAGTTATGAAGCCTTGCCGCCATCTCGACCAATCATCAACGCCCCGCAGACACGTGAGCACTTTCGTTGAGACAACCGCAGGAATATTTGCAACACAAACATACCAGCGTCAGTTTTCAAAGAGGAGAGTTCACAAACACAACTTTATGTTTGATGATCATGAAATTGATGTTTTCGATGATCATGTTTTAGATCAGTGCATTTAAAATCATGTCACCAAAAACAGATTTCTAGTTTTCAACTTGAAGTGGGACGTCTGGAAAAGGCTGGTTTTCCGATCTTTCTTTTGCTTTCAGTTGCCGAATCATTGCTTGTCAAGCTTCGAAAAAAGGACAAAAATCCGTCAATTTCTAATGAGCAGGCTAGTAGGAAGAATTTTACAGTGCTTCCCTACATACACAAGCTAAACTTGCGAACTTGCGTAGCATGGTGGAAAGAGGAAGCACGGGCTCGGCCTCCTGTTAAATCAAGCATACAATTTCGCATGTGCCTTGCACGACACGTGTCATATATATAACACGTGTCGACACATGTTAACGCACCGGTGGGTGCGTTAACATTCGCTTGTGTGAGCATGAACGTTCCCTGGACGCTGCTGGAGGGTTGAACTTGGCTATTCATTGCCGTAGATGCTCTGCTCTCCACTGTTTTCAACGACTGAGATTATCGGCAGAAAAAACGACTAGCTGGAAAGAGAGATTATAGAGGCAGTGGACATGCGACACTTCAAGGATGGTGATTGCATTAACACGCCGTCAGTTGCAGTCTCTCAGAAAAAAACTTTATTTCTTTCCATATGATACACACGCATTCGCTGCCTCCGCCTGTCAGCGTTTGTCTTAGTTTTTGTATCGCACCCCTGTTTAAGGTCGCTGTGTGTTTTTATTGATTTTTACGTTGTTTTTGGATGCACACGTAAGTCTGTTCTATATAAGCTTGGCGTTCCTTTCATTAGATCAACATTTGTCAGTACCGCTTCGTGTTGTCCCTTTCTTCGAGTCTCGTGGTTTCTGGCGGTAGCTTCCCAAAATCGTGAATAACCAACTGGCCTACACTCATACTCTGCTATGTACAAGACTCACATCTATCGACATTTAAGAATTGTGTCCCTCTTGCGTCACAATGACGCATACCTATTGTGGATTTGAGGCCATGAACGGGAGCACAACGAGCAGCCCATACCAAGTGACGTGTGCTATACCAACGAAAATCGAGTCAATAAAAGAATAGGTGTCGGTGCGCTGTAGAGATACCCTTTAGCCGACATTAAAAGTTCCGGCGTTATGCAAAATTAGATTTTTTCATTACAACGAATGGAATGTGCGCCTATTGGCGCTGCCTTGTCCGTCAGCATGCAGGGTTTATATGAGCCAGTTTGCTGTCACTGAGATTCAGCGTACGTACAATCGTCGTCCACAAATATATCCGCCGAGATACTGGCCGACCTACGCCAAACACGGCAGAACACAGGCAAACGAGGCTTCGGTTTTAAAAGGAGTGGGATCACATAGGAAGCAGGAGACAGTGAAAGGGGTAGTTTTATTTTTATTATTTTCTCATGTCGTTTCACGCGTGGCTCACATATTTGCTTGTTCTTATTCTCCCATTCCTATAGGGGCGGACGCGTTATTGCGCGTTATGGTATAAGGCCAGCAGTATAAGAGGGGTGTACTTTGTTTGCAGGCTGTGTAGGTACCAGCTAAACTTACACACGAAATAATGCGCATGCCGGCAGGAATGTCGTGATCGTCACAGTTACCCTCTTGCTTCCATCGGAAAAAGATATAAAAGAAACTTTGGATTTCGCGAAACGTAAGGAGGACTGCAAAGTTAATGAAAAGAAGCAGCCAGACGATGGAATGCAAATAACATCGTGGTCGCAGTACCGGGTAGTTTCGTCCTCTATTTAACCGAAATCGATGACGTCAGCTGCGAGAAAGTGATGTACAGCTGGTTCCGGCATGATCAGCTACGTCTACAGTGGTGCTTCTATAGTGTAGTGTCCCACATATCCCCATTTCCCCTCCTCTCTGGGAACTTAGATTTGTGGCGGGTAATTGAACGATGCGCGATAGCATTAAATCGCCGCTCCCGTACCGAATATTACACGCAGTGATACGAGATGGGCAAGAACCTTTCCCAGATGCATAATGGATCTCGAGGAAGAAGACTCGAGGGGCACGAAGTTTAGAGACGGGAAACTAGCCGGTGTCGGGCTTATTATGTGCAGCCGTTGCCGTCTCACTATGTCCCTTGCTAGTGATTCTGCAGAAATATCTTAGTCGTTTCTTATTACTCTTATATTTGCCTGAATCAGGACGAGCCAGCATGTGCGGGCACAAATGATGGACAGTGTAGCTCTTCTGTACAGCAGCGGAGGTAGCACTTGGAGTATTATGTTCATCGACGAATATATTAATATGAAAGTAGTTGTTCTTCGGGTCGGGCATGTAATAAGTTGAAAAAGTGCAGGCGCACGTAGAAAAGCAAAAACAAAAGTTTAATTGCGACGTTTGGCCGAGGTCCAACCGCGGTGCATCCTTCGTCTCGTCGAAAAACGTCGAAACTAAATGCCTATCTTGCTTCTCTACGTGCGCCTGCTGGCCGAGTGCAGCCGATGAGTGCAGCCGAAGCAGCGATGAAGAACGCCCTGCTGCTTCCTTGTCGCCAGTCACGAAGGAGCCGACCTTGTTCACCGAACGCACGCTTGAGAGCAGCACATGCAGCACCACTACGCAAACACTCCGTCACGTGGCTTTTTTTCATATTTCGCGGGCTTTATTTGCAACCCAGAAAAAAGGACTATGACAGACGTATCGTAAAGGAAACAACTCAATCGGTGGTTTGCTCTACAAATCTACGTATCATACTTGGTATCCTCAGCCAATAATTGAAAAGTTCGGTAATTAAACCTAATTAATTAGTGAGTTACGGTGAAAACAAAAATTGTCTGAGTTACTATAGGCGAATCGTATGCACTCAATCCGCTTCCGACGCGCCCTTCATTTTTATTTTCTTGTGTCAAGTTATGTGGGACAGCCTGTATGTGCCCTGTATAGTTCGTAAAGTGCCAAGAAAGCTAATCGCATTAAAGAGCTGCTGTGGAATTAAAGGTGCCCAGCTGAAGCACTTTTTATCGAAGCATTTGAATTTGACGTTGAAATACACTATTTCAGAAATACTTTGCAGCAAAAAGTAGTCGATCGTGTCTAGCAGAAGCTAAGTTATTTGTAATTAAACATCACCTTTGATCCCCTTCACGGTGCTCCTGCTCTATCTTCAATGCCTTGCACTGCGAAGGCTACGGTGGAGCGGGACGGGGCGTATAATGCTCCGCCTACTTAACATTACGGTGGAAAGGAGTTCAAATTTGATTTTCGATGTTCACGTGGACGCCACTACTTCACATTTGGCGCCTACGGTGCGCCAAACTCGGAGCCTATTCCTCGATTTACGGTTGAGTTCACGCTGTCTCATCTATTCGCTGTGCTAGAGTACGATAGCTACGCGCAGCTGTGTTTTCTCGCACCGATTTGCATGGGTAGCACATTTCCTTTCACACTAACCCCTTCACCAAATACACAATTTCTGAGGCTCGAACGAAACGTCTTTATCTTCGCTCGAGCAAGAATGTCGGCAGCGCGCATATCCGCTAAGCGATTGATGCCGCACTGGCTCGCATCGAAAGGACTCCTGATGTAGCCAGCTTCGACCATGATGGCGAAACACCTCGCATGGATTCCCGTGAAGAGGGAACCCCTCCTGCAAATCAAGCAATCTTAAGACTCACTACAGATGTTCTTTCTCTCTCTTTCTCTCCTAGATGTGCAACTCGAGAAGCAGATGACGTGTTCCAGTAAGATGTTGGCGCTCGGGCCAGCTCGCCACGCGCCTGGATCCACGTCACCGACAGAGACCCATGAAAGCACGCTGTTGTCCTCAACGAGCCACACCGGGCTCACCGAGCGGGCTCGCGAGGCTAGTTGAGCGTTCAAAAGTAATTGAAATTAGCGACACCCGACAGATGCTACACCAATAGGTCTTGTGGCCAAAGTTTCATTCTATACGCGAGCGGATATGGATTCCAAAAAGACGTCTTAGATTTGGTGCTTAGATTTCCAAGGTATACTTTATTGTGGTGCAAAAAAGATTTCGTTAAAAGTGACAGAAAATAGAAGACAGCGGAGCGCCGAACTACCAACTGTTTAATGACAGCCTCCGAAACATGCAGAAAAAAAAAAGACAACTTCCGCGCTTGCGCAGAGGGCCAAGGTGCGACATAGAACTACAGGGTCATGATAACATATTTTGAAGAAAGCACATTTCTGCAGAATGCAATATGATAGATGTGTCGCTAACACAATCCCACCAATTCTTTTTAATGTAGAATGTTTCCAACTCCTCGGCAGTTTGGTTCTTATACTTTTGCCAAATGTCAATAATTGCTGAAAGCATGGCGTACAAAGACAAGCTCTACAGGGCGCAGGAAGATGCGCATTGTCACATTTACCTATACTATTAGCATGCTCCCTCAGTCTGTCATTAACACAACGTCCTATTTGTCCAACGTAGGACATGCCGCAATCTAGGGACAGACTGCGGGATGATGCTAACAGTATTGGTAAGTGCGACAATGCGCATCTTCCCCCGCACTGTAATGCCTGTCATTGCGCGCCATGCTTTGAGCAAGGACTGATTCTTGGCAAAAGTAGCGAACAAACTGCGGGACCAACCAAAGGGAGTTGTTGAAGCGTTCCATACTAATAAAAAGCCGGCAGATCCCGCGCCCTGTGGGAATCGATGTTGTGCGAAGCAGTGTGCGGGGAGCCTACCAAGTTAACGAAACGACCATGAGAGCACTAATACGTAAGCGGCTCTTTCATGACCTACATTACATGCATGCTATGGCATTCGTGTCATGACCTATTATTTATGTTCGCCTTACACTCTTTTCATACTATGCCAATTTTGATACCTACCAAGTTAACGAAACGACCATGAAAGCACCAAGACGTAGGCGACTGTTTCATGACGCACATGACGGATATGTCATGACACACATGTCATAATATTCACGTCATGGCACATCATTTCTGTTCGTCATCCACTTTTGTCATACTATGCCAATTTCGGTGGTACCTACCAAGTCAACAAAATGATAATGAGAGCACCAAGACGTAGGTGGCTGTTTCATGACCTACATGACACACATGTCACGATTTTCATGTCATGGCCGATCATTTGTGTTCGTCATACACTCTTGTCATACTATGCCAATTTTGGTACTTACCAATTCAACGAAACGACCATGAGAACACCAAAACGTTAGGCGACTAGATAGATACTTTCAAAGTGGCAAATGTTCGCCAAGAAGGGCTTCTCATTTAAAAGAAAGCGTCTGATTGTGTAAACGATACATCTATCATATTGTATTCTGCAGAAATGTGTTCTTTTTTGAAGATATGCTATCATGACCATGTAGATCTACGTCACACATTGGCTATCTGCTCACGCGCGGCAGTTGGCTTTTTTATGTTTCTGAGGCTGTCGTTAAACGGTTGATAGTTTGGCGCTTCACTCTCTTCTTTATTCTGTACCTTTTCACGAAAAGTATTTCGCGCCACAATCAAGTATACCTGGGATGTGGATTGTCGATTTCTTTTGGAAGTACGTAATTCTTATCGAAATTCGAAACGCAGATTATCGCTTACTTCAACTTGTTTAGTAAATTAGTCAGTAAACATACGCAGTAACAGCAGAAAGAAATGAACTGCTCAAGCACCCATCTTGATTGATATCAGCTACCGGCCCACAGCAGCTGTTTATGAAAATCTTCCATATGACGACATATGTGAGTCGTCGGCAGCCTCGAAACGGGTGAGGAGAAGGCCTCTATTTGAAAAGATAATGTTAAAATGCTGGACAAGAAGGTGACTTCGCACTCCACTTGCGAGCCCCAAGCACGACGCATGATTACAAAATTTAGCTGAGGTGTTCACAGAAGCATATGCTATCGGCGGACTGTCTTTTTTCACCAGGCCAGAGGAATGGTTCAGGATCCCTTTAAACCAGGATGTGCCTGCCCCCTTATGATGATGGGAAACCTAAACTTGAACACTAGGTTTACTTTGTTTTATTGGGAATGGGTAAGAACCATGGGAATGACTAAGATAACGGTGTTATTCACACCTGACAAAGGCCTGATCTCACTAAACAAATAAAAAAGCAAATATTGTGGGATTACACGCAATTACAAGATAAAATAGTACACATACAGGAACGTTAAGAATAGAAAGTCATCACCCAAGCACTCCGTACAGATGGTTAACCAGCGAAGGTGAAACGTGGGCCCCGCTGTTTATCACTAGGTTAATTCCGACGGTTCATTAAACGATGGCTTGGTAGGTTGCCAGATCATCGGTACGCAGTTGCTGCTTGCGGGCGCGCGCATCGGTACGGCGTAGACGAGCTTATTTCCGGTTCTGCTCGTGGCGTTGCTGATCGAAAGCTGCCTACTCATCATGAGTACATATGACGCGAGGCCTACCCATTTCGGAGCCATAGAGAAACTGCTGTATGCGTGCTCGGCTGCGATGGAGAGCAACAACGTGACTATACTGGCGCAGCCAATCACGCGCCTTTCTTTTTCCTTTTTCGCGCATGCGCATGAGGTTGCACTGGAGGAGTTTGCGGCGTACAGATGACAAACGGACAGACGAATCGGCTGGTCACATACAGCTTCGCTGTAATACACATATTCTAGGAAGCACACAATACAAATGCATCAAAAACAGCACGCTCAGAGAAAAGTATCTGCGGTACAAGCTTAAACGTCATCTGCTATTAGGATGACAATGAATAAAAACCAGGTGCAAGAAACGTTAGTCTGCGCGCCCGAAGTTAGGAACAGCGAAATCAGGAGAGAACAGCATAATTTCCTTTAAGAAGTCAATCGCTAAAACAGAGCTGCACAGTTGCCACCATAAGTTTGCAATACGATAGAAGTTTCTGCCAGTCAGTCACAGAACAATGCAAAATTTAACCCCACTACAGGACGCCAACGTTACGCACCATAGTGAGTGTCCGAAAAACAAAGTAATGATAGTTGGACCCCAATGCAGCAAAGCAAAATGTGAACAACGGCAATGATTGCTGCAGCATATACAACAATAAAAGGGAAGCCTTCGACACACGTTTGCTTAGACGACAGCGGCCGTGTCTGTTTGTCGACATCTTGAGGCAGCTACTGCGCCCTTACCGCAGAAATAGTAATCAGCCGCGGTTTCCGGGGAAAACCGGAGTCTTTGCTGGCCCGGAAGGGTGCTGCTTGATCGATCACTGAACTACAGCTTATGTTCTGAGGGGGCTTGTTTGCTTACGGTCGCTACCTTTCGATTGCGATTGCTGCTTATAGTAGCATGGAACGAGGACGATGTCGTGCATTGTGTTTTCTCGTGCATAGACCTGCGTGCGTGTGTTGTTTACACGAACTATTCATTATTTAAGCCAATATGTGCTTCAATTGTTATTTTGTTTCATTTCATTATTACGAAAGGCACGCGGCACAAAAGTGCTTCCACTATCGCGCGAGTGGCAAGGGCGCAGAGGCGGAATAAAGGAAAGGGGGGGAGGGGGTAACATCGCGAAAAATCAACGTTGCCATGACGACACGAAGGAGCATATTGGCTTTTCCAGGCGAGATTATTTTTGGCATTGATGTCAGGGGGCGCTTCCATAAGGCCTCAAATAACGTCTAACACAATTAATAACAGTTATTTTACTATGACCCTGTTATAACACAAGTAGTCGTGTTTTAGCACATATACTTTAACTGTCGTTCACATGCTATATTTAATAGGGAACCATGTCGGACTATATTAGTTAATTGGTACTTGTGCTGTTAAAGGACTTTACGGCAAACTTCTGAAATTCAGCGAGATACAAGTAAAATATGGTTGACGTAAGCATGCTAGAGTGTCCCTCCAAAAAAAAACCATTTAGGTTACACGCATTTAGACATTTCTATATTTTTACATTTCTTTATGCTTAAAACATTTTAAGAGACATTGCCTTAGAAATACAGGACGCTTATTGCGTGTAAAACGGGGAAAGAAATTGAAATCTTGCTCACCAGAATTGTTCTCATCAGTACCACAATCCGAAGTACCATCAGATTATAACTATAGAAACCGACATGCATTTGAGAAATATTGCTTCTTCCGGTGAATGATCTAAATAAAAGAATAGCAACGCACGTTCCTCTGAAAAGGCAGTGTTATTGACAGAACGCCGTGATAATGAGACACGTATCCCTGACAAAGTTTAATTGGGACACAAATTGAGGTACATAAACTGTATAGACGCTGTAAAATTGGAACTGTACATCCGCATGTATCAAAATACGAATCGATATCAATTGTGTTTTCACAACAGACACATTGCATTTTCGTAATCGAATGCGTACTCTGAGTCACAACTTTACTACTGAAGGCGAACTTACGATATCTTAGCACTTTCAGATAGATGTCAATAGCTGTATCTTTATGTTTATGATCATGTTTATGTTGATTTTTATGAGCAGTTCCCACACTAGTTCTCCACCTGGTCAGCTTAGCAAGCGCCCACATTCAGTTCTTGTCAACAAACAAAGCTATAATTGACTCGAAACTTTTCATTCACATTGTGCTGGCGAGAATACCTCTGTAACATAAGAGGCACACGGTACTTTCTCTGTGGAATCCACTTGCGCTTTATTTCACTTCATGCAAACTCAAGTTCTCGAGGCGTGCATGTGGTAAACGCCGATTGTAAGCATAGAATAACGTTCAGCGAGGTTCGACGGTAATGCGCGCTGGAGCACAACTTTCGAACTTGCGCAACAGCGCAGCTGTGCAGCACATCTACACCACTGTAAGGCCATGATCGAGTGCTCTTGGAGTTATGTGCAACAACACAACATGCCAGATGGGAGTTGAGCCCCGAGTGAGAAACGAGAAAAATACAAAAAATAGTTACACTTCACGATGGCTACTGCTCCGGCAATCTGAGTTCTTACAAACGAGCTCACTATTTGTCTTCGCTGCTGCTAACCAGTTTTACGGCTAGCCCGTGCACTGGACGACATTGACGTATAGTTGCATCTGGTCTACTAAGCTCCTACTTTTTTTTTTAATTTAAGATTTTTTAAAGGTTGCCTGTGGCAGATAGCTCGATTCTAGTGTATGAGCCGGTCTACTCGAAGTGGCGAATACTACTTGCACAAAGAACTGAAACGCAAAATCGACCAATTAACAAAAATACACTAATTATTTTCTGGCTAATTATCTTACGACCCATATTGCAATTTACAAATTCTAGCAGCGGACTTCGCAAGGCGGATCCACTTGGAGCGAATTTTCAGGACGACGCTAGTTTCGAGATACAAATTCCCAAACTTTGCGGAGAAATCCATTGATGTTGCAGTTACTTTCGTGCTTCAGTGCATGAAACGACGTGTTGTTAACAAATTAACTGTAACGCCAATGCATTATTTACTTAATACCTTCATTAGTTACGTTTTATTAGTTAGTCGATTTTGGATCTCAATTTTTTGTGCAAGTATTGTCCGCCGCTTCGAGTAGACCAGCTCATAAACTAGAATTGGGCTGTCTGCCGCAGGCAACTTTTAAAGATTTTTGAATGTGTTCGCTGAAGCATCCTGTATATTGTGTACCTGTTTAAATCAAGCTGGCTAGGTGTCTATGTCTCCACCGCGTTTCAAAGGGGATGCCAATAAATAATAATAATAATAATAATAATAATAATAATAATAATAATAATAATAATAATAATAATAATAATAATAATAATAATAATAATAATTTAATAATAATAATAACAATAATAATAATAAGCAGGCTAGGGCATTGTCATCGCTTCGTTTGAAATGGGATGTCAATAAATGCTCATCATCCTCATGATTACCATCTTCATTAGTGTCGTAGCGCAACGTTGCGCGATGTGAGATGCGCGCCGCATAGCGTCGTTACGTGCACAGTCCATATTGTAGTTGCATAATAATACACCAGGTGGCACGCTATGTAGCAAAAAAACCAGCGCTTGCTGAAGGGGGTAGACGACTTGCGCGAGCTGCGCCCTCAGGCGTTAATCGTGGTGTGCACGGTGCCCGAGGTGCCTGTACATGACAGTCACGTACAAAGAGCCATAGTGGCTGCTAATGAGGCGATATGGAAAATGAGCCGATAGGTTTCGAGGTTGTCGAAGTAAACAGGGAACTGAGAAGGTGTGGTGGTTTTGAACGAAAAGGGACCCACTTCAATTACAGGCTTGGACGAGAAGTGGGCTGGTGACTTGCTGGTCGCGCTATTGCTTTTTTAGGAGGCTCGCGGGATCTGAGAAAGCCAGAGTAGGTAATAATGAAGGTCCCCTAGGGGAATCTCAGAATAGCATCCATGTCAATTACAGAAAAAGGAGGAAGACAAGAAAGAGAGCTCGCCATGCAAAAGGCTACGTTAACATGCAGGGCGGCAGAAGAAAGGAAAAGTGGGCAGAGATTGAGGAGCAGAGAGAGAGAGAGAGAGAGAAATTTATTTACAGAAAGGCAGAGAGGTCGGCCTGAGCTATAACTTGCTCTGGCCTGCTACTCTACTCTGGGGAAAAGGGACGGGGAGGGAAAGGGCTGATGAATGATGATGGTATAAGGAAGAGATGCGTATATACAAATTCACAGAGTTGTGGTATCTCTAAAGGCGTGCGTCCAGCCCAGTGGCTTGGAGAAAAGCTACAGCGGCTCTTGTTACCAGGGCTGCGCTGGTTGCATTAGGCCAAGGACCTAAAAGAAACTCGTCCGATAGCGGTCTCTCATGGATGTTTGCTATGGAAGAGACAAGTTGCTGTCGTTCTTGCGCGTACGCGGGACACACGCAAAATATATGTTCAAGTGTTTCTGGCACCTCACAGCATTCACAGTTTGGGCGAGTATCACTGGCACCTATCATATTTCTATAACGGTTGGTGAATGCGACACCAAGGCGAATCCGGTGCACCATGCTCGTGTGGTTTCTATTGAGCTTGTGAGGCATACGAAAACAGAGAACAAATAGGGGTGTATGCGCTTCCAAAAATGCACCTTAGAAACTCAGAAGAGCCGCCAGTGATTGAGAATTATGTTTGGGAAGAGTGCAACAGAACTAAGTCGGAAAGAAAGGGAGAGGGAGTCGGAATGCTCATCCATCAGGGAGCCAAATTGAAAAGAGTAAATTCAAAATGTCAAGAGCATCTTTGGTTACCAGGTACAATGAGTGGGAAAAAAAACTTGGCTAGGCGTAACGTATTTATGGACCGGAAACAATTGAACAGAGAAGAATCAAGAGATAGTGGAATGCATAAGTGCTGATATGAAGGGTTTCTGGAATGATGCCGAAATTATCCTATTAGGTGACATGAATGGCCGCATACAGGATCTAGATGGCTATACCGACAACAACGGGAAGTCAATGCTAGATCTTTGTGAGCAACATAACCTCGTTATCGTGAATACAGGGCCTAAGTGTGAAGGGCAGATCACGTGGGAAGTTGGAAACCGGCAATCGACCGTTGCCGATTGTCTGATGACAGAAGGAATTCATGATAGGTTGAGAGAAACGGTCATTGACGAGGACGGATATAGCAGCATAGTGAGTGACCATAAACGCATCATTTTGAAAATGAGATATACAGTTGGGAAAGAGAGCAAGGAGTGCAATATGGCCAGTCCAAATGTGAACGCTGAACCAATAACAAATATAGTCACAAGAGTCGAGGAAGAATATTGCAACTGGCCAAGTAAATAGAGGTAATATAGTGAACATTTAAGTGTAATAACAACAGAAATACGAAAAGAGAAACAACACGTTCTTCAGAAAGGAAAAAGAAACCGAAACACCGGTGGAACAGGGAAATACGAGAAGCGATCGCCGAATGACACAAAGCATCTCGAGAGCACAGGCAGGCAAAAAAAAGCACAGTTGCCGCAGGATGAAGTAGCCAGTAAATGGGGAATATACCAGGAGAAAAATCTATGGTTCAAATAGTGGTTCAAGCAAAAATAAAAGGTGAACGCGAACGTTGGTTGTCAGAAATACGTCAGAAAATGAAGGCCGCCCTAGAATATTTTGGAACCACATAAAATTATTAGGCAGGAAGTGTGGTACAATACAACAAGATATCCTAGACGAAGATGGAAACAAACTGGAAGGGGATATGCCATTAAATTACATCCAAAAAATAACAGCTGAATCGTTCTAAGGCAATGGCGAGGTGGTATTTGAAGAAAAAAGGAGCATGAAAAAGAACCAGATGGAAAAGGATCTGGTGCTGACACATTTCAACTGGAAGAAATTCGAAGAGAAAATTCCTAAGCGCACAGCCACAGGGCTAGACGAAGTTCCCGTTAGGCTGGTTAATGAACTAGGACCAAGAAGCAAGGAAGCTGTGGTGAAAACAGTCGAAAAAACTTTAAAAGATGAAAGAATACCGGAAAGTTGGCGACAAAGTAGAATGCACTTAGTTTATAAAGGTAAGGGGGAGAAGGATAGAATTCACTCGTGCAGACCGTTGACCGTTAGAATGATAGTATACAGGTTATCAATTCAGCCAATCAAATTAAAGCTGCAATTATGGGCAGGGAATAATGGCATTTTGGTAGGACTTCAGAATAGGTAGGCGTTTGGATGATAACTTATTTGTTCTTACTCAGTGTACTGAAATATAAAGAGTAGAAAGCAGACCGTTATATGTGGCTTTTTTAGACAATACAGGAACTTATCAGAACGTAGAACGCAACATTTTGTGGGATATTCTGGAACGGGAAGGCTTAGGTGATGATTGTCCACAGCTTTTGAGAGCGATTTACCTAGAAAATACCGTTTGCTTTGAATGGGAAGGGATGAGGAGCGAGAAGTAAGTTGATGTCGAAAAGGGACGGAGGCAGGGGTGCCCTTTATCGCCACTGCTGTTTATGATGTACATGGCGAGGATGGAGAGGGCGCTAGAAGGAAGTAATATCGGGTTTAATCTTTCATACAAACAGGTGGGTACAATATTAGAGCAGCAGCTTCCAGGTTGATTTTATGCGGATGACTGTGTTTCTAGCTGACAAGCAAAGTGATTTTCAACGTCTGCCTAATATCTGTAGACAGGAAGGCGAGAATTGAAGTCTGAGATATATCGTTATAAAATCAGGTATTATGGTATTCAATTAAAGCAGTGAACAGACAGTGGCAATACAGGGCCAGAAAATACCACGGGTAAAAGAATATAAATATCTTGGCACATGGATAAACGAAGGCAATAGATATATGGAAATACAGGAAAAAAGAACCAATAACACTAAAGGGGAAGCGAAATGCAGCCATAATCAAGAATAGAGCGCTATGGGGATACAATAGGTACGAGGGGCTTCGGGGTATGTGGGAGGGTGTCATGGTTCCAGGACTTACTTTTGGAAATGCTGTTGTTTGCTTAAAGTCAGGGGTACAATCAGGACTCAATGGCGACCAAAGGTAAGTGGGACGCCTCGCATTGGGCGCTCATGGGAAGACGACAAATGAAGCTGTGCTGGGTGACATGGTCTGGACAAGTTTTGAAGTGAGAAAAGTTCAGTAAAATTAATTATGAAGAACGATTGGAGAATATGGAAGAAAGTAAATGGGCTGGGAGAGTTTTGGTGTATTTGTACACAAAAAACATTGATTCGCAGTGGAGGAAAAGAACTAGGAAGCTTACCAATAAGTATGCGGCGTGTAGGGCGAGTAACACAGCAACAAAGAACGTCAAGCGGAAAGTCAGAAAGGCTGAAATAATATCATGGGTGGCGGCAATGGAAAAGAAACCTGCCGTGAGGAACTACTTAAAAGGAAAGAGCGAATTCAGGAAAGAAACAATTTAAGATAACTCAAACGGAAGTTCATTACTTTTCGAAGCGAGATCAGGATGCCTTAGAACACGCACCTATAAAGCCAGATATAAGAACGAAGAAGAAGCATGTGCTTGCTGCGATAAAGCTAGGGAAACGATGGAGCATGTTTTATTAGAAAGTGAAGATACCTTCCCGGTGGTCGTTTTAGGCACCGCTGGACTCTGAAGCCCTTGTGTTCAGCGAGAGCAGGGGGAAAGTAAACATGTCCGCAATAGAGATAACAAGAGGCGATTGGAAGGTTGCTGCAGAAAAAAACGACAAAAAACGGAGACGTACAAGAACAGTTCACAATAGGGGTCAGAAAATTTGGTTATATGAATTCATTGTGTGTTTTTTTTTCAACCTAGGTAGGACGTTAGGCAGTATAATAGCAAGAGCTTTGTGGCGCAACACACCACCCCGTTCCAAGTGGGACGCTCATAACATCCATCCATCCATCCGTCCATCCATTCATCCATCCCTCCATGCGCGTAGGCAGTACTACAAGGAAAGAAAAGGAGATTAGGAGATGTATATGAAAATGCTAAAATGAAAAATACGTATGGCATACCTGATTACATCAAGCAGCCTAAGTGACTGTCACCATCCCATTTCAAAGGGAGTGTCATTTTTCACGCCATGTGACATGCGCGCCGCGTAGCCTTGATACGCGCAAATATTGCATTACAGTTATGTTATATTCCACCAGGTGTCCCAACAAGTAGCAGTTGCATACAGCACTGGTACGCTGCATGTAGGTTAACTCACGTAGGCTAGGTGACTGTCACCAGCCGGTTTCGAAGGGGATGCCAACAAACCGTCATCGTTATCATCATCAACAGCATCGCATCGTGTCACGGGTCAAGGGATGTGACATGTGTACGACATAGTCTGGATGCCTGTGTGTACTCTTCTGCGTATGTTATGGCGCCTCCTAGCAAGGTACGAACCTCTGCTGAAGAAGCGAATCGTAGAGCTACGTGCGCGGATGCAACCAGGCAACATCATGCTCAGCGGACCGCTGTGCAGAGCCTGACATGTGGCAGTGCAAGCCACAGCTCGCCTTCGACGCATGGCGGACAGTTCAGATCGTTCTCGTAAAAATGACGCGACGAGAGTATGCCGCGAAGACCCTGCAGTGCTTGGTACCAAACATGGGCCTTCTATGGAGCCGCTTCTCCTGCTGATTACACTTTGACTGTGATGAGTGTGCCACGCTGGCCCGCGACATTCTCGAGAGCGGTCAATCACGTTTTTTTTTTTTTTTCAACAAAACCTACGCTAGATTATTTCTGTTCATTCAGAAATTATACAAAGATCACTTGAACCAAAGAAAGAAGTTCCAGCCCAAAGAGCGCAATAAGTGACTTAGTTAAAACAAACATACATGAACGGATTTCCCTTCCGTATCAACCGAACAATTAAGCTACACTAAGTGCATAAACATTTTCCCGTCGTAGTTCAGAAAGCACAGGGCCCAGCCACACCATTCAAAATTTCATTTGACCTCAATTTCGTAATTTCCGACCGCATCTGAAAAACTTATCAAACACGTCTTCTGTACTTGTCTACAATACGATGTTCAACCCATCCTCTTACAGACTGCACTAGCCGACTGGACTCGAACACCTTGTGAAACAAAACTTCGTGGACGCAGGCCACAACCGTCCTTTGCGCGTAAATTTGAGATATGCGGGCGCCATTGCTGTTATTGAAGAACACCGGCCTCAGACACTTATTGTGGTCCTGCTACGCGTCCTACTGTGTGCGAGCGTGCAATGCTCATTCTGTCCTTTTCCTATTACATTCCCCCTTTCCGTTAGGCACTGTGTAGGTTAGCAAACTGGATTCCCAGCCCCTCTGGTTAACGTCCCTACCTTTCCTCTCGTTGCTTTCTTTCTCCTCATTTTCCTAGACGGAAGTAAACAAATTTGCTTCAATTTCTTTTTCTCCTATGAGCATGCTGCGGTCCCTGAAGTTTAAAACTCCGTGGACGCCCTGATGACCCCATTGACGACAACTCTCTTCCACGTCTTCCCTCACAGTGATAATGGACGACGCTCTTGCTTTGCAATCACTTCGCAAGTTATTAGCAAACTTATTTAGTGAAAGGAAAGACCAACAGGAACACTAAGGCTTTCTTTCCGGCTCCGTAACTTGGGAGAGGTTTTATCTTTTCGTTTTTCTTACAGTACCTTTGAGAAGGGTCCGCTCTGCCGATGTTCCTCTCAGCCATGAATATGAACTTCCACACAACCTCCAAATGAATGTGTTACAAAAAAACAAGTCGGTAGTAAAAACGTGTTGACCTAAGCACCTATCCTAGCCCAACCTAACCGCCCCTGCGATGCTGCTCGCCGGGTCGCTCCTCTCCCCTTAGTTGGCAGGAACCCTCTGCACCAGGCCTTGGGGTGAATTACATGAAAAAAAAAAGAACACGCACTGCAAAAGCCAAAAGGGAAGGACACAGCAGAGGCGCGTCAATGTTGTGAAGCGACGCATGTCTGTGAGGAGCATACGCATAGTGAGCTCTTCTGGGATGTGATCGTCAAGTACAACGACAATCTTCCCTCGGGCTTGGCGATACCCCCTTGGTGTCTTATCAGCCCCACAGTCCTTCTCAATGTACCAGGAACCGGGAAAAAGTCTGAGCAGTCGTCGCCTGTGCTGAAACAACTGTCTCTGCTTCTTCTGCACGAGAGGTACGCGGACAGTGTACATGTTTATACTGATGGTTCCACAAACATCCAGTGTTCATCTGGTGCTGTGGTTGTCCCAGCAATTATTATCATCAGCTTTGGGACTAACCACCCAACGACATTGACATCTGCGGAACTAGCTGCTCTTCGCGCTAGAATTTGTTTCGTCCATCAGGAACCACCTCAACAATGGTCAATCTTCAGTGACTCAAAGGCAGCCCTACAATCTGTGCTATCAGCTCTGCGTCGCGGGCCTTTCTAACAGCTCGTATTCGATATTAGATGCCTACTCCATACATCACATGAGAAAGGACACCATGTGACGTTTCAGTGGCTGCCAAGTCGCTGCGGCGTCATAGGAAATGAAGACACCGATAATGCCACTCGGGCGCTCTCTGCAATGCCTGTCTTTGCGAGGAGACGCTGGAACACATTCTGTGCTACTGTCCTGAATATAATGTTCAGCGACAGTCCCTGGCATCCGTTCTAGCGCACCTTGACACTAGACCATTGTCCCTCGACACGATTTTCACATGCCGCCAACAGAAGACATCGCAGGTGAAGGCGACGAAGGGACTATTTCGGTTTTTGAAAGAGACGGGCTTGGACAAGCGGCTCTGACAGTGATGTCACGTACCGCGCAAGAGTGACGGACTGCCACTGACGACGTGTGTGCTGTGTTATGTGCTCTCTCTCTCTCCTGCCCATCTTTCGTCCCCACATCCCGCTCCCATGTGTAGGGTAGCAAACCGGTTAAGCTAAACTGGTTAACCTCCCTGCCTTTCCTTTTCCACTTTTTCGTTCCTTCCTTCCTGGGAGGTGATGTTAAGAACCTCTCCTCCATCACGCTTTGCTATGCCGTCATCTGAACTTAAGCGAATACGTCAATACGGGTTCCCCAATGTTTCATTTAGTTCTCCCGTGCAAAACATAAGTTGACGAAAGTACAGAGCCCCATCATCCCGCTCCTTGACTTCACGTGGGAAAAGAAAGCGTGCGGCATTTCTTTCGGAAGAAAAACAAAGTGGGAAAAATATATTTTGCAAATCCTTTACATCAATGTTATAAAAAGAGTATGAGAATTGCTACACAAAACACACTCTACTTCAACCTCTCATGTGTTGGTTCCTCAAGAGAAATGAAGAAGCTAGCGAATGATCGAAAGAAAAAAAAAGAAACTAATAAAGAACACGAATTTATTGTGCGTCAATTTTCTTTCGAGCCAACCACGTAACGGAAGGCCAATTTCTTGTTTCTGCGCAGCATCTTACCCCCTGAAAACCTGAGCAATTTTCTTTCTCTCGTTGTTCACACGGCTTTTTCCAGTCCTTCGTAGGCATTGGGGACCGCGTTCCAGTCAAGGAAGTTAGAAAAAAAAACAAGGAGCCCAGGCAATTTCATCGTAGCCGAAGAATGCCGGCATCGACCAGCCCATCACTCATCGTCCAATTTACCGCCATCCCATTTTGTGTTCCGCTCTTGTCCAAGAGTACGCTCCATAGGGTGGATAAAGCACCAAAGGAGAGCCTTTTCGCAGGCTACAGTCGCTGGGGATTTATTTGCGGGCGGACAAGCATCAACCAGAGTTGCCGCATTGTGCTTGTAAACCTCTATATAGAGCATTCTTATAGCAACAACCTCTACGAAGCTGTTATTCTTTCTTTTTTTTTTGTCGTTTGAAGTATAAATACGTGAGATTTCCGCAGAAACGTACAATAGTCAGGCGAAAGAAAAATTATTATTGGGCAGATACCATCGGAGGGTCATTGTCAAAATAGGCTATAGCCTTCCAGTTTACATTTTGAGACATGTTGTTGCGGGCACCTATTGGTTAGACCTAATGGTTAATGCATTGAGGCATGTGGGTGTAGTGGCCTTGCAGTGCCTTCAAGATTGTCTCGTTTTACAATCGCACTAAAGCCGTATACGAGCCGTGCACTGGTCGTAAGACTGGCCCGCAAAGTCACTACTTATGATTATGCCATCTTCGTGTGATGCGCTGCATGGAGTACACTGTGCTCATTATCGGACCCCTTTATTCGGCCGGACAGCAGTTCATGTAAAGCGTGAGGAAATATAAAAAAGAAGCTTTACTTTGCAGCTTCATCCGAACAGAACAGAGCACAGCTTCCTAAACGCGCTATCGCTTCAAGACCATTTGAGGACGGTATTTGGCCATCGTCACTTTTGACACGGGGAACTTCGAAAGTAGGAAGGTTTTCACGATCATGCCTTTGTTGCAAAACAAACTGCCTTTGTGCGACTTCTTGCATGCTCCAAGACGCAAACACTGCGTTTCCACGGTACAGTCACGAACGGTCAACCCTGGAGACTAAGAAGAGGCTGTTCTACGCATGTTATAAAATAGTTCAAAGAAATTTATAGTGAGTTGATGGCAGGCTCCCATCTCTCTGTCTTGTATTACGACATTTACTTCACTCTTGGTAGTGGCAGTGCGGCAGAGAGATAAACGAAGAGGGAAAGGTAGGGAGGTTAACCAAGGACGTGCCCGACTGGCTACCCTACACTTCGGGAGGGGGAAAGGGAAGACGAAATAACGAGAGAAAAGATATATAACAGTCAGTCATTCACAGTCAGTCGCAAAGGAGTCTCCTATGTCACAAGCGTTCATACAATCGAGTGTCCTTTAAGAAACGCAGAAGGGTGCGGAGTTTTCACAGGTTGAAGCTCCTAAATCACCTTATTCTTATCAATTCCAAAGCCGAACGTAGCGTCTTACATTGAGTTTGAAAGAACGTTTGCCGCAAATTCAGCCATTATTTACGCCTCACTTCCAATGTCCATAAAAATAAATACCTATAGAGAGAGGCCCAGTGCCTCACTTGGTGCTGCTCAATAGGCTTTGATAACGAAGTAAGCCATACAAATATCATTAAAAGCATAAAATTCGTATGCTTGTAACAAATATTTTTGCGTGTATTACCTACACACTTTCGCGACCTTATTTAACCTTCACGTGCTTCTTATTAAATTTGCTACCTTTCGACAAGAGTGGCAAGTGCTATATGTATGTATTAGGGGTGTGCGATTATTCGAAATTTAGAATACGAATCGAATATTTTCCTTATTCGAAGCGTATTCGATTCGACGAATGCATATTCGGAAATTCTCGAATATTCGAGGACGGCCGAATAACGGTAGAAACGGCGAATATTAGGACAGACTGCGGTAAATTGAGCAATTAACGAATTATATGCTTGCTCCGCTTTTACCTAAGAACATGTTTGTTCACTAAGAACTTCGCATGATCCGCTCATTATCTGTAGGCTCTGTTTCAGTCTATCTACATCCCGCCCGTGATACATGATCAGTTCCAGTTTCTTTTTTACCAAGCTTTATTCCAGGACTCTTTCATAACAATATATGATATACTTTTGGGTTTTGTAAGTATACGCAATAAAATATGTAGAGTATATATATTTATGTATCTAAAATATGAGTGTATGGAATGCTTCTAACGATCTAGTGATGAACACGGAGAAGACACATTGGGCATCAGCCCCTCAGAGGGAAGTTACAGACTATGCGAAAAAGCCTATTCTGGAAAGGGGGAAGGATCCTTGTGAGTGGTGGCAGTCCATTGGCCGCTTCAAGTACCCGCTTTTAAGTGCACTCGCACTGAAGTACTTGGCCATCCCTTCCACCTCAGCTCCTAGTGAAAGAGCCTTTTCTACCCGTGGAAATGTTGTCACAATGAATAGCGAGCGCTTACTTTCTGAACATGTTGAGCAGTTATTTTTTCTTCACAATAACCTGTAACAAGAGCATTACCTGACTGAGAGCATTACTTGACATTACCTGAGTGCATTACCTATAATGAATGCCTCTTTAACCTGAAGCAGCCTTGTAAAATGCAATATAATCTTCAAAAGGGTAATAAAACTATTGTTACCTCGTTTTGAACTTTTTAATACTACACACATATTCGATATTCGATTCGATATTCGAAGACAGTTTTTTGCCTTATTCGTGTTCGATTCGTATTCGAAAATTTCAATATTCGCACACCCCCAGTATGTATATATACGAGGTGTGTTTAAAAAGAAACCGAAATTTTGCTATAGCACCTTTACTGTTAATGGTACAACATATTAAGGGCTGTCCCCTTCAAAGCAGTCCCCTGTGCTGGGAATACACCCTTCCCATCGTTTCTTCCATTTTTGGAAAGCCTCCTCGAACGCACTTTCTGGAATGGTGCGCAGGTCTCTTCTCGCATTGTCATGGACCTCCTCTACGGTTTGGAAACGTCATCCTTTCACAGCAGTTTTCAGCTTGGGAAATCAGAAAAAGTCTGCTGGGGCTAGATCAGGAGAATATGGTGGGTGGGGCACACCAGGAGTGTGGTATTTTGATAAGTAGCTGCGGACAAGGAGCGATGCGTGAGCCGGGGCACTGTCATGATGCAACATCCAAGCCTGATTTTCCCACAATTCAGGCCTCTTACTTTGCACAGAAACGTGCTAGGATTCCCTAGTAAACTTCTTTGTTTACCGTCTGACCATGTGGCAGAAATTCCTGATGGACAGTGCCTTTACAGTCAAGAAACACAACCAATATCACCTTCATTTTTGACCGACTCATGCGTGGTTTTTTTGGACGAGGAGAACCTTTGGCCACCCACTGCGATCACTGCACTTTCGTTTCAACATCATAGCCATAAACCCGTGCCTCATGGCCCTGTTATGATGTTCTGAAGAAAGTTTTCATCGTCATTGGTAGCGGCGAGCAGTTCCTGGCTGGTTTCAACACGGGTCTGCCTCTGTTCGTCAGTCAATAAACGTGGCACGCATTTCGCACTGACACGCCGCATCCCAAGTTTGTCACTCAAAATTTCATGGTCATGATCCTACGCTGATACCCACTTCGTCAGCGGCTTCTCGAACAGTCAAACGACGATTTCCACGAACCACAGTTTGAACTCTCTCGACGTGGTCATCGTCTGTGTATGTGGAAGGTCGTCCAGGCGTGGGATAGTCACTGACCGACATTCTTCCGTGATCAAAACGCTTGAACCAATCATAGCACTGCGTGCGACTCACACAGTCCTCCAACTATGCTTGGCTAAGCAACGGAAATGTCTCTGCGAAAGTTTTACCAAGTTCGTAGCAGAACTTCACACACAGAAACTGTTTTTCCAATTCCTTCATTGTCCCTTTGGCACCAATCCGAAAAACAGCTTGTTCATGTGCTCACTTCAGCGGCTGTAGCTCGCCAACTAATGGGGAGAGCGAAACGCGGCAAATTGCAGTTTGTTGTCTAAACCTGCCGCTACATGCGCTCAGTAGCCTCAGAGCGCTCCCTCGGCCGGTTGATGTGCTTTTTCAAAAATTCGGTTTATTTTTGAACAACACCCCTCATATATATATATATATATATATATATATATATATATATATATATATATATATATATATATATATATATATATATATATAGGAGAGAAGAAGGGGAACCGAAGGGCTTGATTTTGTTCATCATAACCAAAGAAAGCATTGCGGAAATTAGCGTCGGTCGGAACTGGAATGCAAAAAATAATAAAGAAAAGGGAAATGAAAGTATGTAAACAGACAACTTGTCGCCTCCGTATTACGCATGCGTAACGCATTACGCATGATAACCTCCGTATTATGCATGCGTTGCACTGAAGCAAGATCACTAACCGAGAAGGCGCTACATCGCCTTTCTACATCCGCGAACACGACAGCCAGGATTATCGGCCTTTCTAATGAGACAGGAGTACGCGTTCGTGAATTTCCCTTCAAGCCATAGACATAAGACATAGGATAGTTGAGTCACGTCATGAAAGATTGGAGAGACGTAGGTGGAGATCATAGAGACAACGACAGCAGTTTGTGAAAGCAAATCATTTGCTCCAATTCAAAATTGCGTATAACAGGACCACCGCTCACATCTACTCTTGAAGATGGGATAATAATACTGCTTACACGTTCATGGACAGATCTGGCGGCCGCAAGCTCTCAGTCATCTCGAAAGACACGGCCGTGACTTGGCGTATATTGAAAGACAATGTCATCTCCTTTCGCAACTGCGGTATGATCATTTTTCTTGTATCTGCGAAAAATTATTCATCGCATATGCGGCCAACGCTGTGTCATTAAGCATAAGAGACGAAGGCTGTTTTGGCAGTCGCAGATGAACCATTGGTGAAGAGCTTCCTGAAAGATGAATTAACTGGCGCTTGCAGTGCTGGAAGGTCAGTGACTATCGTCAATAACAAATTCGTAGTTTCGATTTGATGTTAATAAATCCAGCTGTGACGACGGCTGCATTTTCTGGACTACAGTAGCGACGCGATTCACCGGTGTAAACTCGCAGGAAACCACTATGAAATTGGCGTGAAAGTAAAATTTTGCTTCGTTCAGTGTTGACCACAACATTTCTCTTTTTTTTATGCCAGAAATGTCAAGGAATGATCGAGAGAAATGCACAACGGTGAGAGGCCGTGAGTAGCGCTCGGCCTAGCTATCGGTGAGCAGCTGATTAGCCGACTTGCTAGAGCGACTGCCTTTGGAAGACAATTGAGCCTAGTCGAATCATCGCAGAAGGCCTAACCTGCTTTCCAATGGATCGCTTACCCTTTGAAAAACCTGTACGGGTTTTCATTCCTGCGTAGACTTAGTTTTCAAAAGCTGCAGGTTCGTGAACTGTGTAAGTCACAGCCTACCCTAACACCGGCAAGACCTACACAGGCACGCCCCAAGCCCAAGCTAGTGTGCGGATGTCTGTCGGCCGTCCTGAGTGTGTTTCCACAGCAAGAACTATCCCCATATCATGTGACCAGCTAATCGCCAAGTACTTTGCTGTCGACGCTCTACGGGTGCATATTTAATTGATATTTCGCCCCAATACTCATTCACTCTTTTTCTGACCCAAGGGTTAGCTCTGAACAAATCAAGCGCGAAGCATTCGACAGAGAAACAGAGAAGCAGAGAAACATCGAGTGAGATGATTTCCCCGAAGTTGGCATTCAGAAAAGCTAGGCGGTATACAAAGAAAAAAAAACGTGCGGGTTCCTCGAAAACCTGCATGAGGTTTCTCGATTATGGCACTTCGAGATGTGTGCCAACTTCACCATTTCGTGAGAGGACCGGGAAATATGCACTGCTGAGCCCTGGTGCACCAGTCTAAAACATTCGACACACAAGCCCAACAAGTATGTACGCGTGTGCAGACATACAACTGGCGTCGCAGAAGCTAATTTCTCGTTCTACCTGAGTTTACATCGCGTTCAGGGCCACATACAGAAAGCAAGCGGGAAAAATGCTTCTGACCCTTTCTTTCAGCCGAGATCTATAGGCACTATAACGTATTCGCGGGGCCTGGCACATATTCAACTACGACGCTTCTATTTCTATATATGCTACTAGCGAGAAATACGACCATAGCTTTTCATCTTGTTTGCTTATTTCTTTCGTTCTCTATCTGG
The DNA here is from genome assembly GCF_050947875.1 of Dermacentor variabilis. Classification (NCBI taxonomy): domain Eukaryota; kingdom Metazoa; phylum Arthropoda; class Arachnida; order Ixodida; family Ixodidae; genus Dermacentor; species Dermacentor variabilis. The sequence goes on from NC_134572.1 coordinate 77,614,064, forward strand.
CTTGCGTTACTCCGAGCTGCTAGCTGGTACGCGCCCCCAAGCCAAACGCGTACGCAGCCGTACATGGAGATAGATCGCGCGCGTAGCGAGCAAGCGCATTCTCAAAATAATGAGGACATACACAAACCCTACCGCCGGCTTCGATTCGACGAGAGAAAGAAAGAAACAAACAAACAGAAAAGAATGTTCCGCGGACTTGCAGGAGAAGCAGAAAAAAAAAAGACTGCAATATATCACACCGGCCCGTATGAAATATACGAAATATGTGTTTTATTATTATTTTTACGTGAGAGGCGACGCGCCCGGCATTTTCATGTCACCGGTGGGCATAAAACTTTTTCCCTAGTTTTTTTCCAGGCGCCCCATCACTTTCATTCTGAGATAAAATCTGCGATTGCCGCTTCTGAGGAAAAAGCTCGCCGCACGAGGCAAAATTTAAAGCAAGGGCTGGCTTCAAATCCAAGCAGCACCTGCGTCATCGTTACACTTGAGTAGTGTGTGGAAAAGATAAAATAAGAAAAAGTTGCAGCCTTGTTTTGATTCGCCTGTCCTTCCTAAGCACCCTATTAAGGCAAAAATATTTTCTGCCCATTTTATGTTTTGAATTCCTAGCATAGTAAGTGATACGAGACAGAGGAAATAAACAATGGTTGGTGGGGCAGAGGGGAGCGAAATGGAGATATAGGAAGATATGAACGCGTAAGTGGGGAGTGAGGGCTATTGTTGAGACTTCTCTAGAACTTCCCATTAGCACATTGAATTCGCATGCATTTTTCTTTCTTCTTTTTTTTTTGCTTTAGCGCATCGAAACAGCTGGAGCACAAGCTTTGCTTTTCTTTTTTTCAGGTGCAATACATTGACGTGAAGGTTGGTTTTCATAATAAAATCATTTCCAAACGTGGTATTTTAGCATCGAAATCTTTTGGCAGAAAATGCCTGTTTCTTTTTTTTGCATGCTTTCGTGTATCTGTCGTTTCGTTTCTTCGAAATCACATATTGCTGCGGCAATAAAGCAAAGTCAAAACATGTCAGAGTTTCATTTATGTCTCACTTAATCAATGGGCTCAGCGTGGATGCTAAAGAGCGCCCTTATAGCTGTTTCGGTTATTTCGTCACGTATTTATTTTTACATTCTTTAATTCATACTGCCAGCCTGGACGCCAGGCCTTAAGCTAGAGGGTGCATACATAATTTTCAGCTGGCAAGACCAGTGCAACATATAACATCACAAAGACACAGTGACATAGCAGAAAAATAACTGAACACACAAAAAATGCACTATTTACAATTAAATGCAACAATATGCAGCCAATATAATCGCACACATACAAAATAAGTAAAGACCGGTTTTCCTCGGTTCGTTTAAAAATAAATCGACCCTTACACATACTATACCGTCGGCTTATATGCAATTCCACTGACAGATTCTTCTGGGGAAAAATGAATTTTTGAACGCATCAGCGTGATTTATAAAATCTACAACTTTCTCAGAGTGACAAAGTCGCACTGCCGATTCAGACGCCGGTTTTATATATAATGCCTTATTTGTTGCAATTTTATCACGAAAAACTAACCAAAATATTTCAGCCTTTCCGTACTGCTACTTCGTAACCCTTCAAGCTCCGCTTTTTGTAGTAGGAGAGAAGGTGACCTCTGCCGGCTATAACAGTCAAAGACAAATCAGATACATTTTCCTCGAACGCTTTCTCGTTTTTTTTTTTATTTTTATGTTAAACATAGTAAAATAGCATGGCGCAGGGTTTATAAGGTCATGCGCAGCGGTTTGATTTTTCTCATAGCGTCTATGTTATGCGCTTGCTCTTTAAGTAGGCTGAGACTTCTGTTTTTTTACTTGTAGATTGCTACTCTTTGTATTCAGCATTATCGTGACTAATGTACTTAAATATTCAAATGAAAGCAGTGCTTGCAAAAAAATTAGAAAGAATATCGTCGTCAATCCACTCACGTGAAGGTATAGTTGGTCAGCGGAGCTGTAGATATGTTGCGGCTAATGTAAGGCAGCTTGTCGAACACTGATGCCATGATGTGCGCCCCCATTACGCACATTGCTCTTCAAACTGATATATGACACAAACAGGCGTTGCAATGCAGTTTTACAAAGCTTCATTTTATTTATTACTTTGAAATTACTGCTACAACTGATTTGTAGTCGCTATGATGCGTACAGATGTTTTCCGTTCTTATTTGCGAAATGTTCTTTTCTCCAAACTTATATCGATGCATGACGGGCGTACGGTAGTTGGTTGAATCGGATCGATGAAGTAACCGAGGCCAAACTCTTACACGAAATGGGCGAGCCACAGCTTTGTTTCCCGTTTGGAGACGTCTACGTTAACGTCTCCGGCAGCGACCACCGGCGAGGGATTGGCGTCAACGTACGCTGAGCAACGCGGGAGTACCTCGTAATCGATCGTGTGGTTTAACGGCTTTATTTATTTGTACGCTTCGTATTGAAACGAAAGCTATGCCACATGTTCGCTTCTCGCATCTGCCTTACGGGAGTATGAGCCATTGCTCCTGGCCCTGCCCTGCCGCCGGGATCGGCCCACCGGGTTTTTTTCTTTTTTTTTGTCGACGTGACGGACGTGAAAGCAGACCAGGATCCAAACCATATATATATATATATATATATATATATATATATATATATATATATATATATATATATATATATCTTCCTTGTAAAAACGTAGTGCAAGGCCTGCAGTGTTTCAAGACCTGGCACTGGGAACAGTTGGGCGATTTCGCATTAGGCCGAGGGCCTAATTACATTACCAGAATCGAATAACTCGCTCGAAGGAAGAGGGAAAAAACTTTCCTACCACTTGTGTCAAGCTCCAGAAGAGAAAGAGAATGCAGAGTGAAACGCACAAGAAAATAAGAATGCGCTACAAAAGATAGGGCCTGCATAATCAAGCTATTCTTTAGTCTATCAGGGATTACATAGTAAAATAGTAAACTGCTACTAGCTGGAGCTGCGACAAGTACACTCCATCTCCTACGGCAAAGTTTCAACTGTTGTCGCTAGTTCTAACATATTTGCAGGTTTTCTGCCATTCGAATGTATTTCAGTACGGTCATAGAACATATACGTAACTGCATCGCGCATCACACAGGATACACGACAACTCTCGCTCCCAAAATTCCAACCGCGCATTTTCTTTGTTCTTTTAGAAACTTGACGCTTGCTTCAGTTTATGTGGCCTAAAATATGGCGTCCAATTTCCTCCCAATAAAGTCAATATTCGTGAAGGGAGCGGCTAAACTCATTAGCAAATTAAAATGCGACAATTTTCCCGTCGCTCCTGAAATTATTCCATTAATTTCACAAAGCAAGGCAGCAACGCAGGCAGTACGAGTTGCATGAGAGCGTTAGACCGAACTTGAGCTTGACACTTAAATGATCGTGAACGTTACGTATGAAAAAGTGGCTGCGCGCAGTGTAGCTACGCTATCGGAACTGTCTGCTGTTTCTGAAGAGCTTAGCAACTGCAGTACTGGGCTTGAACAAATAATTGTGACGTCACAACATAACAGGGTCATTGAAGTTTCCGCACTCTCTTACAACTGCAGCTCTCGGATTGTGCGCAGTGCACGCCTGCCCAGTACAACTGCATAAGGCAGTGGGGTCCAGCTCTTGAAACACAGGAACCGCTCATAAATTGAACGACGCCTCCATTTATACAACAAAGTCAAACAAGAGGGTAAGCAAGAACAAACGTGTCGGGCGGAACAATATGCTAGCGCTAACAGGGCGACGTTGAGCTTTCGGCTGCACGCCAGCTGCGTAAACAACAACAGCCGCTGCTTTCGCTCACGCAGAAAAACGGCCACTTTCCTCGGAGCACCCATGCTCCCGCCACTGTGCCGAAGTTTTGAATCTAAACAGCGCGCTGCTTTCCGTGCCCCAAGGCGTTAGCCGCACGTGTGCGGAGCTTTCTGGTCGAGCCTTTGTTACGCCTTTGTGGACTGCCAGCCCTTCTTCCCGTTGCTGCGCCTGGGAAAAGTTTCGGCGTTCCTACTGTAACGAAAAGCGCAAGAAAAGCAGGCTGAGTAAGGGATAGTGAGCGTTGTTTAAGCTGTAAAGCTGGAGCGCTGGTTTGGAAAAGGGATATGCAAGCAACACTAGCGAGCAGAGCAAGATTTCAGTGAGAGAGAATAGGTCTGGGTGCAGGCAGCTGCTGGCAGTTCTAAAATTTAGTACTAGAAGAAAGTGCCTTCGTCATACTTGTATCCTTCTTAAGTGCGTTTTACTGCTGATTTCACTTATCTTTAAAGTTCGGTGTAACGATGAAGAAATTAGACGATTAACTTTTTCGTTACCACTAGAAATTACCGCTAGGCTTTGTTGTTTTACCGTTTTGTTTCAAGACGGGGTAGTCTCAACGTATGCTGCGATATATATGATTTTAGCCTGAACATTCGTGTTCTGAATGAAGCGCAGATTTTGCGTCTTCTTATTGAAGAAGTGTTAGGAGCACCGGAGCCTAAATTCGACAACACCTGAAGTAGCAGTTTGATTTTTCCAGACTTCCCGGTCCGCCAAAACTCGTCAAATCGGGCAATTATTTCAAGTCCAGTCGTCATTTCAGATGCTGCAACGATGTTGTTAATAGAATAATTCTAACGGAAATGTTTAACAACACGTAGAAAACCTGTCGATCAAATTGAAAGATTTCTAAAGGCGCGATAATGAAAGAGCTAGTAACTATTGCACGCTATAAAGAAACATTGCAGTGATATATCGCATTCACAATTTTGAAGTATGTCCTCAAGCATCCTGCCTTAGTTTTGTTATCTTACGTTCAGCAAATGAGAGAGATATGAGATGTCTATCCCCGTAAGCGAAGCTTTTTTAGTTTCGAAGAATGGCGAATTGATACATCAACACTTTGGTATGTACAGTGTGCAGGTCTCTTCATTTGAAGAAATGGCACGTGATTAGACGAAGAATAGATTGGATCCGCACGTTTCGGTAAATGAGTGAACATTTTATGCACGCGATGAGAATTAAGTACAATGTGGCCGCCTGTGCCTGGAATTGAGTATCGCTGGTTCGAGCAAGAAATTAGAGACTAAGGAAGCCTTCGTAGCGAGCAATCGTCCTCAACATTTTCGAAAGGCGTTTCCTTATTTCAAAGTGATTAGCACGTTGCTATTTATTTATGGCAGCCTCTACCATTGCGTACTACTGGCAATGCTTTGTGTATTTGGCATACTGAAAGGCGGAGCCAGTACCTGCTATCTGGCAACGGAGGATGAAATTGATGAAACGAAGTTTCATTGTGCCAAATGAAGCGCAAGCTAAAATTGATGGATGGCGAGACTTTAATTTGCTTTCGTCCTCACATCAACACCACGATGCTCAGCGGAGTAGACATAGCGATGGTATTACACTCACCCTCACAGCATCCCATTTACCTTGGCGTAGCCGCTAAGTCCGTGACAGAGATCGTCCAAAAGCGGCCAGTGAGTGGCGGTGAAAATGGAGGGCGATAAGATGGATTATGTGCCCTTCACAGAATAGTGGGCATGGCCTGCAGATCACGTCTTTGTCGACGGTAGCTGCTTAGAGGTGATTACGTCGCCTTGCCCCATGAACACGCAATCAGACCATTGTGGTTTTCGTCTATCACCACCACCATGTTGTTAATATATATATATATATATATATATATATATATATATATCAAGAGGCAAGGAAAGTAATGAAGGTTGCACCGGCCTGTCCATCCTACACATAAGGGGAAAAGCAAGATAAGCAGGAAGAAGGAGAGTCAGTGTGCGTACAACCGTAGATAAAATCTTAACTCACTTATATACTCACTTCGCCAGAGGTACGAGCTGTTCAGCCTAGGAATGCGGTGGGAGTAATGATAGAGAGAGACGAGCTGTGAAACATCTTTCGTATAGACAAGCTAGCATGTGGGATAATTTTTTCAGTTGACAGGACAGAAGGATATGTTGGCGTACAAATGGGGCGCAGGCTCTTGAACATGTGGTAGAGTTGCATACATGGCTTCTTGTAGTTTTGCACATAGTTTTGTGCGAGCAAGAACAGAACAGGTAATGCACACACAACGAACTGTTTTGACTGTTGTCACACAACAGTCAAACCAACACCACGACATTGCAAAGAAATTCCATAAGTAACATTGCGAACAACAACACAATGGTATTAGAAATAAAACATTCAAAGCAACAATGCGAGCCACAACAATAGTGCATGTCGTACACTGCAAGGGAACAAACTAAAAAACCCTCTTATAAACTAAGCACATTCTACCGGTGCTAATAAAGCTAAAAAACGCCATTCTCCTCACGAAAAATTTTATTGCTACTAAAGCGCACTTTTGCATGAACTTGTTGGCCACGGGCCCACCTATTTCTTTACCTGAGTGTTCTACATTTGATGAACATTAAATGCGATTTAAGTTGACGTCTACATGTGCTCTAACGAAAATCACCAATTCACAGTGTCATAAACAAGGCCCTCCCCACTCCCCCCCTCCCCCCTCTCCCCTCCCCCCCCCAAAAAAAAAGAAGAAAAGGCTCAACTGCGTGTCAGATAAGACAACTCACTGACAATAAATGTGCCCGACCGGGAGACTTAGAGGCCGTCCACTGCATTTCTCACCCCGGTGGCAGCAGTAACAGCTTGATGCCACCTGTCCGGCGTACTCCACGGAGTTTTGTCTCAATTGTTTCCGCTTGAGAAGCGTACAGCGCACATTTATTGTTCGGTAAGCGTCGCTCATCCGACAGGTTTTTTTTTTTTTTTTAATTTCACTGCCTACAGTTGTCGGGGTTTGATCAGTCATATTAACAGACGTTGTTTGGCCTCCGAGCATCACAACTCATGCGTAAGAAACATCATTTTCGACTGCTCCTGATTAGTTTACATTGTATCCGTTTCTTTACTGCTCCTATATTTTAGTATAGCGGCGTTGCATTTTCATCCCATCGGAATACTGATGCCGTGACTGACCTGAAAGAAAAGGGCCACTTGTTGATTACATTCTGAACAATTATGAAAGGCACTAAAAGGGGACGCAGTCGATCCTCTGAATATGGAGGCACGTCCGTAAGACATATTTAATATGTATAATGCGCAGAAATATTATAAAAGGTAAAAGACATCTAGTAAAAAAGTGCTGGTATTCCGTTCCGTTGAGACCAGGTGGCAGAAGTTCGATGGTGTGTCTGGATGACGGCGTTAACGGTGTCTGACCAATGACTTCGTAGTTTCCGCAGCATTTCAGATAAATAAAATAAACCACGAGAAAAAGAGTCACGAATGCGCCTCTAGCAGCTACCTGCTGGCCTTCGTAAACTGCGCGCCATGAGGAATGGGCGTCTTGTCTGACCTATTACTAAACCTAGAAAATAACAATTCAAGTCACGCGTATATCCGTATTTAGGCAAACATGATCGCGCATACGTGGCCTGCATAAACACGTCCTCACTCACCGTACGAACTCACAGACGCAAACACGCGCATACGCACAAACACAGAAGTTTGAAGCTAGATTTCGTCCTGTCTGGTGTTCCTTTCCTCTGTCCCCGTGATTTCTTGCGCTTCAGGTCAAGTACACAGATGCACAAGTAAAGCACAAAAAAACTCATGAGCCATTCGACTCTGTGAAGGTGGATGACCAGCTAAGCTGTGTAGCAAACGACAAAGAGGTGACACAGAAGTTTGAACAAATGTACGCACACACACTTATTTTGATTATTCGCGTTCCTTCGTGGTATACATTCGGTATATGCGTTCGAGTTTTCATTTCGCGATATACTGAGGCAAAGAATTTGAGGCCGAAGTCACCGCACCGACTCACAGTGGGCCCGTGCCGTCAGCGCCTTCGCAGAGGGAGGGGCAGTATGCGTACGCTGGCATGATGAGTGCTATCGGAGTCAGTTGTGGAAGAAGACGACGAAGGCGCGAGTAGTGGCACGAGCACTAGGGGCAGTATGGGAACGCTGGCATGAGCGGCAACGTAGCCAGCTAAGGAAGAAGACAATGACGAACGCGCGAGCAGTGGCATGAGTCATTGCTGATAATGATAGTTTTTGCTCGCACACAGGAAAATTTCACAGAACCCTGGTCATAAACACCTTCGCTGTAGAAGATTCATTCAGGGCCACAAAAATAAACTGATAAGTCCATTGTAAAGGGGGTTTATTCGGGGTCATAGAGTAGCCGCGACAAACGCAGCACCAGTAGGCAGGGCGCAGCTAGAGAGCGAACTGGGTACAAGCCACGTGATGACAACGGCACTTTTCAGCCCCGTTGTGTAAGTAGGCGACAGTGGCGTGCTGCGTGTACAGCACGACCACCATAAAAACAAATAGGACGGTTGTCTTCCGTGTGCCAATGGTCTTGAGGTCGTGCATGCTGCACCATTGGCCGGGTAGTATGAGATACGGGCGGGCGCAAAGGTTGGTGAAGGGGATCATAGGTCTGTGGTGCAGGCCTCGTAGCGAATTCGGCGTACTTCAGGGGAGCGGCAGCCGGAGCCTGCTGGAGAGAAGGCAAAATGTGGTCGGCTACCTACTCCTTTATGACATATTGGAGAGCGGGTGCCAATGGAGAACTCGACTGGCCGTGTGTAAGGGGTTTCAGAGAAAGCCGACAAGCCACTACTTCCAGAACGAACTAGTTGAGCTGCAGCAGCCAAGCTCAACATTGACGTAGACCGAGGAGGAGATTGGCGGGTAGCTACGCGTTGTTTGCGTAGTTCGTGGAAGCTTTGACAGAGACTGACGAGTTCAGACACTGTTGCCGGTTTTTTCTCCAACAGCGTCTCAAAGGCGTCGTCTTCAATGCCTTTTAAGATATGCCTGATGCTCTCGGCATCAGTAGTTGTGACGTCAACGTGGTTACAGAGGTCGACAACATCTTCTATATAACTGGTAAATGTATCCCCGCTCTTTTGCACTCGACCACGCAAAGGTTGCTCGGCGCGAAGCCTGCAAACGGCGGGGCGCCCAAATACCTCCGCCACGTTAGTTTAGAAGGCCGCCCACGTCGTGAGATCACGTTCGTGGTTGCGGTGCCACACGCTGGCGACACCACTCAAATAAAACGACACGCAATTCAGTTTTTGGTGTCGTACCAGTGGTTGTGGATGCTCACCCGGTCGTAGTCAGCTAGCCAGTCTTCTACGTCATGGTCTTCTGTACCACTGAAGGTGGCTGGGTCGCATTGACGCAACGGGCCAGGGCAAACCACGGGGCAGCAGATTGTGGTTGTGGTTGTCCTTCTTTCGGCCTAATGAAGATGGGCTGCAGTGTCCGATTGCGAAGTTCCAGATTTGCTGTTGTACTCAGCAGCTCCATCAATTGTAGAGGAATTTTATTCGGATCGCAGAGCAGCAGCGACAAACGCAGCACCAGTAGGTAGGGCGCAGCCCGAGAGCGAACTGAGTTCGAGCCACGCAATTGCAACGGGACTTTTCAGCGTGGCGATATTGGTCCTCACACTACTAATAATCACGCTATGAATGGACTCAGGACAGTTCTCATAGTGTTCGCATTCTGCATATACTATCGATAAAGATCCCCTCATACTACCTTTGGAAACGGTTATTATTCGGATATACGTCCCTTTTAGATGCATACGATTACATGCAAGTATGTTCATGTGGGAGATGATGGTGTACATGACGACTAGAAACACAGTGTAACATCCAACGCTAAGCAAAAGAAAGTCAATGAAGTGTAATTAGTCTCAGGATTAATAATTACGCCTTCATCGCAACCATCCCAGCGAAAGATCAAAGGATGGTGCTGTTTCAACACACGCCGCATGCCTCAATCAGTTCGATTTATTCTGAGTTCCAGAGAGGCTATGCAAAAAGTCGTTAAATAGCAATCAAGCTAATGTCGCTTTTTTATTTGTCCACGTGTATTTTTTTTTCCACCGAGACTGATCCCTCCTGTCACCTTCTTTACACCTTTTGTTTCCTCCCATTACGCTTTTCCGGCTCAAGGACCCGAAAACTTTAATTAGCAGTTTAATTAAGCCCTGTGTTTGCTGAACTGGAAGAATAGTTTGCCTTGCTGACCGCTCGGTGAAAGGCAACGTAAGGCCTGAAAGAAGGGGCACCTGTTTATCGCGTTCTTCTAATTCGATCGTTTATGCAGATACCATGGTCGCGCGCTCTTTCTCACTATCCTCTTCCCCGAGTGATGAGAGTTACATTCAGCGTGATAGAAACTGGGCACACAGGCGAATCAGCCTGCTCAGTTTTATATGGCATGTGAGATAGCAATGTACGAAATTGCGTTTAATGGCATGACTGTATCAGGCATAAACTTATTCATCCACACAGAACGGAGCCATCCACCGTATAATGCCGCAGCGCATTTGAGAGAGCTCCGAATGGTTGACGATTCTGTATTTTCTTGCTGTAAAGCATGAAACGGCCCACACAATTTTCGAAGGCTGCATGCGATAAATTTATCTGAGATCAAATGCGACGGTCTGACTGGCTACCCGAGTTAGATCGAACTCGGTGATGGTTTCCGCAGGCACTAATATGGCACGTTCGGAGGAAGGACCGCTAAGCTGAAGACATGTACAGCGCGCCCGTTTCAGCTCTACTGCAAGAACGCACCAGTATCTCATTCAGAAGTGTGCATTTAATATGCGAGCATACAGAGCCACGTGCATACATCACCAACGACAGCCATTGCAGTCATACTGCAGGGATTCATCAGTATATCACCAAGGTATGGGTCACAACTTAACAATACCTGTACAGGAGAGCCTCATGAAAGCACAGAAAAAACAAAGACTAAGTGCACAGTATTTGCTACAGATTTCTTTATAACAAACACGTGAGGAAAGAACGCCTGGCTTTGTGTAGGGCACCGCTGCGCACATGCCTTGACCACCTGCAGTTTTACAGAGGAGGTTAGCACAGAGGATAGACAGCGTTCATGCGAGTCCGTCTCCTTAGCATGCGATTACCGATGAAATTCGAGCAGAGCATAAAGTGCTTTAATCCGGAGCTTGACATAACCTTAATTACTGATTCTCATTAGAGCACGATATGTCACACACGTGGGTAGTCCTTACTCTGCATTCATTATTTCATGAAATTTAACCACTGTGTGTACTAAGAAATTAGTATTAAAGTCGTAATATTCTTGACATATGTTTTAAAGCGTTAGGTTTTCTAACGCCCCAGATTCATTCGTACAGTGGTCATGCACACGTCGTCAATCCATTGTCATCATGCCATCTTCGTTATACCGCCATTGTTCTACCACCGACGTGATTCCTTCTTCATCATTCTATTGTAATCATGCTGTTCAAATTCAATCAAGGTTATGTCGGCATTGTCATGTCATCGCCGTCATTGCGTCGTCTCCATGCAGCCACAGGACGCAATCGTCGTCGTCACCGCCGTCGTCATACAGTCATTGTAATGCCGTTATCCTCATGCAGTCGTCATCCCGTGGTCGTAGTTATACTAAGTTCATCATTACAGAATCGTTATCCCACTGTCACGTTATCATCGTAGCTCCTTCGGCTGCACCAGCGGGTTCTTATAAACATTGTGAGCGCTCGTACATGCGAGAGGAGCATAGTAATTCACACGTTGTGGAATATCCTTTATGTTACAACATCATGAAAGAAGCAGCACCTTAAAACACCCAATCGATTCGGCGACCTCGAGATCGGGAGCGAAAACGACAAGCCTACACAAGACCTAATGCTTATACATTTGCGGTACACACTCGTAACCGTCCTGCGAATTTCTTTTAAGGCGAGGCGTTTAGCCTCTCGGAGGTCGGCATTTCTCGTGTCCGTCCGTGAACAAAATTTATAACTACCAGCAATGGCGGGCGGAAGAAGAGGCCGAGTAGTGCAAACGTTGTCATGTCGGCTTCAGCTTTCCCAAATGTCTTCGCAGATTTTTTATGTGATTAGCTACCTAAAGTTTTCACCAAACGATTCGTGAAGTTCTCCGGACTCTGTGGACACCTCGTTTTCAGGTGGGACTTTCCATTTTCCTGTGAACCACACCTTTTGTCCACCCGCCACGCCACCACCGCGCTAAGCCTAGCTCGCCGGTCGTTAGGCCTCCGACTGAGCCGGCTGCGTCTCGGCGGCGTGTCGCACCTCGGCACGCGCCGTTTACATCTCCCACCAGTGTGAGTCCGCACCTGTCTTCGCTATGGATATTTAAGTCGCCGGTCAGGATATTTCGCCGGAAGAAGTGACCGCCCAGTCTGGCTGGCTCACTACCCGATCCCGCCGCTTAAAACGTGGCACGGACAATTCGACCCCGACCGATGAATCATCTCAAGCCCCAAGTAACCGGCCCCGCTCTCGGGCGAGGCAGCCCGTTAAAGCTCAAGTTTCCGACGGAGGATATCAACATTGTCATCCGCCCCAAGGACGCCTTTCTAGCCAATATAGGAAGTTCCATGGTGACCGCAGCCATTCTCCAAGCAGCCAAACTCACGGACGAAGAAAGCTTAGAAGACACTGTCTGCCCGAATACACAACAAAACATCGTTGTCGTCAGCACACCTCACCCGGACCATGCAGACCGGTACGCTCGCATCCGCTCTATCCAAGTGAACGGAGTCACCCACGAGGTGAATGCCTACGAAACCGCAGTTGAGGACACGACGAAGGGGGTCATCCGTGGGATTCCATTCACGGAGACCCCCCAGCAGATCACTGCCCGATCACTGCCCAGACCTCACTGCCCGAAACCAGACAGCCTTGGCAGCCAAGCGCATCGCCTCTACTACGGCATTGGTCATCGCTTTTGACGGACTGGATGTGCCTTATCAGGTCTCCTACGGCTCCACGTTACTCCCACGTTCGCTATATCGGAAGCAAATTGACATTTGTTACCCATGTGACCGCCTCGGACACCGTATGACGTTTGTCCCTACCCAAATAAGATATGCCGGGGCTGCGGTGTCTGCAACCCCCCAGCCGACCACAACTGTAACCCTAAGTGCTCCCTCTGTCGTGGTCCCCATCTCACCGCGGACAAAAGCTGTGCCGCTCGTTATAAAACCCCGTACGTCATATGCAAGCGTATCGGGGAGTAACGAGCAACCAGCCAAGCCACCTATAAACAAGCCGGCCCCTCCACCCTCAACACCAGAACCAGGCCACGCTCCCGCACACCGTCAAGGGGGAGCCGTTCCCGCTCCAGAACTCCATCTCGATCCAGGCAACAACGCTCAAGATCCCGGTTTGCATCGGCTTCCCGCGTCACATCTGCCAACAACAAGGTGAGCTTCGCGGACGCCCTCAAGGGCACCTCGCGAGAGGGTCGTAACATCACCAACACACAATCCACCTCCCCTACTATTTTACCAGATAACCCAGAAATAGCTCAGCTTAAGCGCGAGAACGCCATCCTACGTACCTCTTAACTAAACTCACGCACGAGGTTAGAGGCCTCAAACAATCCCAAACACCTTCCCCTACACCTATCGCACAGAACGCCCCTACCCCTAGTCAGGAAGCTCCGACAACTTCCGCCCCTAAGAAGAGAGCCCAGCAAGATGGAGCCATGGACCAGGTCCACTCTGAAGTTAGACATGCTCACTTCAAACAACTTTTAGCACTTTCCAACGTGCACTGGACTCCATCCAGCACGCCTTCATTGGTATTGTCCAACGAGTGACCAACTTGGAAACTCATATTCTCACGCCTCCTAGCCATGCCACCCCCGTCTACGACCCTTCCGGGAAGCCGACGGCGGCATCCACCATCTCCCATCATAGCTCACACTAATCAAGACACCCTCATTTGGCAGTGGAACTGCCGAGGCTTTCACCAGAAACAACCAGTACTCAATACCTACGCCAACATACCTGCCGCCCGGATGCTGTCCTATTTCAAGAAACCAATAACGCCCCCACCACGCTACCCGGTTATCAAACCTTCCATACCACCCGTCCTCTTCGCCGGGTCTCCAACCTAGAACGGCGTCGTATCCCTGTTATTCAACATGATCTCCATAGTCCTCACATTAAACACCTATTCCTCGAATTCCCAATCGTAAACGGAAAAAAATGTGCCTTCCTTCTGAACATTTACCATAGCCCCAAGGACAAAGCAGTGTCGCTTCCTTACCCTCTTTAAGCAGGCTCTTCGCGTAGCTGGAACGCACCCCCTACTCATCGGCGGCGATTTCAACCTCACCCATACAGCGCGGGGCTACGTTCGCACGGAAGCTGCAGCTCGCAACATCTGGCGAGATTACCACGACTTAGGCCTCACGCTTATCACGGATCCCTCCTTTCCCACACGCCTTGATACCTCCACTACCCGGGACTCTACCCCTGGCCTCACCTTCATCAAACATATGAACAATGCACACTAGACCAATATCAAGCAAGACCTGGGCATCGACCATTATATCCTTACTATCTCTTTACCCCAACTCGCTGCCGCCCTGCCCCCACTAAAGAATTCCCCATTACCGACTGTTATGTTTTTCGTAAGATACGCATTGGTGCTACCTCAGCAGAAGGCATTGCCAACATTACCACCTGGATGCAAGCGCTACGCACTGACGTTCAATCTGCCACTCGGGTGGTAACTACGGATGCCCCCTTTGAACGCATGGATAGCCGCCTCGCCCGTCTTCTGGAGGCTAAATTCTCCATCCTAGCTCGATGGAAGGGGTAGTGCCTAAACCGTCCTCTCAGAAGTAAGATCTCTAAATTCAATACAGCCATCGAGGAGCACTGTCAAACCCTCAGCCGGCAACAATGGACTGAGCTGTGTAACATGGTGGATGGACGATTTCATCGCACATCCTAGTGTAAACTCTTCAAACATCTGCTGGATAATACCACCACCCGCATCACCCAACAGGATCGGCTGCAGAAACTCCTTTATACGGAGACCCTTAAGCAAGGTCCACAACAGGTGATTGATTACCTCTGTACCAGCGATATTTCCAGGGGACAAGTCAGTCCACACAGCAATTACATCGGTAATCCCAACACTACACTAGACGCCGCTTTTAGTGTGTCTGAAATACATGCTGCTCTTCGCAAGCTTAACGGTCATTTTGCTCCAGGCCCAGACGGGGTCACTAACAAAACCCTTCGCAATCTCGATGACGAGTCCGTGTTCCATCTGACTGACTACATCAATGATCGCTGGCGCAATGGCTCCCTCCCAGTTCGCTGGAAGACTGCCAACATTATCCTAGTCCCAAAGCCTGGCAAACCATCTAGCCTCAATAACCTAAGCCCCATCTCCCTCACGTCATGCGTAAGCAAAGTGATGGAACACGCCTTCTTAGCACGCATCAACACTCACCTCGAAGACAACTCTCTCTATCCCCACACAATCAATGTATTTCGCCTTCACCTTTCTACTCAAGACGCTATGTTGCCGCTCAAACATCAAGTGCTAAACGACCGTTCCCGTAACATGAAAGCCATCCTCGGACTCGATCTCACTCGAGCCTTTGACAGCATTTCCCATACAGCTATCCATAACCAGGTCTCCCACCTCCACCTGGGAGAGCGAGCCTACAATTACAAGGGCGACTTCCTCTGCAATCGCACGCAGTTGTAGTTTTGTAGAGAAGCAGTTTTGCAACAGCTTCTCTGGACATCCATTTTCGTAGAGCCGGTATGGCTAGTCAATTTTTTATTTGCTTTAGCGCACTTGTTTCGGCCGCATAAAAGCTACGGCCGGTTAGTGGTACTTAATACTTACATGCGTCGTATGACGAAGATTACAGCCCGCAGCGAACGCAAACTACGTGCTTGGGTACACTTATTTTGTTGCTGTGAACATCAGTAAAACTGGCGTCCAGACATTCTTCGCATGCTTTGCTAAATTTAGTGCGTGCAATGTCCACGGCAACTAACATAAAAGTATTTGCGGTCTCTCAATGTCTAATAATGGACACAATAATTCTGGCTTACTAACAGGTTCGAAAGTGAGCTTCGGCTGCTGTTTAACGCTTTCTTCGGATCGTTGCGTCTGTTTGTTTTGATTGGTAGCCAACCGAACAGGCTTCATTTCAGCTTGCAGTTCTGCATTAAAGCCTTCAATTCTTCATTTCAGCGTATTGATCCTTATCTACGTTTTCACAGTTATGTTGTAGTGCAGTCACTGAATCACTGAGCGAAATTTGTGGTAAGACAATTGAGGCTTCCCATCAATACGTTCGCAATACCACCTCCCCCTGAAGGGCGTGCAAAAAAAAATCATTTTTCGTTTTTGTTTTGTTAGCTATCAAGACAGATCTAATTTTCTATTCACTATTACTCATAGCTGTGTTATGTGTGATAACTTGGCAACTATATAATACCTGTCCTCAGCCGTGTTTTCTGCTATTCCATGTTCTTTACAGACAACGTTGCAACTACACGCTTCAAGCTTAAGTTACTTTCCATAAGGTGTACGTCACCGCCTAGTGTGCATGTGGATCGAATGAATAATGAATGAATGAATGAATGAATGAATGAATGAATGAATGAATGAATGAATGAATGAATGAATGAATGAATGAATGAATGAATGCAAAGAGTATGATGCTTCATTGTTACAACCCCAGACAAAACAGTACGCTACAATACGAACAACTGCCAAAGCATGCTCAAGTTTGTTTTGCAATGTTGTCGTTAATGTTGACACACAAGTGAAATCTTCCGTACCAGTAATTCAATGCGAATGTTCCGCTGAGTGTAAAAATAAATAAAAATGAAGGAGCAATAAACCTGCGCCACCTATGGAGCAAAATATATATATATATATATATATATATATATATATATATATATATATATATATATATATATATATATATATATATATATATATATATATATATATATAACGGAGTAGCTGTCGACTGATCACACCTCTCTGGCTGCCTGTGCCGGTCTTAGTTTGGGGAATCGCGGTCCACTGAGACCGCACCTAAGAGCTGGTCACGTTCCCGAAAACGCGGACCCCACGACTGAATTAAGAATGACTGCCACGGACGTGCAGCTACAGATTCGACGAGTGAAAAGCTCTAACTAGCATTGCTGTATAGCGAGCACGCAAAGAGTAAACGTGCTCCATAGAGAGCGCGAAGCTGTAAATATCTAATGGCATTATTTTTTTATTTGTCCAGATTTTTATACAGTTCGTAACACAGTCTTCGTTCCATTCAGTACATGTATTTTTCGTGTATGCACCTTTAATTACAAGAGACGCACCGAATTTAAATCAGATTGCGCTTTTTCAATTAAAAATGAAAAAAAGAATGCAATGGGAAGTGCATAAATGAGTAGCCATTGCAACAACTAAAGCTGCACGTTGGGCTTGTTGGTATATCATGATGAAGGAAAAAGGCGTCAAACGTGTCTGTCGTCTACTTTCTTCTTTTGTCCCGTTTCTGATGCGCTACGCCTTTTGCCTACATCATTGCAACAACATTCAGGAAAGTGCCGCAGTTCTGCTGGTTTTCTTCTAGTGCCACTGGATCTCGCACTTCCAAGAAATATTTACACCTAGTTGCCGAACGTTATGTGTAAATGCTACAAGCGTTTCCCCACTTTCCATGTAAAATACACACTGAACGGTAGTACATTTCGCAGCTCTTTATTAACCGGCTGCGTTATTACGAAGGGGGCGAAATGCGAAAACAACCATGTCCTTAGATTTCGGTA
This sequence comes from Dermacentor variabilis, assembly GCF_050947875.1. Lineage (NCBI taxonomy): Eukaryota > Metazoa > Arthropoda > Arachnida > Ixodida > Ixodidae > Dermacentor > Dermacentor variabilis. The sequence goes on from NC_134572.1 coordinate 77,631,758, forward strand.
CACGTTGAAGAACCCCAGGAGGTCCAAATTTCAGGAGACCGCCAACACGGCGTGTCTCGTAATCAGAAAGTGGTTTTTGCACGTAAAAGCCCATAAGTTAATTTTTTCTTAGTACTTTATTGACAACATTTGTAAAGTACTATCAGATGTGCTGAAGCCAACGTATATCGACAAAAGGTCGCCCCTTACTTTCATTAGCACTGCGCAATTATATCCTACGCCTCTTTTTTTTCCTTTTTCCCCCATTGTGAATGTGTTCGCATGTCTTCTATCATGTTCGCACTGCAATCATCCTTACAGTGAGAGCTTAAGTGGCACTCATGGCTGTCTTGTACTCAAATGACCCTTTTCCAAACATGCATTGCTGTTCTTCGCGAATGAACCTGAAACTGAAATAAATTTGGTCGTCTCCCTATCACCGATGCTTCTACACTTCCACTCACTTTTTTCCACTACACTGCTCGCTTTTTTGTCTGTTTTGATATTCCGTCTCCAAAAGGCATTATATCACCCATTATTACGCAGAATTTTCCAAGTAAACCATAATGGAAGCGGGTGCGTAAATTTTAGTTATTGAACTAATTTATCTTGCTCTCATGCATTAATTTCACCGATTACCTATATAATTAAAACCAATTCTGACTTTGCGTAGCTTTCTTTCCAACGCGCACCATGTCACGCTGAACGGTTGAATAATACGAAATTTGGAAGCATTGTGTGTGCGTGTGCGTGTGTTATATTTTCTCCCATCAACGGCATCACCTACACACGTTTAAAAAAATTATGTAAATCTTGGCAATGTACCACTCAGACAAATTTCCAATATATTTTTCCATCTCGATATGCGGACGCGACTGGACAAGGACGTAGAAAGAAACAGACACACGGAGACAACGCTGTCTTTGTGTGTGTTTCTTTCTACGTCCGTGTTCAGTCGCGCTTCCACAATCTATCATGGATTCAAACCAGCTAGCCCGTAAGTGTGTTTTAACTAAATTAACCAGCACTGTGTCACGCGCGCACAGGTAAACATGAACGTCCGTTTGCCTGTTTCTTTCAACGTCCTCGTTGAGTCACGCTTACACATTATGTCATTGTTAATTTAGTTAGTGAATGTTTACAAGTTTACAGTAAGCGAATGTATGCAAGTTTACACGGCCGATAAAACTACTATCCTTACTTCATATAGCTATCTACTAATTTGCTATCGCAATCGGTCGTTTGCCTTTCCGGTGGAACTGCGAATTTTTTTTACACTCTGCTTTCACTGGCTATCAGCTCTCTCCCTCCCACCTCGGCGATGCGGCGGACGCAATGAGAAACCCAGCGAGGTTTAAACAGCTGCACTGCAAAAAAATTCGGGCAGAGACACTTCAACGCTCCTTACGTGTGGGAATGTGAAAGCATTGTAGACCATTTGGCGAAATGTTTAGTGCTTACGGGTTTTGGTGTTGCGCTGCTAAGCATGAGGTCGCGGTACCGAATCCCGGCCGCGGCGGCCGCGTGACGATGGGGGCGAAATGCAAGAACGCCCGTGGACTTCGATGTAGGTGCGTGTTAAAGAACCCCAGGTAGTCAAAATTTATCTGGAGTCCTCCTCTATGGCGTGCCTAATCATCAGATCCTGGTTTTGGCACTTAAAACCCCATAATTTATTCATTTTTTTCTTTCCGCGCGTTCCCTGTCCGCGCAAGTTCTTCCCTGCGTTCTGAAGCCCAGACCACACGTAGACTTGTGGACCTGCGCAAGCTCGCGTCCGCACACCCACGCGTGCGCAAAAGGTACAACATGGCTGGTACGCGTCGAAACGCGGCGCGATCTCGGTGAACAGCTCCTCTCTGCTATGGCGCGCATGAGCTGACCCGCGTCGGCCCGCTGCATTCGACTCTCGGTGAAGCAGATTCATGTGATGCAGGAAAGTGCTTCTTCTTTCCTTTTGGTGCTGATCTAACAGCTATAAGAATATTACTAATTACGTTTATAGATATCGAAACATTTTAAAATGCTTCGATATAGCCCAGTGATATAGCCAGCGATATAGCCCAGTGAGCGCGCGCTGTCGCGCGTCTCTGTGGATGCAAACCAACATTCCTCGCGTGCGCGGCAGGCGCAAGGCGCATAGACCCGAGCTTGCGCGCGTGTGCTAGCGTACGTGCGGTCTGGATTTGACTGCGCCTCGGTAAGGCCACATCAAAACGCGCCAAGCGTCTCGACGCTCTCGCTTGCCCGCGAAGAGTACGTGACGCGAAAAAACGCTCAGCGCCGTTCAATTGGACATTAATACTTGTTATTTCACGCACTCATTTTAAGCACTGATGACGTGCCGCCACCTCCTGCCCATTGGCAGCGCCGTCACATGTGCAATGACGCACGCAACGCGTACAGTCAACTAGAACCATGGAACCGCCATGGCGTCGGGATAGCGTGCTCATCTCGCAACCCGGAAGCCAGGCTTCTATTCCCACTCAGACTGAAATTTACCAAGTTTACTTTTCAGAGCCATTAATTTACAGGAACCTCGCTGAAAAATTTGACGTCAATCCAAGCGTTTTCTGATGTGTTTTTACTCTTTGCGCCACCAGCCATTTCTGGTACCATTTTTCGGTCACGCCGAGGATTTTCGCGTAATGCGGCATGTAATGCTCTCGCATTAAACAAAAAATGAAGGAGGAGGAGGGGTAGCATTTTCTCACCTCGGCTCATAACTCCTGTTGGCCTGCAATAGTGGAGTTGAAGGAATCCAAGGATGACCGGAGTCTTCCCGTTGGCACTTCAAACACTAGTTCTATATGTAGTACATGAGCTACGGCATGTGTTGGAGTGCCCATTCATTCGTAAAAATTTGGATGCTTCCCGGAAAATAAAAAAGAAAATACTTAAGCTGGTATGTGCCACGGAATTGAACGAGCGCTTACTGTTTCCAAACCGAATGTTCTAACCACAATCTCACATGCGGCTTCCGTCAACGGCAATCAAACATCGTAAGCTAGAAAATATGTTAAGCGTGTCCGTCCCAGGTTGAGCAGATTCCCTGTGCTGCGCAACACGATGCCCAGTAAGAAGGAAAGGGCTTCATAACAGTGTGTGTCAAGCCATGGGTGAGGACTTAAAGAACTACATCGCTTCTGCTCTCATTTATCAGTGCAGTATGCCACTACATGGAAAAAGTTCACCAGCCTGTTACATTCCTGCAACACGCGAAAGCGAAAGCCTGCTGCACACGTGGTAATGCCATAAGTTATGCTATCGGAGATGCCAGACTTCTTGCAAGACAGAACGAGCCGCATTGTGAAGAAAACGCGTGGCGCTGTATATAGGTCGACCTCCTCAACGACACATAGGAGCACCTGATGCACTACCTAAAGTTTATTTCGTTCTCTCTTTCTTTCCTTCTTCTTTCGTTCCTTCGTTCTTTTTTTCTTCCGTTTCTTCGTCAATATACAGCAATTTCATCTTTGCTTGCTTACGTAGGTATGAGCCATTCTTGAGGATGATATTGTTTGCTTCACTAGACTAGTCGCCGCTTTTTTCGGTTATGAACCGCTGCAACGAACCACTTAAGGCTTTCGTCTTAAAAAGAAGAGGTTCGCTATAGTTATACCCGAATGATGTAGAGCCACCGAACTTTAATAACTGCTGTTTGCCCTAATTGAGTAGTGGAAATTGAAGTTACTGGCGCTATGTTGTCACACGGTTGCCTGAAAGAATAAAGCCTCCGAGACCTTTACTAATTTTCGCGATGACTACGTCTCAAAGGCAACGCAGATGGAGCTATTTATGATCTGCGACACTATTTTCTTTTTCTACTAGTGCACGCTCTCCAGCCGCCATCAACTGGCACAGCATGTCATCATTGTATGGCGTGAAATCTCTAATCAACCGGCCGGTGCTCACAGTGAAGGGTCAGCTGCTCCTTGTAAACTACGCACTTGAAAAAGACAACTTTCGCAGGACACGCATGTGCTTAAAATGCGGATAAGAGGTGACACTCCACTCACATTCCTTTGCCTGCAGCTGAAATAAACGTACAGCGCGTGAATTCGTACAAGACACTCAAACAGGGAGCCGAATACCGCGCAAACGGCTAAGCACGCCACGATCTCATCGGCGAGTATGGTTCGGCTGGGGCACGCGAGTCCGCAGGTGAAACGCTTTCAAGTCCAACAGTGGGCACGCAACAGAGTTTGTCGCGTGTGAAAGTGAAGAACCACCATGCCTTTGGCACCACATTCTAAAAGGTGGCTCGGCAGTCTCAAAGAACACGCACGTCTCTCAGTAAACAAGGGCCCCGAACAACCTTACCAGAAGGCCACGCCCCTTGATTCGAAAGTGTTAAACTGCGGCACATAAAAAGGAACCCTCAGCTTTGAAACGACACTCTCGGGAGACAGATTTGGGAAACGCACACACAGCATACTCACGGCTCCGCTATGAAGGCATGGCTTATCGTGTGCATTGCGGTGCTCGTAGTCGCCTCGCTAGTCCTTTGCGAAGATGAAGGTGAGTCTGCGATGTGTCCTAGATTGAAAATGACGAAATTCTCACTAGGCGTTCTCTTACAGCACCTGAAAAAGCGGTATCGTGTTTTGCCGTGGCGAAATTTCGGGAACTAAATCACAGCATTGACGACCGCTACCATTCGCGATTCATACCGATGACCACACTTCTGGCTAAAACGCGCAAGCACTGTGCTGCAAAGCAAGGAAACAGTATTAACAGTGTTAACGCAAGACCTGCGAGATTCAAGGAACCGTACTGAATACTGTGTTGCCCGCGCGTGCTTGCAACTTCCGCTGTTAGTAGCGAATTTATTTCGAACCAGCTCACAATGTGAAGATCTCGATTTATCTGCTTCGCAGTGCACCGATATTGCGTTCTAGACAGACGCGTCGCCGATTACGTCTACGTGCTGTCGCCTAAATGTGGGAAGAACTGGTTTTTCAGAAAGGGCACCTACTAGCTACGCATGCGTGCTTTGTATCTCAACAGCACTCCACGTACTGTCAATTCACTGTTATGATGTTAGCTATATTAAGGTGGGAAGGTGTATGGGCAGTAAACAGAAAAAAAAAGAGAACTGATGCATTGCCTCGTTACCATATGCCATTACATATGTTTAAATAGAACTTATTTTGTTATAGAATTATTCGTCTGCGCTGCAGCACTTTTGCTCAATCATTGTCATTGTCAATTATTTACCCAATACCTAGTTGTGCACGAAACTTTCGAGACAAAGTTTTTTCAATCAAACAGTCACTGAAAAACTTGATTAGTCATGTACGAGAAGCGCTAATGAAATCTGTCTGTTAGGACCGGTAGCCAACAGGCTAGTATCCGGTCCAATAAAGAATTGCGCACAGCACAGATGTCAGGCGTAGAGAAAGGAATATTATGCCACGATAAGTATTTTAATTAGTTGAGAGTAAACACCAATATGTCAAGCCACCCAAAACTAATCTCTGTCTCGCCTCTGTGTATTCTTTCTGGCGCTGAAGATTACGGTCGCGGTACAACTTGAAGACCTTTACGGCACTAATAAATGTGACTAATATTTCGTTTCCTGCTTATTGCAGAAGCGGCTGCAGCGGAGCTTCAGGCTGAGCTGGACGAAGGTCCCTCCATGTCGCGGGTTCGACGCGGAGGCGGCGGCGGCAGCGGTGGTGGAGGCAAGAAGAAAGGCAAGGGCAAGGGCGGCGAGAAGTCCAAAGGAAAAAGCGGAGGAGGCGACGGTGAGACTGAGTGATTAAAGACGACGACAACGACATCCTAGCCACGCAGCTGGTGCGCCGGCGACAGAGCACACAAAGAACTCAGTTCCCCGCTGTGGAACAGGAACACCGGTCATTGCACAAATAAAGGATAGAACAAGCAAAATGGACTTGGCTCCTAGAATATTTCTGAATTTTGATAGAACATGGGCGTGGTTTGCTCTATCGTGAGAATGAAAAAAAAAGAAAAGAAAAACTGAAGGCACGCGATATAAAGGGAAAAAAAAAACGCCTACAATTTTTTTATCGGCTGACTCGAAACGCTTTGGCCGCTGCGAACCATTCATTACATGCGAGTGAAAGAAACGACCTCAAATTGCTCACGTTCACAACTTAGCGCCTTAAATATAGTTAAATTAAGTTCTGGGGCTTTACGTGCCAGAAACCACAATGTACTTATGAGACACGCCATAGAGTGGGAGACCGGAATATTTTTCTTTTTTTTTTTTGCCGCCAGCTTTTCTTTCAACCTGCACCTCGATCCAAATGCATGAGCGTTCTTTGCATTTCACACGCACGGAAAAGCGACTGCCGTAGCTGGGAGTGAACCCTGGAGCTCAGCCGCTCAACCATACCGCGACGGTGGCAGCTCACATTTTTGAGCACGGTACCAGGTTCTTTAAATTTATATTTCTTCTTTCTTCTCCCAGAATTTGCAAGATCTTTGCATATTCCATGGCAGCAGAAGTCAAAAGCTGTCCCAATTTGGTCACCAAAAATATATATAATAAACTGCGCAGCTGTGGTTGGTTACTAAATGACCATAAATGACACGTTAAATGCTTTAAGGGTGCCCAAATCGGGGCTAAAATCGCAATTCCCGCCAGAAAAATGCTTCTTTCTTTTCTTTTTATGTCAGATTCCTAGACTTATAAAGAAGTTCATAAACAAGTTTTATTCCAATCGGTGCCGTAGAAAAGAGGCAAATGAATTCTCTTCTCGTGACGGTGGCGCGCGCTCGCCGTTGAGAGTGCCCACAAACGTTGCATTCAAGACGTGGCCGAAGAGAGGGTACGAAATCGAACACAGTGTGAAGGCTCGCAGTAGAAAGATTTTTTTTGTGCGTTTTAATCGCGGGAGAGCTTACGTCGAAAGTGCAGCAGACCGTGAATCAAAAACTCAAAGACATGCGCATCTCACATACTGTAATATCGATGTATGCGAGACTTGCATTGATTGACGATAATTAACGATGATGTTGGTGGCGAATGTGTAAGTTCGTAAGCGTTTAGTCCAATAGGAGATTGGTGAGTCGATGTGAAACGTTACCTTGTGTGCACCACTGATGTTTGTCTGCGTAGTACACGGAAAACACAGAGGGAGGCGTTTGCTTCAGGCGTTATTGTGCGTCATCGTTCATAATCTCTGAGAGGGTTGATCATTGCCATTGCCTCGCATGGCACATCGTAGCGTGGCAGAAGTGTTAACATTCAATTTAATTATGGAGCTGTACGTCATTCAGTCAATTATTATAATTATATGTATGCATGTATACATACATTCGCGCTCTGCACCATGTTTCGCTGCGTAGCGAACATGCTCCTGTTCCGCGCGACGCTACTTTGGGGCCTCGGTATTCTCAACACTGAGTGCACGCTTTGGAGCCATTTTGTTGGCGCGTGCTTACGCGCTCCTTCTGCATAGGTGGCATAGGAAAGCAAGCACCGCATATGCCATACGCACAAATTGTTAAACCTCGCAACGCTTATTTCGGGCCAAGAAAAGACATAGTTTACGAGAAAATTGCATCTGAAGGGTCCGAATACCTTTTTCGAAATTAAAGTCTCCCGCCATCCAACCGGGGGAGCGATGACGTTGCATGCGCCATCATCACACTTTGGACCTTAATGCAGCGCATCCGGAATGGGGTTACGCTAAACAAGATCAAAAAGGTAGGCAGCTATGGGAGGACGCGCACGAGCTAGGACTCACCCTACAAATGGACCCTAGCAGTGCAACCAGGGTGGGTAACAGCTTGTGCGCAGACACCTCCCCTGACCTGCCCTTCTCCAAAAATATGACAGATCTGAATTGGAAAAACTCGGAGCTCAATTTCGGAAGTGATCATTTCATTCTGGCCTCGATCCTTTCTGGCCTCGATCCTGACGCGTCGTGCGCGTCAACCGAGGATCACCGAATGGGGATTATTTAGGGAGAAGCGAGAGGAAGCTGCCATAGGGAAAACCACAAACATAGAGAAATGGACGGAGGTCATCGCGCGTCACGTTGAAGAGGCAACCAAGACGCTTGAAGGGGACGATGCCCCGGAAATAGTCGATAGCAAACTGCTTCACATGTGGAAGGCAAAACGTGGTATGGAGCGCAGACTAAAGAAGCAAAAATGGAACCGTAATCTTACAAGGCGGATTGCTAGACATAATAAAGAAATTGAAAATTACGCGATCAAATTATGCGAACAGAATTGGTGCAGCAGATGTGACGAGATGGAGAGGGCCATGAGCCTTTCCAAAACGTGGGGTCTACTGAGACACCTATTAGATCCGACCAATTCGAAAACCCTATCGGAAATTAGATTATCAAAAGCCAGGGTACAGACGCGGAATTTATGGACAAACTAATCACCATGTACATTCGCAATACTCATAGCACCCCCTTCCCGGAGTACGACGGAGCTCCCAATGAGGAGCTGGACGCACCCATCTTGGAGGCGGAGGTCAGGGCAGTAATATTGGGACTAAAAACCAAATCAGCCCCGAGCCCTGACGGGATAGTTACCAAAATTCTACGAAATCTGGACGATGCCTACATCAGCGCTCTGACGGAGTACATGCAAGAAATTTGGACTAATGGCCACCTGCCACGCCAGTGGAAGATGGCAAACGTGATCCTAATTCTAAAGCCGGGCGAACCCCCAAAACTAGAAAATCTAAGACCCATTTCCCTAACCTCATGCATGGGAAAATTGATGGAGCGCGTAGTCCAGACCAGACTGACGCACTTTATGGAGCAGAACGACCTGTGGCCGCATGAGATCATCGGCTTCCGACCGGGCTTGTGCACGCAGGACGTGATGCTCCGACTAAAACATGACATAATCGACTCACGTTCTAGAGACGCCAAGGTAATCCTCGGCCTGGACTTGAAAAAGACTTTTGATAATGTTAAACACGAAGCGATACTCCACGGTCTCCAAGAAATCGGGGTATGCGCGCGAACATTCGACTATGTCAAGGACTTTTTGTCAGACAGAACTGCCTGCATGAACTTCCAAGATATTGAATCTCCAACACTGAAATTAGGAAGCATGGGCACGCTGCAGGGCTCGGTTCTCTCCCCGTTCCTCTTCAACGTGGCGATGAGGGGCTTCCCCGAAGCTCTGAGAAGCGTCCAGGGGCCAAATTTCAGTATGTACGCGGATGACATCACCCTCTGGACCAACATGGGGAGCGATGCGAGCATCGAGGAGCGCCGGCAGGCGGCGGCGGACACTGTCGTGGACAATGCTGCCAGTAGGGGTCTCTCGTGCTTTCCGCAAAAATTGGAATTATTTGTCTACAACCAAAAGTCGCTCCAGTGCAATCGTGGCTGGGAAATTGACATTAAAGTAGAGGGGAAAGCAGTCCCAAAGGTAAACGAAATCAGAATCTTAGGACTTTTCATACAGGAAAACGGATATAATGATGGGACAATCAAAAATCTAGAGGTATTTGCCACGCAAGCACTTGGCATACTTAGAAGGGCTGCGCTGAAAGGATGAGGCCTGAAGGAAAGAAGCTTGCTTAAACTAACCCAAGCATACGTAATAAGCCGCGTGTGCTATGCCACGCCTTTCTTAAACATCAGGTCAGAGGAGAGGAGGAAACTCGACTCGCTTATTCGACGGTACATAAAGAGAGCCTTAGGCTCACCAATTAGCACCTCCACAGAGAGCCTCTCTATAGGAGCCTGGGACGAAATAGCGGAGGCTGTCAGAATTTCGCAGCTCGAAAGATTAAGCCGAACGACCACGGACAGAGCTATCCTCGAAATGGTAGGCCTGCAAACAGATAGGGGACTACGAGGCAAGACAAACATCCCGCTGGACTGCTGAGAAAATCTAATCATTCCCCCCTCCCTCGTAACATGCATCCCATATTCAACACGGAGAGGAGGGAAAAGAGAGCAGAAGCACTAATCAAACGCTTTGATTCAATGGACAGCAAGTCGGTTGCGTACGTGGACGCGGCAAGTGGCAAGTCGCGTACGGCGGTCGCCTCGGTGGTCAACGGCCGAGGTGCCCCCGTATCGGCCGCCACCATTAGAAGCGGCAACTCGGAAACGGCTGAAGAAGTTGCGATAGCGCTCGCTTGCGTGAGAACGGAAGCAAATTTCATAATTAGCGATAGCAAAACGGCCATCTGGAATTTCGGAAAGGGTAGGATCTCGCCGGAAGTGCGAAGGGTTCTGGCCAGTAGACGGCTGAACCGAAAAACTAGCCTAATTTGGACCCCTGCACACAAGTCCGTTCCTGGCAACGAGGCGGCCCACGAGTTAGCCTGAGCTCTCTACTTCCGGGTGGCTGTGGAACCGCCCGACTGGCGGAACATGGACGAGCGTCTGCAAAATTATACGGAGATTGTAGAAAATTATCGGCTACGCAGGAGACTGGTGCCACCACCGGATAAAATTCTAAACAATAGAGAGGCAGTCGCATGGCGGTGCCTGCAAGCTGGGAACTTCGTAAACCCGGTCTGGGCATACCATGTTATGCATGATAGAGAAAACGATGAGTGCAAACACTGTGGGGCGAAAGGGACCCTCGATCACATAATCTGGGAATGCGCTAGCTCACCAGGGGCTAAAGCAAACATAAATTGTAGAGAGGCGTGGGAAGACCTGCTGCGGAGTGAGGACCCTACTCCACAACAACACGCCATCCGCATGGCGGAAGAAGCCGCGAAGAGTCAAGACTTCTTTGCTTGCTTCTAATCGCGGAGGTTCCAGCCCCGGTCCCCAAGGCCTGTGAGCCGGGGACGGGGAGTAGGGGCCTCCTTATCCGGCGGTACAATAAAGTTGCTATCATCATCATCACCACCCTTTGCTGCTGGCGATGAGTAAAACGGCACCCGACATACGGCGCTAGCGAGCCTAGACAGCGGTGGATTCACAGTTGCAGCTGCTTTTTGGTCAAGGGGCGTGACCGTTCGGGAAACTTGTGACATCGCATGGAAGTAGAATTCTCTGCTACTTGCAGTTTGTGCGAGTTTCGCGAGCCCGCAAAACCAGCTCTACGCGATACCGAAACTACTGAAACGCAAAAGCGTGGGGGGCGTAGGGTCGAGCGAAAACGAGACCTTTCGACCGCCCGCATCGTTGTCAAGGGTAATTTCAATGAGTTTTTTCTAAAAATTGAATAGAACTGGACAAGAAGCATTGTGCAGTCCCAGTCAAAAGAAGATGAGGAAGCGAAGAGAGAGAAGAAGATCGAATGTAAACAGTAAACAGTGGATCCGTCTCGGATTCATGGCCAATCCCCCACTGTGGTATGTGCCACAGCAATTCAAGACAACAATAACAACAACAACAGTCTCGGATGCTTTATTTTACATTTGGCGCAGCCCGACAAGATGGGAATAGAAGTACGAGTTGGTACTACTACAGCGGAACAACCGTATGTCACGTCACACCAAGCAGAAGATGAAGAAGATTGTGCAGTCCCAGTCAAAAGAAGATGAGGAAGCGAAGAGAGAGAAGAAGATCGAATGTAAACAGTAAACAGTGGATCCGTCTCGGATTCATGGCCAATCCCCCACTGTGGTATGTGCCACAGCAATTCAAGACAACAATAACAACAACAACAGTCTCGGATGCTTTATTTTACATTTGGCGCAGCCCGACAAGATGGGAATAGAAGTACGAGTTGGTACTACTACAGCGGAACAACCGTATGTCACGTCACACCAAGCAGAAGATGAAGAAAAGTCGAAGTCCAGGAGACAGCGACGTCACCGAGCCTGCTACACTTCATCGCAAGCAAGGCTAAAGTCACCGAGGCGGATCTCATCAGCCGAGGTATGTGGAAGATCAATATCAAAATGACCGACAATGAAAAGCACTTCAAACAGTTATAAAGTAACAAGCCCTTTCAAAATGACAATAGTCAGGACATTGCTGTGTTTACAGAGCAGATGCTGAACGTGCAGGCATCACAAATTGAGCAATATGGGCAATTGCTTGCTGTGCTAGCCGAAACTCTACGCGCTAACACTGGTCCCAAAGCTGAATTAGTGAAACCGGCGGGTTAGATACGACGTCCGCGTCGGCAACCACTTGGGTGAAGTTCTTTGAATACGCTTGTGAAAAGAACTGCAAGGTGAGGCCACAGGATAAAGTGCAAAATACGACGTTCTTCCTTGCACACAATGCCAAGAAATGGTATCAGCTCCACATAACAGACCCTCAGGATGAAGCCTGGGATCATTGGAGAGGCAGTTTTATGTCGGCTTTTTACCAAAAGCCGGTTGACCGATGGGGCAAAAATATATTTTTCAAACTATGTTCAAGTTCACTAATTGACTATTTATACGAGAAGAGACGGCCGTTACTATTAGCAGATTCTGCTTTACCTGAGTCATCGATTGTGCCATTAGTCATTCACGGTATGGCAAAGAAATGCGAAAGGCAAGTGCAAATAATATCGCCCAAGACAACTGAAGACCTATTGGGGGCCCTAATGATGTGTGTCATGAAGCGCCTGGGCCCGCTGTATAGCATAATTGGATCCATTTTACAGGAGTTCATCCGTATGTTACAGCGCCCGCGATGACAGAATCCACCAGAAGCTCAGCTTCTGACTATTCTCTTAGCAGCAGAGACGTCAAGGAGACAAGAAGCGAATCAACATGGGTGCGCAGCTCCACCCGCGTAACCAGGACGAGGCTGTCTACTCGATTCACTCAAACGTTTTGCAAACTGCACTGCTTATTACCGGAAAAGAAGTAAGTGCTCTAGTCGACACAGGAGCTCCGGTGAATCTGATTACTCAAACCATGGTGAAGGCAGATGACATGTGACAAGGTAAAGTGGTAACGGTTAAGAGCTATGATGGATCATCTCGAACACTGTATACCTGGACGAAAGTCAACTCGAATTTGGCTGCGGAAGACTTCCCAGTAGAAGCGCTGGTTATATGTGATGTCGAATGTTTGTTTATACTGTCAAGACCCGATATGAAGAAGCTAAGAATGAACATATCTGGGAAAGATGAAGTGACTCTGCACTCCCTGGTTTCAGATGTCCAGACACAACACAGATGAGGACTGCCAAATGCGCTAATGGTATATGGACAATTTTTTCGAACGTATATGCCTCGATACATGACCACCTGCAGCTTCTGTACCATAAGTACCTTTTGAACTTCGTGACACGACTATTGTACAGAAGAGAGCCTACAGGATTTCTCATGAAAAGAAAACATGGCTGAAACAACAGCTGCAACAAATGCTGAACGCTAGAATAATAAGGCCTTCAACGTCACTTCTTGCGTCTCCCATAACTATTGTCCCTAAAGAAGATGGTGCACTGTGACTGTGTACTTATTATCGGCAAATCAACACCCAAACAGAGCTTTATCCATTCCCTATGCCTTTGACGACATCATTAATTTACTGGAGGATACCAATGGTTCTCAGCAATCAATTTGTGCAAAGGTTACTGGCAGGTACCCCTCCAGGAAAAATGTACACGGCATTAATTATGCCATTTAATGTATAGGCATACAACCGTCTGCCATTCAGTTGGAAGAACTCGGGCGCTTGGTTTCAGAGCATGATGAACGGTGTAATTAAAGATTTTATAGGCGATTTCTGCAATGTATATGTCGATGACATCATCATTTACTTTCGTACCGAGGAAGAGAACTGCTCCCACGTCTCATGTACTAGAAGCATTGAGCAAATCACCCTTAAAGATAAACAAGAATAAAATGAATTCTTTCTGAGAAAAGTTGTGTTCCTTGGCAGATTCCTGGATGGCTTCACGAAGACGACAAAGAAAGAGGCCGTCCAACGAATCAAGGAACTGCATAGGCGCTACGATGTTCACTCACTGTGTTCTTAGGACTGATATGACATCTTAGAGCGTTCATTAAAGACTTCTGCGGCGATATCCAGGTATCACTCACTCAAAAGGAAGTTCAATTTGTGCAGAGTGACGAGTGCGCCCATGCATATAAAGAACTGGTGCGTGCAATATCTTCAGATCCAATCCTGATCTTGCCCGATTTCGCTAAACCCTTCGAGCTCTGCACTGACGCGTCCAATTATGGCACGGCAACAGTGTTATACCAAAGATATGCAAACTAAGACTGAAGTCACCAGTTAAAGGTCATTCGCTATTACTCCTACACCTTTTCAAGACTGGAAGTAAATTACACGACCACGGAAAAGGAGGCCTTAGCAGTAGTGCTGGTGTTACGATACTTCAGGAGTTATATGGAGGCCCGTCAGTTCAAGCTTTTCACGCACAATCAGGCTTTCACGTACCTTCTGAGCCTTACACAACCAAAGGTAAGACTGGCAAGATAGATTAGCGAAAGGCAGCAGTTCACTTTTGATGTTAGCCACAGACCTGATGAAAAGCTACCTGAAGCAGACGCGTTTTCGAGATTGGACATACCACCAATAAACAACTATAAGGGCCACACGTCGCAGCTGTATGGAAGACACTGAAGAGCTAAAATTAATCAACGGAAAGTTTGTTGTCCCTCAAAACTACATATCTAAAATATTGCTGCTCTATCACGATAGTGTACACTAAGAAGGGCATGATGGTTGTTGGCGTACCTACTGGAAGATTCACAAACTTTTTTACGTGGAAGAAGGTGAAAGCCGATGTAGACGATTACGTCAAGACCTGTCAGCAATGTCAGACTATCAAAGCCAAATTCCGCCCAAACGGAAACCAGATGGTCATTCCTGTGTATTCAGATGTCCCTTTCTAAGTCGTCCAACGAGTATTTGAGTACTAGTGACAGAATTTAACTGAGGAGTGCTTTCGTCATCGGGCAGATGCTTGACTATTTCGGGGGAATCTCTACTCATGCGCGGCATTCACCTCAATTTCTTGATTATTGCGGCTCTGTTTGCGATAATATTAGCGCCTTAGCGATTCTCGGGCACTAATCTATCGCTTTAGGTTTATTTAGTATTTGCCTTTAGTATCCCTTTAAGCAAAGGAGTTTGGCGTTAACCTTTCGTCTCACGCTTTGTTTGCAATTCAAGTACGCGACTGGTAACATCTACAATGCAAGAAAGCGACGTCATCTGCATAAACGTACAAACAAAAGGGGAGTCGCCAGCGGTTCACATCAAAGACAAAGTTATCTTTCACATATTAGTGTACCATGTGGTTTGTTGTTTAGACGGCTCTTAGTTGATGATCGGCTCATATTTTCGAACTGCGCTATCTCCGGGATGGGCCCATATATTTTGTTGAGTAATGCTGCACTTCCGGTTCGGGTTGTAGGCACCTGCAGCTTAAACGAATGCATCTGGGTTTTATTACGGCATTTTAACACTGATTACGCATTAATATTGCTCCATGCATAGCTCAACGCTAACTTGATGCGTCATTTTCGTTCCATCCTCTGGCTTGACTTCTTTTTAGTTGTCCTAAGTGCAGCAGCAGGCCTGGAATCGCCTAATTTGACGAGACATTGTCTTCAAAAACGTTTAAAGACACATGATACACGAAACAATGCATGTAATGCGTTTGTCTTATAACTCCAAATGTACTCATAAAATTGATCTTCACGATGCCCTCTGATTACTTGAAGTGATTTGATCTAGAATCGTAGGCAGACATTCCCGCTAAATTTTGTGCAGAACTTACAAAGCTAGCTGCAAGCCTCAATATTATACAGTACAGGAACGAGCAGCTCCAATTGTGGAGAATTGATTTCGCTTTCGTTAAGGTAAGGCGATCTCCAACGTCGTTCCTTACGCACAGAGACTCCAGCGTTCTTTAAGTACATGCCGGTCGATGAACCCACCACCAGCTTAGCGAGCAGGACGCCTGTTAGCGAGCACAACGATCCACTGTAAATCTACGGCCCGACAACAGCAGAACGGAACCTAGATGCAGAAACGTTTTCGCGTTCAATCTTATTTGCGCACTGCGATTCAAAACCCTATCCAGATTATGGCTCCTCGTCGGTGTCCTCGCTGACTCCGGCTCCGCATAGGTGACGACGCTCAGTCGCAACGTGTTTCCGCCGAGAAACATTAATGGGCCCCGAGAGGTTTTACGGTCGCGCCGAACGAAGCGCTCGGGACTAACCCCGACGCCTTTCTAGCGTATCGTAATGGGTACTGTCGAAGACAAAGCGCCAAGTACTCCATGGGGATACCTGGCACACTATCAGCTTGCTACGCGCGTCTCTCATCCGGTCCCCAAGGAGAGAGCTTTCCCGTTTCGCGTCACCAACATATTTAGCTTAACCGCGTGACGTACACAGAGTACTCAACCAAAGGGCGCCCTTCTTTCTTAAGACACTCAAAAGAAGAGGGAAAACACCCGCACGAGAATCTCATATGAGGCTTGAGGACGATTCTCTGGCGACAAGAACAGAAAAAGCAAAGGCAGGCGAATCATGCCGCCACGGCGTTCGTTGTTGCAGATGCGCGAGAGGGGGAAATAGATTGCACCCGCATCTGTCGCTTCATTTGCAATGCAAAACGTGCATGAGAATTCTCAAGGCAGTGCGACGTAGGTACAACGCTATCTACGTCTCAAAATTGAGGAGGCCATCACTAGCGACTGACTAGGCGGGCGCAGCGCGCTGAATATTGAAAGAAAAGCGGGTACGTTGGGGAACGAAGGGCTTCAGCGCGTAAGGGATTGCGAGCGCAACCAGCTGACCACGCGCTGTTGAGAGATGGATTCGAGAGATGCACGAGCTGAGACTTAGGAAGGAAAGCAAAGCTGGCAAGCTAAAACTGCTTTCATACACCGTTATTAAATATAACGCGAGGCAATGTACCATTTCTGCTTAGCGTTGCCCCATCTATGCTGTTTTCAAAACCTGTGCATGGTATGGAAGACGTAACGTTGAAGGATGTCTGCCGATCCCTAATTGTATCGAGGAAAAGAAAGTGAAGAAAATACAAATGTACGAAAACGTACCAAGCGCGCTTGCGATTAAAGCGTAGTTTTAGTTAGCTTCCAAACCTGCCACTTATGTAGCTCTGGGACTGTTTTTGCAAGATATTCTATGTGTCATAAGCCTCAAATTAGCAATAACATCAGCTGAAACCGAATGGCTCCTTTATGGTGCAATTATGCGGAAGCGTTTGTCGCCTGACGCTATGTTATTGCCTATCGTAGCACGAAAATGCATTTCCGAAGCAAAAGTGTTATGAGCAGTAGGTCGAAATGGAACTGATAGAAACGTAGAAGCCTCGACTGTAGAAACCGAGGAGGGTACAAGTAAAGTGGTGGTTTGTCGATAACATTCTTCTTCTTCTAAAGAAAAGGAAGGCGAATAGGGAAAAGAGAAACTTTTAAACGAGAAGTTGTCCGTGCCTTCATCACCCCAACGCCAAAAAATGATTCTGAAGTTCCGTTGTTTGTGAAATAAAGTGAGAAAATAATTTTGAATTTGCTTTGCACTCCTGTAGCTGCTCGCCCAAGGGCTGAATTCAGTGACAAATGCTAAAAAATGCAGAAACCTTATATATGAGCTGTATCCTGAGCGTAATGCAGCAGAAACAGCAGAAAGTCACAGCACGAAACGTAATTGAACAAATCGCCCCAAGTTACACAATTTAGTGTAAAATACGAGAAAAACATACAAACACAACGCAGACGAACGAACTTCAAAAAGAAGAAACCTGGCAATCTTTTTTACTCAAGTATAGAAATTAAAAAAATAACGAAGAAAACAATCCAGGAAGTTTGCTTTCATAGACCAATTAAACGTTCTATCGGCTATATTTTCCATAAAATAGCGTTTTTCTCTCGCGCCTTTTCTTTCGTCTTCTTTTTTTTATTATTTTTATTTTTTTATGACCATCTGCTGGCTTATCGCCGAGCCACGTTCGGCAATAATGATGCGGGCTGCTGAAGAGTGAGCATCCAAAGCAATTGTATGTTGAAATATATCTAAGGAACGGCGTACGAAAACGCCTGCATAACGACCTGGTATTACGATCGTATTCGTCATTATAATTTCAATGAAATCGAGCATGAAAAGGGTGCTACAACAAATGAAGCTTTACATGAATCATACAAGCTTGACCTAAGAGAACTAGGTTAATACCATGCCGTCGCCGGGATGTGGTATTCTTGTCCATATACGAATGATAAGGCTCCACCGCGAAGCCTTCAGGCCCTCATTACCCACTGATTGGAGGTCCAGGAGTGCGATGAACACTAGGCAACGGCAAAATGCTAATTTAATAGAACGAAATTAAATCTGGAGATAAAAGCAGAAGACAACGTTTCGTTTGGCTCCTTTGTTAGCCGCATAAGGAAGATCTCAACCAAAAAAAGCCCGAGCTATTTTAGTATGCTCTGTGCTGTCTTCTTCGGCATCCACGTTTACATGTTGCTTGCTCACGCCCATGTTGGTGTATTCGCAACGAGTGCAATTATTTTTATGCCCAGAAGGGTCCGTGAGCATCATAATGATTTGATGAACCACAGGAAATAACTATAGCACTGCCCAGCACATTCACGGCACAGGACACATGGCGAACTGGTTCGGGACTGCTGTTGGTGACCGCCGTGCACAACGCATTTGCAAGATTGAATATGAGATCTCGCAAACTGGCCGGAACACATCTAAGAGCAATACCTATGCATTGCGTCTACAGTGCGCATCCGCATATTGGACAACGTATATATAGTATCTCATTGTACCATAAGATAATCACCCGCCACCTACCTTTCGCTGCATTTCCCACTTCCCCTTTCCCCAGTGAGGAGTAGCAGGCTAGAGACACGCTTTCCTGGCCAACCTCTCCTCCTTTCTCTTCATTAAAATCCACTCCTCCTTCTATGCCTTGCAGAACCGGAAATTCAACATGAAAACTGGGGAAAAATGACACATATTTAAGCGTACATTTTCTGTGAAGACAGTAGAATGGCGAACAATGCTTCCTTATAGGATTCCAAACATTTAATTGCTTATCTATCTAGACCAAGTCAGTAACGCTAATTTCTGTTTTCCGTTGAACGTCTTGTGACAAGAGCTCAAGTGTTGCACTCCTTCAAGTGCACTCCTCCAAGTGGTGCATTCCTGGGTAAGCTGAATTAAATCTGAGAAAATTGTTTCCAACGATACCCCGTGCCTGAAATTCTCATGTCTCTTACGGTACTACAGTCGGTGGCAATCTAAAAATTACAAAACAACTCCACGTACAAAAACGCAGTGCACTTGCACTTCACCTCTGAAAAAGAGGCGAGCCAGCTAGGGTCCACTCACAATTCTATTAAAATATATACGATCAATCAGGTCGCATTATTTAGCTGACGTGAAGCACTATTGCTTGTTTATAACAGCGGTTTTGTTGTTGTTGTTGTTGTTGTTGTTGCTGTCGTTGTTGTTGTAGTTCTTGTTGCTGTCGTTGTCGTTGTTGTCGTCGTCGTTGTCGTTGTCGTTGTTGTCGTCGTTACTGTCGTTGTAGCTGTTGTCGTCGTCGTTGTTGTCGTTGTCGCTGTTGTCGTCGTCGTTGTCGCCGTCGTCGTTGTTGCTGTTGTTATTCGTACAGATGTGTCTTTATGTCAATCCTTTCAGGATGAAACTTCAATGTCTAAGGCGATTTTTATGGGTGATCCGCACATCAATGCTCAGCCAAGGTTATTATTTAGCTTAAAACAACGAACCTTTATTTTCTAAATTAGCCCAGCGTATACATTAGAAGAGCAATGTCACTATACTGTGAGTGGACTTGAGCTGGCTCAGGTGTCTTTCAGAGACGACGGGCAGACGCACAGCGTTTTGGTTGGTAGAGCGTGCTAAAAGAAAGCATGGGGCGCGTTCGAAATCACCATGGGCGCGGGCAGAGTGCAACCGTTGGCGACGCCACTTTTGGCCTCAATCCTTGTGTCATAGGTCAAGCAAGCTAAATCGAATCGTTCTTGACAACCAAATATTGCCATCTTCAAATGCATTTCAACCTCGCTATGCAGGCATTTCTCCGGGTCTTAAGTGCAGCAGAGTGCGCAGAATACCACATCGTTTATCATTACCGTGGTAGGCAATACCTACCTATAGGTAGATAGTGCATAAGAGAGCCCTTACTGAGTAAAAACTCAGAAATGTAAAAAAAAAAAAATGCGAGGTCCTATTTATCTATTATAACTCGATGAATTTCCGGTAGTCTAGTCGTGCTTAAAATCAACATTTGGTACTCCAGGACGGCATGCCTATTTCATTCCCATTCAATTTAGCGTGCTTGAAAATGTGAAGTGATTGCGGAATCATTCCAACTTAGGAGTTGTAACTCCGCAGTTCTGCTAGGAAGGCATTGTCTTAACCAAAGACAGTATGAGAATAAATAAATAAACAAATAAATAAGGCCATGTCGCGATTCTTTCATTCTTTTTTTCTTTATTTTCTTATTGTCCTATTTTTTTCAGTAGCACCAACACTCGGGCTATATTGCATCAATCATGAAAGAAAACAGAGAACAATGCTTAGCGCTTGCATGGAAGGGCAATTATAATATATTTTTGGTAATATATATATATATATATATATATATATATATATATATATATATATATATATATATATATATATATATATATATATATATATATATATATATATATATATATATATATATATATATATATATATTATATAAAATAATATTTTTTTTAATATAAAGCTGGGAAGAAAAGCTACCAAACGTCCAGGTATCACACGAATCAAAAATAAACTCCAGCAACTAATTATTGCAGGAAAAAAGCAAAAGAAAATAAAATACGAAAAAAAAGAAACAGAAAAGCAGAAAAAAAAAGAAACATACTTGATGATTACAGCATCACTTTACTTAGTAGGCACAGCCCACTATACCATACGCATAGGAATAGCGCACTGCATCGGTGACATGTGAATTACACTCGCAACGTGCGTTACCAGAACCGTCACTGTTATTGCGAAATAGATTATACGAACACTCGAAGCGTATTCCCGCCGTTGGCACTGGTGCCGACGCCGCCGTGCTGTCTTGCTGTCGATGGCACAGACGTGGCTCCGCGTGGCTCTCGCGCGGAGGCTTACAGGTATGTGGCCAGAGACGCTGATTGCATGAAGCGGCAAGCACGATGAAGTGAAGTGAACGCGCGGTCAACGCTCCGCTCAATCGACTCAGTGGGGGAGCAAGGTAGCCATAGAGTTCCTCGCTACATTATCTAGAGGGAAATTTGGCGCGGCTGTCATGGGGTTTTAAAGCGAAAGCTTTACTGGCCGCGAACTTGCGATTTCGCCGTGGCCTTGCTCCGAGGAGGCACATGACGTCACACCACGTTCCTCGTCACACCGCGTTCCTCTTCGTTGCGTTCGCCTCCGCTGGCTTCGCCAGCCGCCTCGCATGCCTAATAACATGTCGGAGGATTGAAAAAGAGAGCTTGCGTGCGCCGCAACCACAGTTGAGGTGGCAGTATGGACAGCGACAATTCTGATAAGCAGGAGGAGGCCTGGAATCGACATCGGAACGAGATGAAGAGGAAACGAATCACCCAGGAAACAGACGAACAGCGCGCCGAACGACTGTCCAAACGCCGCAACATAGCTGGCTAACCACACTAACCTGGACTTGCAATCAAGATTAACCAAAGCTAACCATGCTATGCCTTAGCTTTCAGTACGTATATCCTGGCATAGCCGAGCTAAGCCGCTGCCAATTTTTCTAACGAGCGTTCTACCGCCATGGTAATGACGGTATATAGGTGGGTGAGGCATCAAGGAATCATTTCAAGGAATCGCTCACGCAGAACTTTAGAAGCAGAATTGCAGACGCTTCTATGACAATGTAAGAGCAAATGCTTTAACACGCAATATGCGGGAAAAAAACGAAACCGAGTCTCTGTGGCGTTCTTTCGGTCATTCAGTTACGCTCATGTAAAGGAAACAATAAAAAAAAAACTGCAAGGGGAGCGACGTCCCCAATAACAAAACCAATCGCGCGAATCAAAGGTGCGGCAACATAAATTTCGATTAAAACACGTTGGCGGGCTAGTTGATTAGACTCCATGGTAGAATCGCTGTGTCTGCGTATCTGTTTCTTTCTATGTCCTCGTACAGTCGAGTTTATACACTCTACCATAAATTTCGAAGCGATCCTGCTTATTTTTCACTAAGGGAGGAAGGCGCTGGCCAGACACGGCACTTATGCATCAGGCAAGCAAATGAAAAAGCCTTTTCCGAACAGAGGCTTTGTCCTTCCCTTCGAAGTAGCTGTACACGCAAACCCATCGTTCCGTGACCTTGCACGTTCCACATAATAAGAATCTTACCCTTACACGTCAAATGTCTTTCCATGTGGTGGTAGATTGTGCTGTCTCACTGTTTACTTTTCTTCCTATCTCGTTGTTTATAACAGCTATAACAGCCGGGGCCAGGGAGGAACGAGAGGAAGCTTTTTTTTTTCTTTGTGACGGTACTCGAAATTTCCATCGTTCTTTATTGCTTACGGTAGTCAATAATCTGCAACCCACTGGTTTTGCTGGGGTTACTAGTTTTTCGTTATATATTGTAAGGCTTTTAGCATTCTCTGGGTACACTTCCCGCAATTTCCGGGGTTTATCTATGTTTGTATCTATGTTTCTATCTAACCATTGTCCTGCCTACCTGATTCACTGGGTAGTGAGTTGTCGAATAGGTAGCGCATTGGGCTGCTGTGCTGAGGTAACAGGGTTCAGAACCAACTCTTGGACCAATTTGGATCACTGAGTATGTATCAATGTCACTATAGACACAGGACTGGGTAGGTACCGCTTCTCGAAACAACACTATGACGCCGACTTGATGCACTCAGTCTATGCGCGTCTTTAATGAATGCCATTGATGCCAACTTGCGTCACTAGGTATGTGCGAGCACGTGGGTGCCTCTCTTCAACGAACGTCTTTGACGCCAACTTGGGCAATCAAACCAGAAGATATCGATGAGCTAGTCGATGAGCCGTGGTATAGAAGCAGCGAACTTACATCTACATACACAGGTGCTGTACTGCAACTACTGCTTTATTGCTCAAAGACCCGTCTTTTGTAATGCTTCTTGAGAAGCGCACGTCCTCTGATGGCAATGAGGCGTGAACACGACCCACAGTATAATGCAAAGAAAAACTTTATATAAAAACAAAGGCGACGTTTTTCGATTCCCACTCTATGAATAAACAAAGCCCAAGATAGTGACGCGCTTCTTCAGAGAATGATGCCGAGAGGCAACTCGATACCGAGGGGCTTCAACACCGCCAACAAGTGCGTACTTTGCATGGCCGCGCGCGGTCGCACGCGCCGTATGTTGAAAGGGATCTGCAGACGGCTCATACCTTTGTGCGCGTTGTGTTCTCGCCGCTCTTGCGTTGAAGCGATAGACGGCACGAATGTAGATTCGCTCGCTGTTGCTACCGCACTTGCTCAAACTAAAGCTCCTCCATCCACTCGTCCACGCCGCTTTTGCTTGGCAAAAACGTGCATGGAGGGGCTTTAGCTCACACCAGCGCTTTGACAGCGAGTGTTCGAGCTCATCGAGTGTAATGTGCTCATGTTTGCTTGTGCGCACTGACGCATGCCAGTTAAATCAGTTAGTAAGCGAACGTTTCCAAGTTTATACGGCTGACAAAGCTACTATCCTTACTTCATACAGCTGGGTACTTATTTGCTATCGGAATCGAAGCTTCGCCTTTAGGCGAAGTGTCTGTCATAATATAAGTGTCATATAAGAAGCGATATACTTCGAAATGTATCGCGGATACCCCAGCTTGTACTGTTATGCAGTATGCTGTGCAAGTTGAGGTTAATGGTCAGAGGTGTCCAGCAAACCCCAACACATGTCCCAATCCATAGCCACAATGAAGGGCTATATATGCTCCCTACTGTGTTCCGACGCCGCACTGCAACCGTTTGACTACATCCCATTCTGCAGGACCGACGCCTTCGCGTTACTTGTGTCGCCCTCTGGGAACGAATTGCATAATGAGCGGCGGCTCAGCCGACGGCGCGACGTTCAGCCGTTTCTTCGGGTGTATGCAACGATGGCGCAAACAGCGAAAGATGTGTATGGATATTATATTTGTAGTAAGGTCGCTGATACACAATGCAAATAATATCAGCACATACTGACAAATGATGACAAGTACCCCCTTGAAACTTTGGTATGTTTTTAACTGAAGTCGCTGTCGGGTCTCGCTCGTTAAGTTGCGCGAATTCGCTCCGAAGTCTTATCATGATAAAAAGCTCAAGATATTAGTTTGAAACTGTTACTGAAGTAGACTCGGCATTTTGAGCACTTAGTGTAAAAAAAAAAATACCGTTCTTCTACGAGTGAACGCTCCTCAATTTGCGGGGGTGGGCCACTACTTGAATAATTGCGGATCTCAATCAAGTGCGTAAATCCCCAGCCATGCGACACGCTGCAGAAATAAACCTAAGTGGAACCGAGAACTCCAGGTTTAGTAACAATCATATCAACTCAACCTATAATGAATTGTGAAAATAGTAACGGAAGTTACGTGTCTTTTTATCATTCATTGATTCATTTAACTTTTATTCGTAATAACGGAAATGGAAAATGAAACGAAAGAAAGCACAGCTGTCCGTGAGGGCTGCAACTTCAACTTCAACATTACGAGCGTGTTTCACTGCCAATTGAGCCAACGGCGACGGCTTTACCGCCGTGCACTTACTTGGTTATGTGCGCTTACACGTTATGCGCATCTATAATATCACTGGAGTGTGCCATAACCATCGAGGCCGTGGTGGCAGATGTATAACAGTCATTAAACCATGCGCATAACATTGCCTGTTAGCTTGGTTGTCCATTGGATTCACATTAGGTGTTAGAGCTGGGGATCGCACAAGCAAGCATAAATTAGTTTGGCTTGATGTTTTTTATATGTTTTCGAAATGCGATTGCTATATAATTGGCTAAGTTGATATGTTGATCTGTAGAGACAGTAGAGCTGTCTTTCACACCAGTTTGCTGCACTTACCCGGTAGATTGGATTTGCTTCGTTATTTATCATTCATTTTCACGTAGTTATATTACTGCTGCATCAGTGTGCAACAGCCTTTGAAGCCCATGTCAGTTTCATTCGCAGCATTCCGTTCATGAGGAGCACGTTATTACTGCGCTTAAGGCCGGCCCAACCAAATTCAGTACCTTTCTTCTCTTTACCCGTCGATTTCATATACAAAGGAGCTTTTTTCATTTACTTATTTTGCTTTCAGTCCACTGTGTCTTTGTACAAGTTGAAATTCACCTTGTCATTGTGCCAGTGCACGAGCAAGCAAAAGCATGAGAAATCGCTGCTGTAGTTCGCGTACATCTTGCTCCAATAAAACTGAGAATCATAAACGCACGCCCCTCGATGTCGAAAGCGCCTGCAAAGCAATGCTGCAAAATTGGAGGATTTAAACAACCCTTATCGCGCGAACATAGTAAACATTAATGCTTTGCGGCCCTTAACACGCATTCGTTATTGTGTGCACACTGTAACCGTACCCACCAGCAAAAGAGCAACGGGTGCAGCTTCAGCGCAGAAACGACGAAGCCTCGTAAAAGAAAGTTTCCAGGTAATTCTGGGTCGATGTTGTCTAGTCAGTGCTCGACGACGCGTGCAAGAAAAATGTCCGCTGCTAAGCGCGCGCATATTTCTCAACTTCACGCGCAAACAAAAAGAGCGCATTTTTTTTCTCTCTCTCTTCCTTTCCTCTCTGCAGATTTTCTGCACCTTGTTCGGTGGGATTTAGTGCACTCAACCCAGCGCTGCAAGTGTATTTCCGCATACCGAAAGTTCTGCAGACCCGTTGCACCTGTCGATTTCCTTGTGACAGCCGCAGGAAAACCCTACTGCAACAGCCAAAAATATGAGCGCGCTGGCAAGGAAGCTCTCTCCGCTCAATAATGACGTAAATGATGAAAAAAAGACTACAATACAAGGTACCAGCCTCACTATATGCAGGGCTTGTTCTTTCACATGAGGCGTCTCAGTTTGCACGAACGTGTGAAGAATATAAACAGCACCAATAAATAAATAAATACATACATAAAATGGCGGCGCATTTCGTCCTTTGGCGATAATTGCCGACGTTAACGTGATCAGCAACCTATATAATTATTCTTTAGCGGTGATGAGATGTTTGATACGTTATGATTATGATTATGAGGAGCCGCAAATACCTAGTGGCACATACCCAGTGACAAAAGTTCAAGCGAAAAAAAAAAAGAAAGACGATTAGATGAAGACATAGATACCGGAAATTCCGTGAAGTAACCTAAGAAAGCTAATTGCATTAAAACTGAAATACGCAAATTAAACCGAGGTGAGTGACAAAAAGTCAAAGAATGTCTTGAACAGTAGGTCCTTTGTGTCTCGGATTGCGTCCCCACTTCTTACCAAAGCCTTAGGAAGTAATAGTTGGTGCTTGTACTTGTATATCAAGTGGAGCATTTTCTGTACTCCACGCATAACCTTGCGGAGCAGTGACGTAGCACGTGCTCAATATCACCATGTAGCTTGCACTTAGTGCACAACGGCACACTGAGTGACCCGATCTTACATAAAGATACTGGTGATGTATGCTACCCGTAGTACCAACCAATGAATGACGCCCTCAACGAGCGTCTCTAGTCCCCGAGCACTGATAGTCAATGTAGAAAAAACAAAGATTATGGATATCTTGCCTAGTCAATTAGGATAACGATCGCCTTTCTGTAATCACTGCTTCAATCGCTTTTTTTCCCTCATTGACAGGCACCACTGCGAGCAAGGAAAAAAATTAAGGACGTCAAGTTATCTCCCTATAGAAATGCAAAATAAAAAAGCACACACACACTTTTTTTTGACAGCCATTGCATCAATTTTTATGAAATTTGAAAAAAATAACATCAAAATTTTGTGACTCCTCCAAAGAAACTTTTAGTTTAGGCTCCTGGATTACTGCTTCCGTACTGAAATATATTTTTAAAAAGCGTAGAACTAAACAATCGGAAACATTACGTTAAATATAAAGATGCAACCTCAATGTAATAATGCCAGTATCTCGCAGGTCTCCAATCCCCGTGTGTGAGACGTTTAATGCAAATGAAAATCACGTGATAAAGACAAGCGGGAGCAATGGGATGGCTTGGAAGAGTAAAACAGATCAGATATTGTTACGGTGCACTTACATAGGATCGTGCGCGCAAGAGAGAGATGAAAATGAAGTCGCAGACTGTCTCCTGGCGCGGTGACCTTTGTACCAGCCTGTGCTAGTACCACTAAGTTCTGCCATATAAATAGTTGTACATTCATTTGAGCATCGGGCTTTCTCTTCGTAACATCATTTTTAACACTACGTGAACTAAGCAGTTGAATAAAATCATCACAAATTGCGCAGCTGTACATACAGATTCCGTGTCAATCTGTAGCCGCTGAATCGCGGAGGTCCGGGTAATAGAAAAATAGGTTTCTAGACTTCAAAAGGTATATAGCAAGCTGTTTTGTTTTTGTTGCGACCACTGTGCATGGGGGCAAAACAGAAGAACACATGTGCTGACGAAAAAAGAAAATTTGACAACGCGCAAGTATGAAGTAATTTCTGCCAGTGTGCTTTCAAGCCTAATAAAGAGTCTTCCATGCTAAATGTGATTTTGCTCTGTCCTGTGCCCTTGGGAGGCTTGGAACAGCACGATGGAGGGAGGAGAAGGACGCTCTTTCACTCCTCTCTAATTTCGCGTTATGCTTTTGCCGGTATTTTAACCACATGTCTACTCTACACATTTGGCTATATTCTTTTGCATATTTATAAAATTTTCCCGTATTCTTTTTATAACACAATTGCGACCTGTAAACACGTTTACTCTTAGATAAGCAAACTGCTCAGTATTCGTGGCAATGAAAGGCGTGCCAAAGAAACGTAGACATTCAAGACGCAGTTACCACATAGAGCGACAAATCTATTTGCTTGACGTCGTAAAAAAAACCGAGCTCGAGAGTGACTTCTTCTCTGGCATTTGGGAAGCCGCAGGTTCTGGCAGAAATCAACTTTCAAGGGCCCTATAGGAAGGTTAAAACAACGGTACTTTGTTATACGACTGCGCTTGAACATTTTTTTTTCTTTCTGGAAAATATTAGTATTTCCTAAGCACAAGAGTAACAGCTCGAATGACACGGGTACGGGTTGGTAAAAAAAAAATCAATTCTAGAACTTTAAGTAGCAAAACCACAATATGATTGCGAGGCCCGCCGTAGTGGCTGAGTTCGGATAAATTATGAGCGCCTGCGGTTCTTTAACGTGCACACCGAAATCTCTGCACGCGAACTTTTTTTTTTCTTTTCGCCACAACTGAAATGCGGCCACCGCGGCCGCGGATCGGCCCTGCGACCTCGACCTCGGCAGCGCAACGTCACACCCATTAAACTGCAGCCCAGGCTATGTGTAAAATTGTGATGGCTACGAAAGGAATGGGGGAAACATAGAAAATGTTCTTTACCTGTCCGGGACCTCTCTACAATGTCGTATCAAAGCTGCCACAGAAAAAAGCATGCATGGAGAACTACGGTTCTTAAATGCGGTACTTAAATAGCTAAATGTTCACCTGACCCCGAAAAATAATCTCGAGTAGAGAAATTCTCGGGCTCATATGTAATGTGTCCCATTCCTCCAACGTGATGTCCCACATCTCCCAAAAGTAAGAGCGGGGTGAGCCACATTTCGTTGCTTGCAATATTTTTCTTTCCCTGGACCCCGGCACACACCGATGTGCCGCTCGCGGGCAACGAGGCGGCCCATGTCACGGCTCGAGGTCTCACACGCCGAGCCGCCGCAGATTATGTGGCCGCCGCCTCTGCCCCCGAGATCGCGGCATCGGATCTGCCGGATCGGGACACTACGACAGAAATGCAACAAGAATCACAGTGCGCGTGGGGCGATCGCCTAACCCCGTTCACAGACCTTACCCAACACTACAGACTCGAAAGACTTACATTCCCGCCACCGCACGATAAATTAAACAGAGACGAGGCCGTAACTTTACGCTTGCTCCAGACACACACCTACCCTAGCCCCGCCGTCTTACATCACTGCTACCCGGGTTTATATCAAATAGATGCGTGTAAAGCTTGCGGACAGAGAGCAACGCTGCGACACATGCTCTGGGAATGTGCCGGCAAAAACGGTAATGAAAGCACCTCCGTTCGCCAGGCGTTCATAATCGCGGCCGTCGCCAGAGTACGGGAAGCATCGAGCTCGCTTCTTCCCGATGCCGCCCCGACTGCGGGAGCCGCCGGGGACCTTCTCCATCGGCGTCGCCGCCGCTTGGAGGCGGCTCTCAAAAGTTAAGAGTTGGCAGAACAGCTCTGGGCCGTCCGGCTAGCCGAAGATGCCGCCCGAGTCCAATGACTTCGAGCCACCACCTGAGGCCACCACAACAAAAAACTGCCGGACCATTCTTTAATAATGTTTTCTCCTCCTCCTCCTCCTCCTCCTCCTCCTCCCTGATACCTTTCTAACCGTTAGAAGAGCTACTGTGTTAATGGAGCAGAATATGTGGTGTAAATTTAGAGCAGTTGAATCTTATCTATGTCGCAAATGAAGGCAAGCAGTGAATTAAAAGTAGAAAACTGCCCTGTTGCTTACGCCAATCCCCTAATGTATCGAAATCTACGAATAATTTCCGAATGGAGCTTTCGCTGATTACACGCAAGGAAAGTAGACATGTAAAGCAAACTACAGACTAGCGGGAAGTTTTTCTCCGCTCTAGAAACTATAGCAGATACACTGTATAGAGAACTGCCTCTAGACCGTCTAGTGTGTCGGAGATTATGAGCCGATGTCACGGGTGAAACAAAAGAGACTGACAAGCTTAACAAATATGTAAATAATGCACTCATACTTGAAAAAAAAGAAGAAAGAAAACAGAAAGTATGCATGTTTAAATCTATGCGATATGAAGCTTTAGTGAAAAGGCTAAATAAATGCTTGGACGTACGATAATGTGTTGCTGGTTGGAGCTTAACCCACAACCTCTGTATTATGCGTGTGTTGCACTACCAATTGTGCAACGGCAACGGCTATCAAACCATCCACTAACAGTTGTACACTAAGGTTGTGGGTTCGACTCCCACCGGCGACATGTTATCTTTTCGTCCACTTTCATTTCCCTTTCGTTATTATTTTGTATACATTTACATTGTCCAAAGAATAGAAGCACCTAGTAAAAACAACAGGATCTTACTAATGTTTCGGCCTGACTCCGGCCGGAAAGTCATACAGTCCTGTTATTTTTCCTACGTGCTTCCTTTCTGTGAACTATTTGTGTGCCGGATCCTGTGTATCTACGCTTAAATGATATATATATATATATATATATATATATATATATATATATATATATATATATATAAGCGTGTGTGTGAAATGACCGGGTAGTGCCCTGTTTTCCATAGCCACATCGGGTTAGGTGCTAAGGCGTTGTTATATGGTAATTTTTTAATGAAGTTGACTGGGGCCCAACGAGTACATATTGTGTAGGAACAACTGAGCGTATTCTGTTAGAAAGCCAAAGAATGCATTCATTGATAAATGCGGATGTAGTAGGTTTGACCGAGGCGTTAGGTTTTAAGACGAAGCTTTAGCTCGGGACAGAGTCAAGTCCTGTTTCCTATTCAAATACATATAAAACACAGAGATACTTTCACATAACCGCTAGACGGATTCGAATTAAACTTGTTGCACTGAGAAAGAAAATTAAATTCTAGTTACTGCACGAAGCAAGATGTTGATCAATGGCTCGGTATTTTTAACATTGAGAATAGGCAAGTTTAACAAATATTAAAGCATGAAATTTAGATACGTGTAACTCTGCACATGAACACATATCTCACTTCTGTAAATGGCATCTGTTAGAACCATCTATAGGTAAAACTTTCTCCTGAAAGGCAGCTTTAGCTTCAGGGCTCCTGCACAAATATGTGGAAGCAAAGAAATTGTTTTTTCTCAGCAACCACTGCACGATATTTGATGAGGTTTATTGCATCTAAAAGCAACTCAATATCTGGTTGCTGTAGCAAGGGAATCGTTTTATTTATCACAACTTTTTTTTTAGTTGCTGACATTTTAAGAATTAAGAAAAAGTCATGCATCAAGTTTAGAGCTCCGTAACTCAGCAATGCAAAACGACATCACAAATGTGTAAACTCACCTAATAATACATATAAAGCCGACAAAATTGATGTATTCTACACCACTCGAAAATATACCAATTATCTGTGAATAGGTCTTTTGCAAAACGCTTGTAAACACTGTAATAAATTCACGCAAGCTTTAAATTCGCATTTCAAATTTATTTGCTTTACATACTCGAACAAATACAGTTTACAGAAGTGCAAGATCTGTTTTTCGTGCCGAGTTATAGAGTTCAGAACATTACGCTGCTTTTTTTTTCTTTAGCCTACCAGTTTTTAAAAGTAATCGTAAACCCTTTTAGGCCCCTAATCAAAACTGTTTCTTATAGTCACTAGAATTTACCTTTCTCTCCGAAATGCAAAAAAAATTATTTAGACCGGTCCAGAAGTTTTTCTTTAATTGCTAGAGCAAGTATATGGACACTCCAAGCCTATTTCCGCCGTCGCCGTCGCCGTGAGGTTCCGTATAATCTCTATGGGTAACAACACCATCGCCCCGCGGGCTACGCTGAATGTGCGAGTTAAGGCGTGCGAGGGGAGCCGCTCATCGCGGCTCAATCTCGACGGCGCGAAAGAGACGAAAGCGGGCAGGAAGCGTGCCGTCTCCCGTCGCGCGCGATGCATAGGGGGGTGGGGGGCGAGAGAGGGGGGACGGCGTTATATTCCAGCTGTAACTGCGCATGTGGCGGCTGCACTCGGTCACCCGGCCGTAAGAACGATCTTCGTTGGGGGCAGACTCTATCTGAGTCGACGGCTCCTAGCTTTGTGCGCGCTGTGTGTTTTCGGCATTCACTTTTCGTTGAAGCGACAGACGGCACGAAGGTCACTTCACTCACTGCTGCTGGCGCGTTCGTTCACGCAAGCGCTTTGACAACGAGTTTTCGCGGTCCTCGAGTAAGATGTTAACAGTTTTCAGCGCAAAGAAACGCACGAGACGAGAGAAGGCACAAAAGACACATCGGCTACTAACAGCTTATGCGTTATTGCACTTGATCACAGTACATATATCACCGCACAATAAAATACGGAAAGGGAGTGTAAAATTACCACAGCATCACAGATCGCCTAACAGATTAACAAGCCACTGCCATCGTGACAAGAACGGTATCTCTTTCTCTGACAACGCAGCAGATGGGCAGCTACAATTTCGCTTGTCAGTTGATTAGAATGCCTGCCCATCACTCTAGTCTTTTTGAACAAAGGTATCCAGTCACAATGCATGCAGTGTGCAGCAAGATGACCGATTACCAGTTAGAAGACTAGTTAGATGACCGGCGTGCGCGCGTGACACCATGCTTGTTAATTCAGTTAGTGTGCCCATGTTTACAAGTTTATACGCCTGATAAAACTACTATCCTTACTTCGTATAGCTGTCCACCAATTTTATATCGCAATCGCTGCTTCACGTTTCGGGCGAAACTGCGACTTTTTTTCCATAAAATCATTGTCGTATTCTACATGTGTTTCAATTGATAACTTGACGAGTAATGACAAAAATTAAGCGATAGGATGCGATGTAGTCAACCTTCTACTTTCAATAATGTAACTTGATGTACAAGGATGCTCAATGGTCTAAACGGCACCGGAAAGTTTTAAACGAGCGTAGTGGCAAAATGCCACCACCCCATTTCGAACGGCAGGCTCATATTATTATGAGCCTGCCATCATGAACGGAGGCTCATATCGCCATCATCAGGATGACTCTGGGTCTGGAGAGGCCAGAGCAGGACAAAACACCGTTCTACACCTAAGCTGCGGTACAGTCGGACAACGAGGGAAAAATCGGCACGTATCCCGCCTAAATCGCAACGTCTGATCATTTGACCTCAGAAAAAGATCTTTAACCGAAAAAGTTCCAGTGGCATACGTGAAATGAAAATTACTTCAGTCTCTTGATCAAGCAAACTCTTTCTCTACATGACAGACGTCGGCAGGAGGTATAGAAACGCTGCCTCCACAAGTTAAAGCACTTCCTAGGGAAGTAGCAATTCATATGAGAACTGGTGTGTTCTATACGTCATGGGTGATGGCGACAAACAATTCTCTGCATAGAAAATAGCACAGAAAGGTAATAAGTTTCCGACTGCACGTGGCACGTAAAAGTGGCTTAAGGGCTGCGTGCGCAAAAACAAATATTTTGGGATTCACAAAGCAAAACACCGAACAATGATCTCTCCTTGCAGTCTAGGTTCCTCTCGTCGGAAGTCTACACGTGACAGCTGTCTAGACTTAGTGGTTGATCTTTCCAAATGACCCCGTAATTGACAGCTGGACAGAAAGGAGGTAAGTTAGGAGCGGAGTGTTACGAGAGGTGGCCACAAAATAAAGGACGTAGGTAGAAAAATTCAGAAAAGAAACTGAGGCGACCGTCTTTGCAACCTGGAACCTCCTAAGCAAACAGTGATCCGGAGACGCTCCTGACGCGAACTTGGAGTCAACGTCGAAGCTAATCTTGCCCGTCCCGTGCCATACGTGAAGAAATAAGCGCGTCGGGATGGGCAGGCATTAGCCGAGATCGAGGCGCTCGGGGAGCTTGGCGCGAAGTTCCGAATTATTCGAAGCTGAGACGAATGTGTGACGGGTATTTCTTTTGTCTGTCTCAAGCAGGTGACAAAATGCAGCACTGAGGGATAAATCAATATATATTTCCTTCGAAAATGTCTGTCTACCCGTGCAATCCGGTTACGCTAGAGGCTGAACGCACATCGTTCGCGTGCATTTCTAGCGGCATGGAGAATTCCTTTTGAAGCACAGGCCCCAGGACGTCTTTTTGTATTTGCAGTTTGGAGTCACGTTGTC
The DNA here is from genome assembly GCF_050947875.1 of Dermacentor variabilis. NCBI lineage: Eukaryota > Metazoa > Arthropoda > Arachnida > Ixodida > Ixodidae > Dermacentor > Dermacentor variabilis. Next base: position 77,665,666 of record NC_134572.1, read on the forward strand.
AGCTTACACGATAGGCTGTAGTAAAGCACTGCACAGACTAGGGCCACGTAAGCAAGATATATATATATATATATATATATATATATATATATATATATATATATGTTAACCGGTCAAGAGTCCGGTTGGCTACCCTGCGCTGTGGGAAGGGAGAAGGCTAATAGAAAGAAGGGAGAGAAGCAGAGAGATGGGGGTAGAGAGACGTGCACGAACAGCATTACAGAGTCAAAGGCGCTCGCGCAAGCCAGACGTTCTCAGAAAGCACAATAGTGCCTTTAGTGCCTTATGAGCCGGCGATCGGTGGGGATGGTGTTCTTAGTATTGTCTGTTCACTCAGAAGACGATTATTTAGTTTCCTGAATGCGTTGGTTATAGATTGTCCTTGTGCTTCAAACTGAGGACAGTGGCACAATAGATTGTGAATGTTCTCTTCAACACCGCAGAGATCACATGCAGAACTGTTAGCCATAACAATTACTGCTCATTAAGCTTCCGTGAAGGCACAGCCGGGTAAGTAATTGCTGAATCGGGCCCAGGAAGAGCTTGGGCCTAAGAGATTCGGGCCCGGAGCGAAGTTGGACCTCTGTAGGGGCCATATTAGACCCGGGCAAGCGAGTTTCGATCGCTCCAATACTTTGGTCTATAAAAACTGCACCCCAATAAAAATTTTAGGTCAGTGGAGCCAGTCGGTTGCTGAGAAAGCAGGGGCAGGCAGGCCGCGGCACAACAGCGATGCACTGCACATATTGGTGCACATAAGCGGCGCACTTCCATCGCTCGGAAAAGGGTGCCAGTCATTGCCCGTGCCCATCACGCGCCCCATTTTATTTCCATCTTCGAGACACTCGAAAGCTTTGGTAAATGTTGCTTTCGGCTTTTAAGACTGCGGATTCCTTGAGCTGATTGTGCTCAGGCTAGATATAGACGACTCGTCATTTAGATGGAGGTGGCGCAGTGAATTTGACAGTGGCGCCGCCTTTCCTAGGGGAAGCGCATTGGCGGGCGTGGGAGTGGCGGCGAACGACACATTTCAAGGCCGGGAAGACGTCACAGAGTCGGATCAAAATGAGGAAGACTTAGACAGATATTTGCATTGAAATTGTTTTGATGAGGGGCAAAACTTTGAATGGTAGGAGACTCAATGCAAAAAAAAAATCACTCAACTGTCTTCAGTTGTCTGAAGTATACTTCGTATAGCAGACCTATAAGAGAGAGAAAAAAACTTTATCTTATCTAGCATTTACACGGGTGGGTACCCGTGGTGCGTGGAGCCCTCCATGCAATGCCTCAGTGGCGATGTCAGCACTTTCGACTCCGGCGATTAGCTTTCCCCGTTCTTTCGATGCCGAGCTTGTCTGCACCATCTCCCACTGTTTGTGCGTCGTGTTTCGGCTGAAAGGGTTATTAGGGATTTTTTTCCAGTCCCATGTGGCATAGTAGAGGGTAGTTCGCTCTGCACAGAAAAAACAAAGGGGTTCATAACGGGTGGGACACATCGCCGTGAGGTGTATGAAGTGAGGATAGGTGCTGGTCTGGAGTTGCCTCCAGGACTTCAGCTGTCGTGTGGGATGGGTGTCGTGGCGGCATCGTACTTCTGCAAAGGCGGCAGTGTTGAAGTATTTTACGGTAAGTGTGTAGTGCTTGTGGCCAAGGGTCCTCTGCCGTCTCGTGCAGTGCGCGGTTGCAGTGACTTCGGGCTATCGTGTGTGCACAATTTCTTCCCTTGACGGGTTCGTATTTCCAGTGCCCAGATTATCGCGGTGCATGGCATATATATTCTTACAGATTGTGAACAGCCTCAAGAGGAATCAGTGAAAAAAAAAAGTCGCAGTTGCGACCGAAAGGCAAAGCATCGATTGCGATAGCAAATTACTAGATAGCTGTACAAAGTAAGGATAGTAGTTTTATCGGGAGAAAAACTTGAAGACATTCTTTACGAAGTAACGATAGTAGTTTTATCGGGCGTAGAAACTTGAAAACATTCGCTCACTAACTGAATTAACAAGCATGGTGACAGCGCGCACAAGCAAACATAACCACATCACATCGCGCGAACACTCGCTTTGAAAACGCTAGTGGGAGCCAGCGCGGCAGCAGCAGCGAGCGAAGTGACCTTCGTGTGGTCTATCGCTTCAACGCAACACGGGCAAGAACACAGCGTGCACAAAGGTATGAGCCGTCTGCTGATCCCTTTCAAGATACGGCGCGTGACCGCGCGCTGCCATGCAAAGTGCGCACTTGTTTATTTATTTATTTATTAAGGAACCCAAAGCGCCAAGGCATTGCAGTGGGGGGGAGGGGGGGGTACAAGAAGAAATACATACGACACTTCTGCTCCTGTACAGTGTTAAAAGTGATAACAAAAGAGGAAAAACGAAAAAAAAACGAAAGAAAAGGGCAAAGCCCTTAGCAATGCACATCTACAATCTACAAGATCAAAAAGAAAGCATCATTTGATTCAACCCTCACAACATCACTCGACAGTCTAGTCCCTTCCCTAATGGTTTTAGGAAAGAAAGACATTCTAAACAATTCAGTTTTTGTCGCAAATTCACGGACCTTAAAATCATGGTCAACACGATTGGATCTATAAAAAGGCTCTTGCACAAACTTTTCGTGATCAACCCGAACAGCTGAATAATAAATAGCATGGAAGAACTTCAGCCTCAACTTCTTACAGCGCGTGTCTAGTAATTCCTAGTTGAGTGCTTCCTTCGTACGCAATGCACTGTATTGAGCTGTATTGACTGTATATTGTATTGGGGGTGTCGAAGCCGTCCCCCTTCCTCCCGCGCTGCCTACGCGCTTTCCTCCATATATGGCGCGCGAGAATGAGCCGCGACTTGGTTGCCCTTGCTCTCAGACGCGAAGTGCGCAGTGGCCGCCGAAGCACAACGTCGCCCCCACTCCCTACCTCCCATCCCCCCCACAGCCTTTCGCTCTCCGCCTCCTTCCTTCGCGCGCGCCTGATTGCACCGCGATCGTCGGCTTCCCTCGCGTTCTTTCACTCGCACATACAGCGTACGGCGCGCGGCGACTGTGTCATCGCCATCGGACTTTATGCGGAACATCACGGCGATGGCAACGGTGACGGCGACAGCAAAAATGCGCTTTGAGTGTCCATATAATTGCTATAGCAATGAAAAGAAAGCTTCAGTACGACTATAGTATAAATGTATAAGGTGCCTCAGAAAGGCTGGCCAACGTTTCGATAGGAGGACCTATCGTCGTCAAAGGATAAGTCATACTATCGAAACGTTGGCCAGCCTTTCTGAGGCCCCTTTTCCCTGTTTATAACTCTTATACTACAGTGTGCTACTCCATCTGTAAGCCCGTCTTGATTTTGGATTTCAGTACAACTAGTTACATTATTCAAGAGCAGAATGTATGCCTAAAGGCAAAATCGTCAATAATCTTTTTTTTTTCCTGCACAAAAACGTATAACTTTCGGCAGGGGTCATTGATGTGCCGCTCTGCATTGCCTTCTGTGTAATCATAATAATTAAAGAAATTAAAATGCTTGTTGAGAGCAATAAAATAACACTACAAATAAAATTTTGAATATTCATCTATGAATGAACTTGTTTCTAAAGGCATACTGCAATTAGCCACTTGTTCCCATTATTTGCTTTTCCATCATCAGGCTGTTTTATGTCTACTGCAGGACCAAGGCATCTCCCTGCGATCTCCGATTACCCCTGTTCTGCGCCAACCGATTCCAACTAGCGCCCGCGAATTTCCTAATTTCATCACATTTTACCTTTGAATGATATTTTCACACGTCAAGTGGCTCAGTTCTTGTGTTCACGGTCTTGTATTTGTTTTTGTGGTGCTACGTGAGTTCCCTGGGAATTAACATGAACAAAGAAGCCTCATATCCCAACATTATGGTGCAAAAAGGACCATGGTATGTACGCTGTACTTGCACTGTGGTTAAAAACCCTGACGTGGAAACAAAAGTAGAGGCCAAACTTACTCATATTATGAAATACGGATGGCAAATTGTCGACAGAAAAATTGACCCCATTAAAATGGAGCCAAATAACGAAATGAAAATGCCATGTTCCGCGTCACATTATTATTACAGTTGATCTAAACGAGAAGAATGTAAAATGGGAGCCAACGTTTCGACAAGCGGACTTGTCTTCTTCGGCGATTTTTCACTCACGATTACACATAAGTGTTACCTTTGCACGTCACTAACTTCTGTTTAAGGGAGCCAAAAGGGCTTCTAGCGGCAGTGTAGTATTGTTTAAAAAAGAAAATGCGCCAGTATATTTTTTTTAAATTTAGGTTCCCACCAAGTTTGTTGGCTCGAATTCTATCACTGTACGTTGTACTGGTCGCTTTAAATTCAAAAGTGAGATAAAATAGCTATCAGCGTATACAGAAGTGTTGCCCTGTGCCTTCGTTTTAAGTACATTGCCACAATAACTATTTGGAAACCGTAGTAGGGTCGTTCTTAGCACAATTTAACGCACGTGCATGGTGAACACAGGATGCCATGTTTTCCAGCTTTTTTTGAATCGGCAGCAACTCCAGTGGTAAATCCAGACACAGTGAAAGCTATTGGCTGGAACCAAACCGAGTCGGGCCAGGTCACGCGGGACCTGGATTTTTGTGACTCGGGCCGACTATGGGCCAGGTTTAATATCATCGCGTCGGACTCGGGTGGGCCAGCGCAATGTACTTAGGGGTTCGGGCTGGGCCGGGGCCAGAAAAAACGGCCCGTGCAGTGTTCTAGGCTGTGGCACAGCTGTAAAAGTAGACCACTGTGCAACTCACAATGCGCTACGGTGCAGCGTTATAAAACTACGTCTTCCGTTATGTTGACAAATACTGGAGTTTACACTAGGGCGTGTATTTTTATTCGCGCAAGTGTATTCTTTGGCCATGGCATGTATATAAAGGTCGTCAGTGTTTGGGACACCCATAGTCTTAAACTATGCGTTAAAAAAAGAATCCCAGATGACCACCAAATAAAAAAGACTCAGTGCCCTTCCATTCTGTGAAGAAGGATGACTAGCGAAGCTGTGTATGTAGGCCTCTTAATTGAGAACTGCACCTCCGCCACGGTTCGGTCCGGCATTGCACTATCTTTTTGATTGGCCCACGTATGAGCAGTGCTTAACGCCTGCTTCACCTCCGCCGCGGATCGGCCCGGTATTGCACTATCTTTGGTATCGGCCCATGTATGGGGAGTGTTTAACGTCTGCTTCACTTCCTCCGCGGGTTGGCCCGAAATTGTGCTATCTTCGGGATCGGCCCACGTATGGGGAGTGCTTAATGCCTGCTTCACCTCCGCCGCTGGTCGGCCCGGCATTGCATTATCTTCGGGATTCTTTTTCTGCACATGGGCACGATAGTGGGGAATGTAGCCCTAAACATCTTCGCTGTAAAACATTGTTTACCACTAAAACAGTGACAAACCGCTATGCCGCGCTAGGGTGCATCAACATGAAATGCTCAACTTCTAAACGCCGACCTCATTGGGTAACCAAACAGTGCTCAGAAGCACGTAATGTACCCTCTTAGACGAAGAATGTACAAAGCGACGCAAAATCTGCAAATGTTAAATTTGATCTCATGAAGGTGGTCTTATATGAAGGAGAGGAAGCTATTTATTGACGAAGCACAGTAATTAGCCAGTATGCCTTATCTGAGGCTAGTCTGGAAACAATACAGCAACAAATGAAACGTTCACTAACAGAAAAGGTTGCTACATTTCCTTTTCACCAAACTAATTACGTACATACACACCAAAATTGATAAGAGTTCTGTATAGGGCATGACATTAAGTCGGAGAATAAAAAAAAATATCTGGCAAAACCCATCTCACAATGAGTGTCGATGTGAATGCGATCGGCACTTGAGAAATGTAGCGACGCACCATATTGCCACCGCCGAATCGCGTCATGTATGAGGTGCGTAGCCACGAAGTCAACGCGTGGAGCCTGTGTGAATATTTATTCAGACGAGACTCTCTGAATATGTATGATGACGCAGGTTTGATTCCACCCAGCAGCGGAGAAATCTTAAAGGTTTTTTTTTCTTCTTTAAAGAACGGCACATACCCACAAAACATACCCAGTAACCCAAGTTGGCGTGAAAGACACTCATTCAAAAGTGGCACATACTTTTGACCAAAGTTAGTCGAACAGTTGACTTCGAACACGGTTTCCTCAGCACAGCATCCCGGTGCTCTACCCGTTAGACCATAGACTACCCACACTCTTCAATAACATTGCGCCCTTTGGGGCTTATCTTGTCCCACAACAATCATCGTCGTGTACCTTGCCCACATTTTGTTTCCTTAAAACTGCGCGCCCGGTACTTACAGGTAACGAATGGCACGCGCGTTATGAGTGTGGTATAGTATTCACGACAGGAAAGTAATAAGGGCAGAGTTTTCAAGAAAGGCATGCAGGCAAGGCAGACGGCGATTATCGTTGCGGGACAAGATACGCCCCAAAGGGTGCAGTCATATTTAAGAATGCAGTGACCCAAGTTCGTGGTAAAATGGTTATGACACAGAAGCAAGCACAGATACCCGTTAGGGCGTCAAGTATCCTATGCTGGCTGGCTAGCAAAACTGAGTTTATTCTACAAGAACGCAGAATATGTAATTTCGAAATATATTTGAATGCATACAGATAACAAGGAAACAAAGGTTGAACGCCTAAAGCGAAGTGAACCGAGTCAGAATCAAACGAAAAGTGTGGAAGAACCTGCAAAGCCTGAGATTGCTCAAGAGTTCAGCGCAGTAACAGCAAGTCCTTGCTAAGCATTATGTATTTTTTCGTGCACGTTTAGCTAAGGATGATTCCTACACTTGCCATTGCTTCTTCGATACAGAAAGCCTCTCTCATTTATGAAGTGAACCTTCTTGTATAGCTAAAGCAAACTAGCCCCCTATAATAAATCGGCTTATGTAACTATGTCTATACTGAAGAAAACCAGAGCTCGCGTCTATGAACCTGCGTGCTCATAGGCAACGTTCAAACTCTATTTTGCTATAGATGCGCTCATTCGTGGCGCACGTACGATCCTGAACCGACAGAATATAATTAAATCCCAGAAAGATCATTTCTATGCGCCACATTTGGCTCTGAAAATTTAAGCGCACTTACACACTGTCTAAAAGAAATTGTCGGCGACAAGAATTCAACGGTAACCGACAAATTGACTCTATCGGCTCGGCGGGGTTATATAGTACGAAGAAAGCTGTATATATTCCGCATACTTAGATTCGATTTAGGTGTTATAGAAAAAAAAAGTGTTTTACATTCCGAGGCCGGTGGTTTTTTCTGCATAAACTTGAAGATCCAGCTTTCTTCTAATGGTGTGGAACACAAACAAATGTTGCACGAAATTCACGTTGTGACCTGTGTAGTGCTCAACATAAGCGTTGCATGAGATTACATGTTGCTTAGAATGAAAATCAACACAACCATATGAATCGAATTTTGTTGTATTGCATTTAATTAACGGCTTCCCTAAAGCTTTCCTTCACATATAATACGCCATATGCATTCTGTCTGCACATCTTTTAGTAGTAACATTCTTTGCTGTTTTTGAAAGGAATCACATAGGGGGTTCCATATTTTTATTTTTCACATACTCCTCTATTACTTGCACATATAACTAAACAAAAAATAGGATTTCTTTTTTCCCTTTAACATGGCTGAAGACCTCCTTATTAGTGCAATTCTCAAAAAATTGCATTTCTTTTTTTCCTGTCCTTTATTTTAGCCCTCCTTCCCTTCCGCGGTCACTGAAGGCACGCTTGTAAGAAGGTTTTAAGCAACACTACATCTTGCATGCAACATTTCGTAAGTTTAAACCCTATCCAATTACCTGTAAAGGAGCTGCTTAATACCCGTTTCTTTGTAAGTGAGATTGTGCTTTTAAAAGTCCATTAGTACTTTTCTGCGCAACCCCCACTTCTCCAAGCATACACGTTTTTCGAATTCTAACGATAACCTTTGGAAAACACGGGGAATGCGGGAGATGGACATTCAAGAGCATGAGCAAAACGAGAACAAGGTGAAAGCAGGAGCCAATGTTTCGACAAGTGGACTTGTCTTCTTCAAGCCTTGAAGAGAAAAAGTCCACTTGTCGAAACGTTGGCTCTTGCTTTCGCCTTGTTCTCGTTTTGCTCAACGATAACCTTTGTATTGCCACCTGCCTCTCGCAGCACTTTTCAATAGTGTCCCACCGAAAATATAACAAAAGGCAGCTGCGTAGACGCTAAAGTAAAGTAGGGTTCAATACTTTGCTTCTTTATTTTATAGTCTAGGCTGAACGCCACTACGTCAGACTTCTCTGTGGGACGTTGACAATTATCCCTATTCTTTGTTATTTTTATGTCCTAGCATGTTTTATACTATTTGAATGCCATGATTTCGTTTTTTTTTATTTTTCTGTAGCTTACAGACTGCTTAACACACGCTGATAATATGTTGTACTAGTTGGGTTAAGTGCACGTCTATGTAGAGTCCGGTTCTTTATTTCTCTCTACGCTGTTTCTCTCGTTTTCAAATCAAAAAGATAGACGTCATGTCTCTTATATCTGCCCATCGTAAAACTGTGCTCTTTTTGCATTTGCGTTTGCTTTCATGCCTTCTAAAGATTGTAACGTTCCTGAGCAATGCTAGGCTGCTTGAAAACCATCAAGCGATAGACATGGTTCCGATCGAAAACACTAAAGTTGACAGAACCATTGTGGACAGCCATACTAATTTATCCTGTACCGCGTAAATGGAGAGAAATGCAACGTTTGTAGTCACTATTTTCTTTTCACTTATACCTGAGTGTTGTATTTAGAAGACTGGGGTTTCCGTGAACTTCCTACGGGAGAGAGAAACGCTTATCCATTACAATGCTTTTTCCGCGCTATCTGTTTATATACACGATGAGGTACGGTGATTTCTTTATCGACTTCATCGAACACGTGTTCGAAATTCAGCTGGATCAACAATTCCTGAAGAGTGACGCGTCAGAGCACGACAAACACTGAGGCGGAATGATGGCAGAAAGAGAACGCAAGTGCTTGTTGAACACGCAACGTTCGTCGCCTATAAAAGGACCTTCGAACATTGCGTGTGGCCTAGCTCTCTCACAGCAAGTCACAAAGGCGCCCGTCACAGACATCTGAGATGCAGATTTTTACTCTCACTCTGCTTGTCTTTCTTCTCGCTGCTGTGTTCGTTCGCGGTGACCACGGCAATGAAGAACACGCTGAAGATGGTAAGCTTCCCCTAGTAATTCGTGTTGCTCTAGACATATCGGAGCCAGATTAAAAATACTTGTTTATGTTGCTTTGATCCTTAATATATTATACCAGGTACGTTCCTTTTAAATATCACTGCATATTGATAATCGCCAGTGTCATATAACTCAAATCAACTCATTCTAATGGAATACTCAAGATGGGGACACTTATGCACACGAAATTCAAATGCCCTTGATGTTGCAAAAATAACAAAACTTCCCTGATAAACTTTTAACTAGTTACTTTAGTGCATATATTGCAATTTACCACTAGAAATAAGAGAGTTCTCAAAGCACATTCATTTGGAAGGAATGTTGAGACTGTCATTACATTGGCGATAAGCTACGTTGAACTTGCGGTGAAAATTACCTGTTGTTCCTCTTACTTTGTTTAGCGAAATGCCTTTTTATGCAGTGAAATACAAAAGTAACTGCAACACCAGCGAGCCCTGTCCAAAATTTTGGGAAGGCAAATCTCCAAACTGGCGACATTCTCAGAATTCGTTCGAAGTGGACGTTCCTTGCAAACTTGGCAGCAGCGATCCGTAAATTGCAACATGTGCCACAAAGCAGTTAGTTTAAAAGGTAATTAGACAATATTGGATAGTTAGACGCTTGTACGCGTTGATTAATTCTGCAAATAATTGAAACTTCGGGCTTAACGTCCGGAAACAGCCCACTGGGTTATAAGGAACTTGCGATAAAAGATTATTTATATATCTTTTAGTAAAGCTATACCACAATCATCGTGCACTCGAAGTACGGTACACGAGCATGTTTGCTTTCCGTCTTTATTCAAACGCGACCGCCGCGGACTGCAATCGAACCCGCGTCCTCAGCAGCGCAATGCCATAGTAATTGAGCCATCACAGCGGATTCTCATTCAAACAATAGGCGCCTCTCAGAGTAATCCAGATGAATAGTAAAAGTGGTGCTACATGCTAGAGGTTACTTCTGAAAATTCTGTTAAATTAAAAAAGAAATATTAAAATAGAGCACGATTTTAAGGGCCCGTATGAGCTATTCTTATTAGGGGCGAAACGAACAAAAACGCTCATGTGCTTTCCTATAAGTTTCACGATAAGCTTATCTCGTCTTTATTTACGAACACTTCGGGATGCTTACCACTTATGTGTTCGCGCAGATCAAGTGGACGAGCTTATGGACGACCTGACGGACGGCAGCGAGGAGCTGTCTCGAAGTAAACGATGGGACCATGGAGGCAGCGGACGTGACAACGGTGATAACAGCCGCCACGCGCTTGGCTATTAAAGCAAACAGCAATATTCTGCTGTTAATTATACTTCCATGCTAATTCGGCGCTGTTTCTTATGGGAAACGCAACATGATTTTTTTTCTCAGACACAATGTTTCCGCTTACAGATTCCGCCTAACAAAAAGTAGTCTTAATTTTGCCTACCGTGAACCCAAACTTGAACGTTGGCTTCATTTGCCCAAAATATTTACTGCTTTGATTTGTTCTTGGCTCATCGATTTCGCGCTTTTATCTTCAGCCGAATGAACTTTACAGCATCGCTAGAGTTGCTAATCTGGAAAATATTGGCTTTCGAGGACAGGACAGGATTCTCCGGAATATATCCTCTCTTTATTCCGTGAGTAGATGCGGTGTCTTGCAAAATAAATGGAGGGCTTCATTTCCGCTGCTTGAAAACGTGCAATGGAAGCATGCATAACAATGCCACACCAAAGTACTTACATAAACTTCTTCGAAAAACATTTTAGCGAACTTAAAAGGCATGTGAATTAGAAGACAGAAAAAGTTCGTCGACTACAGCAAAAATAATTCGATAGACTTTTATATCTGCCCTAGGGTAAAGCGGCAAACAAAGTCACCCAATAACAAGTTTTGTTCCGTTTACGTCCTCTAAAAGAAAGTTTTCTTAAGAATATGAAGTCTCTTCCGAAAGTATTTCTATTGTAACACTGAGCAGAAGTGTCACATTCTTTTACGTCACCGACGTCTTCACGCCATCCCCACCAGGCCCGGCCCTTCTCTAAAAGCTTTCCCAGCGAAAAGAATTGTGGCGGCACAACCGAGAGTGCATCGGCTCGGCGCTTCATTAGCCTCTTATTAGTCATCCGAAAAAGAATATACTTCCTCGCCATGCTAACCTTACTCTACAGCTTCGAGAACTGCTACACATGGCCCACCGAAACACGTCATAGAAGGCGGAGCGCTCTATGCAGTGTTCGGCAAGTGCTGCCGCGTGTAACCAGATACGAAACCTGATCACTCACTGTATATTCTGCCATACACTACTGCCTGTCACGTACAGGAGCAGACCCACCCGAAGGTGGTGAAGGCGGCGAGCGTCGAGGCGGCGACCGTCGAGGCGGGCAGCGTGGAGGGTATCGTCGAGGCGGAGGCGATAGACGCGGTGGCCAGTGGAGGGAGCGCCATGGCGGTAGGCGTCCACCAAGACCGGGCGATGACGGGCCCCGAGAAGGAAATGGCGAAAGACCTACGGAAAGACGTGGGGGAGGACCTATGGAAAGACCAGGCGAACGACCGGGCGAACGACCAGGCGAACGACCAGGCGAACGACCAGGCGAACGACCAGGCGAACGACCAGGCGAACGACCAGGCGAAAGGCCAGGCGAAAGGCCAGGCGAACGACCAGGCGGAAGGCCAGGCGAACGACCAGGCGAAAGGCCAGGCGAACGACCAGGCGAAAGGCCAAGCGAAAGGCCAGGCGAACGACCAGGCGAACGACCAGGAGAAAGACCAGGCGAAGGAACAGGCGAAAGGCTAGGTGAATGACAAGGCGAAGAACAAGGCGGAAGACGTCAAGAACAATGATAACAGCCATAGGGTGGCCGTCCCTGGATTTCCAGCTGGGCGCACCCTAGATGACGCGAATGCTGGCTATAGCGGCGTGCAAGTATAGAAAGGAAATTAATTGAATACACGCCAAAAAAGGAGCCGTAAGCACCGGACATTTGTCGTTTGGGTCTCTTTTCCCTTATTTTACTTTGCAGTGCCAGCTGGCTATATGCTTCCCGCATAAATTAATGCTGTCCGCACTCTCAGTGCCGTGTTTTATATCATTTAATTTTTTTACGTCACAATGCATGGAGAATATGGGAGCAGGAAATCGTTTTTGCGGCAATACTGTTCGCGAAGTACACGTCTCGGGCGTTCATAACGCCGTGTTTCTTCAGCACGCCTAACTCTTGAAAAGTGGAACGGTGATTCTTCTCCTTGAGCTTTAGGCCTGGCGTCAGCTAGTAAAAGGTTTGTTTACCCTAAAGTAGATCTATGAACCGTTATGCAAGCCTCAATCAGCTTTATGTTTTCGTAGTAATAATAACAATCATGTGAACATATATGAACAACATGCAGACAGAAAGAGGCTAACAAATATCTTCGAAAGCGACACGACACTCACCCGACTGAGGATGAGAAAAAAAAAAGGTGGCACAAGAAAAAAAGAAAAGAAGGGTGGGGGAGCGGCGCTGTGCTGTCACCGCCGAAGCGTCATGCAAGTTAGCACTAATCCTGAAAATTATGATACACAGCCCAAAACAACATCGGGCCTGTTCGAACGCGTAATGCAGTGCTCTAGATTATTCATGCTCTCTATGGCTCTTGCGCTTTATGAAAATCCCAGGACGGTCACCACCCCGACTTAAACACGCGATGTTGAGTGGACACGCCCAGTAAAGCTCCTCGGTTCGTTCACTACGCACCGGGAGCAAAATTCAACAACAGCGGTAGCGGCTGGACAGCAACGTTACTATCAGGATCTGCTCGCTTACAGCTAGAATTAGGAGTAGCGATGCCAGCTACCACAGCAGCTAAACAGGTTGGACGTATGTACATAATTCACATAAATAGCCAACAAATGCAAGCTTATTTCCTTGGTTTGTGCTTACCGTGGACTCCGGAATCAAATTGTTCGTTGACCTGAAAGTTTTAGTGAAACGTAGGTTTCTGTATTAGGTATTGTAATCTTCACTCTTATCGCAATTTAAATGGGCCTTTGAACTTTCTTGATAAGCACCAACACGTCCTTTTTCCAAATCAGGCGGTCACGTAAACTCACTTGCGCTTCTTCTGGGGGTCGTTTCGCAGTAGCTTAGAGTGTAAATGTTGCAGTAAATAAGGTCAGGCTGATTTGTGTAGACACCGGGCAGTGCTACATAGTCTAGAGAGACTTCATGCACTGGCAACCTTCAGGACCAAAAAACAGTGGGCACACATAAAGAAAAAATCTTTCAAGCATTTTACGTGCCAAAACCTCGATGTGATTATCAGGCGCGTTATATATAAGGGACTCCGCAATAGTTTTGCCACTGGGGGTTGTTTAACGTACACATGAATCTAAGTACGCGAGCGCTTTCGCATTTAGCCCCCGTCGAAATGCAGCCTCCGCGGCCTGGAGGCGAACCCACGACCTCGTGTTTAGCGACGCCACCCTATATCCCCAAAGCCACCGCAGCGGGTTACATATGAAAAAAAGAAAAAGATGTAGGTATCAGTAATGTACTTTGACGTGAAGTGGTCCCATACACTTTTATGTTACTAAATATGTCGTAATCATTATGTTGAAGGCGTCACAGAATCTTACTTGTTGGCCATCCAACCGGCGGAGTGGTACATTTCTGCAACCAGCGGCCACTGCGCGCCGTTTAGGCTCGCAACCAAAATATAGCAGGATGCATACTGGAAGCGCGAATGTGCATAAATACGGGATCTGGCTCAAGCTCACGCCCACAAGTTGTATTAGTATATGCATTCGTTATTCCGTAGAAAGCATCGCATATAAAGAACAAGTCCAGTGCAAACGCGCGTAGCTTCGGTAGCGTTGTCTGTCAAGTACAACACTAGTAAAAAAGCTGTGTGGGACCTTTTTCTGTGGGACTTATGTAAAATAAATTGGATCCTGAGACAATGAATTTTATTGTACGCAGTATCAAACTGTGTCCACGACTTTAATAAAGCTGAAACAAAACGCCGCTAACTTAGTCAACAAAGCAGTGAATCAACTCGACAACACTAAAACGTAAGTTCTTTTTTTTTTCCTACAACCAAAGGGAGAAACCTTTCCAGTGTTTGGTTACAGCACAGTACTGCTAGTGCCTGGATTCATGCACCTTCATTTAAACCTAATCCGGGTTTTCTTATGTGCTCTGATTTTAGTGTAGTTATGTGATCAGACTTTGTATTTACTTTAGTGCACCTATATGACCATAAAAGCCCTAATGTATATAAGCCCTAATGGTAAAACAAGAAATGAAATTGATTTCATACTTTTTGCCGATACCAGCATAGTGCAGGATGTAGAAGTGTTAGGCATGGTAAAGTGACGTGATCATACGTTAGTGAGGGCTAAGATTCACCTCAATTTGAAGAGAGAAAGGGTAAAATTGGTAAAGAAGACAAAGGCCAACCTAGACGCAGTTAAGGTAAAAGCAGACCAATTCAGGTTGGCACTTGCAAACAAATTCGCAGCCTTAGAACAGATAGATGAAGATGACATAGAGGCAATGAATGAAACCTAACTAGGCTGGCTTCAGAAGCATCGATTGAAGTAGGAGGTAAGGCACCAAGGCAACCAGTGGGTAAGAGAGAGAAAGAGAGAGGAATATAGGAAGGCAGGGATGTTAACCAGTCAAGAGTCGGGTTGGCTACCCTACGCTGGGGGAAGGGAGAAGGGGAAGAGAGAGAAAGCGTAGATACGTGTACGGACAGTACTTGAGTTAAAGCCGCAACCACTAGGTAAGGTCTCCGAAGTAACAAAGGACCTAATAAAGAAACGACAAAGAATGAAAGTGTCCAACTCAAGAGGTCAGATAGAATTCGCGGAACTGTCAAAACTAATCAACGAGGAGAAAATAAGGGATATTCGAAATTATAACGTGAGAAAGACTGAGGAAGCAGTAAAATATGGACGAAGCCTGAAAACAGTGAGAAGAAAACTAGGCATCAGACAAACCAACATGTATGCACTGAAAGATAGACAGGGCAATATCATCAGCAATCTCGAAGATATAGTAAAAGCAGCGGAAGAATTCTATACTGACCTGTACAGCAGCCAAAGCTGCCCCGATACCTCCAGTCGAAGTAGTAATGAACCGGTTACGGAGGCTCCTTCTATAACTAGCGATGAACTTAGAAAGGCCTTGCAAGACATGAAACGGGAAAAAGCGGCAGGAGAATACGGAATAACACTGGATTTAATCAAAGATGCTGAAGACATAATGCTTGAAAAACTAGCGGCCCTTTATACGAACTACCTATCGACTTCAAGGGTCCCAGAGAACTGGAAGAATGTCAACATTATACTAATCCACAAAAAAGGGAGAAGTTAAAGAATTGAAAAATTATAGGCCCATTAGCTTACTTCCAGTATTATATAAAATATTTAGAGATAATCTCCAATAGAATAAAGGCAACACCGGACTATAGTCAACCAAGGAAACAGGCATGTTTCATGAAGGGATACTCCACGATGGATCACATCCATGTCATCAATCAGGTAACCGGGAAATCGGCAAAGTACAATCAGCCTCTCTATATGGCTTTCATAGATTACGAAAAGGCATTTGATTCAGTAGAGATACCAGCAGTCATAGAGGCATTACGTAATCAAGGAGTATAGACTGCTTATGTAAATACCTTGAAAAATATCTGCAGAGCTTTCACAGCTACCTTAATTCTACACAACAAAAGCAGGAGGCAGATATCTGCAAAAAAAAAGCGTCAGACAGAGAGGCAATCCCTCCAATGCTATTCACTGCGTGCATGGATGAAGTATTCAAGCTATTAAACTGGGAAGGCTTAGGAGTGAGGATCGACGGCGAATATCTCAGCAACGTTCGGTTTGTCGATGACATTGTTCTATTCAGCAACAATGCAGACTAATTACAACAAATAATTGAGGACCTTACCAGAGAGAGTATGTGGGATGTCATGTCTGCCGAAGGACGACTCCCAACATAGAAACGTAACGATTCTTAATTCGACTAACGATGGCAGCGGACGGGCATACCAACGCCCCTTTCGTCCCAGTAGCGGAAGGTAGAAAGCGGTCTTTCTCAGCCAGGCAGCCTGTTTTTACAGCCACCGTCGGTGACGCATACCTCGGATGACGTGGCGGTGGCGCTATGTTTCATCGACCAAGCAGTCCAGCGTGCAGTAGTGTTATGCTGGGCCAGATGATAAGAAGATGGAGGGTGCGCAGAAATATGCGCGGAGTGTGTCGCCACAAGTATAAGAGTGGAGTTGGAAGATTAGTATGTAGAAGACAAAGGTAATGATCAATAACCGGTCAAAGGAACAATAGTTCAGGATCGAGAGTCAGCCTCTGGAGTTTATGAAGGACTACGTTTACCTAGGTCAATTACTCACAGGGGATCCTGATCATGAAAAGGAAATTTACAGAATAATAAAAATTGGTTGGAGCGCATCCGGCAGACATTGTCAGATCTTGACTGGAAGCTTGCCATTATCATTAAAAAGAAAGCTGTTCAACCACTGCATTCTACCGGTGCTCACGTATGGGGCAGGAACTTGGAGACTGACAAAGAAGCTCGAAAACAAGTTCAGGACTGCGCAAAGAGCCAGGGAACGAATAATGTTAGGCATAACATTATAAGACAGGACGAAAGCCGTGTGGATCAGAGAGCAAACAGGGAAAGCCGATATTCTAATTGTCATTAAGAGAAAGAAATGGAACTGGGCAGGTCATGCAATGCGTAGGTTAGATAACCGGTGGACCATTAGGATTATAGAATGGATGCCAAGAGAAGGGAATGCAGTCGAGGACGGCAGAAGACTAGGTAGAATGATGAAATTAAGAAATTCGCAGGCGCTAGTTGCAATCGGTTGGCGCTGGACAGGGGTAATTGGGGATCACAGGGAGAGGCCTTCGTCCTGCAATGGACAAAAGATGATGATGATGATGATGATGATGATGATGTGACTGGACTTTGTGTTGCTGTTTTTCTGTGATGACTTTCAGTTTTAGTGTGGCTTTAGCGTACTTATGTGACTCGGCTTTCTGTTATCGTGATTTGGAGTTGACTTTTAGTTTTAATGCGTTTAGTTTTTTTATGTCTCTGTGAAAATCAGTAGCCGGCGCCAATTAAAGGTGACAACATCTCCTAAAATATTAGAAAAAATAATAAATGAAGCCCGTGCTGCCAGAAGCATATAGGAGCTGCTTAGCTCAGGCCGTAGTCCGTAGCGATGGCGACTTCTTTTTTTACGGAAGCAGGTGATGGAAAACAACAGAAAGCATCCAAGCCAACATGGAATCAGCTCTTGTTTATGGGCTGAAGGTGCTATCGCGTTCAGTGCGAGCTACAAAGTAAAAGCGCGTGGCAAACTTAAGTGTTCGCATGTTGTAGCTACAGTATGTTGCAAGTTAGTCCTAATTTTGATACAAAGTGAGCTATTCTCTAACGTTGTGATACAGCGTGAATATGGAGAGCAAAGTTTACCACCAATGTACAGTACTCAGCGACTGAGAAGCCCCAATCGGACTGCATGCATCGTGGTCGGTGCTTCTTGTGCTACCGGATAGGGCTGGCAATAGACCGAGGAACAAACAGTGATATTGCGTCAAAGCGGCATTTAGTTTCATCGTATACCACATTGAGACCGCTCGGTGTCCCTTGCGTCCACTAATGAGACAAAAAGCACCGACAGCCATGCGTTACAAGTATCGCATTTCCAATTGCTGAGCGCTGTACAGTACTCAGCTTTATTTTACAGTGAATCTCCACTGGGCAGCATTAGGCGAAATCAGGTTAGCCGGCTACGTATGGGCTACGTACAGTCGACCGCAAAAGTTTACGGCCGCAAACTGCCTGTCCGCGCCACCTCGCGGTGCACCACCTGCTAGGCCGCAAATTGGTCTCGTTTTTCGCTGGCATGTCAATTTTCTACTGCCACCCAGCGCATTGCTTGTTCGTTGTTTCCATGTAAAGGGCTCATCTGCAGTAAGGCTGGCACGCTTCTGCCTTGACAGCAGCATCATAGCAACCACGGCATGTAACAAGCGGTGGTGTGCCGATGGGTACAGATATTAGAGAAAAAGAGAGAGAAACAAGCTTTATTGATACGCTGAAGATGAAAGCCTGGCTGTTCGCTAACACGCTACTCCAGGCGCTGGGTGATTATTATGATATATAGAGTGATAAACACTTAACAGAACATACAGTCACGCAGTGATCATACAATGACGTCAACGTCGTAGTATGACACTTCTCGACGTTGGCGGTATTGCGCGGCGGCTTACTTCCTTGAGCCGCGAGCAATCGTGCTCTTTTCGGCCTGATGTTACTTTTTACAACTCAGCTGTATACCTCTACCGTCCAAGGAAATTTTCGTGTCGTTGTAAGGAAAAAAAGCTCCCCATGAGTAGGCCGATCCCGGAGATAGTGCAATACCGGCACGACCCGCGGCGGAGGAGCAGGCGTTAAGCACTTCCCATACGTGGGCCGATCCCGAAGATAGTGCAATACCGGCCCGATCCGCGGCGGAGGTGAAGCAGGCGTTAAGCACTCCCCATACGTCTGCCGACACCGAAGATAGCGCAATACCGGTGCGACCCGCGGCGGAGGAGAAGCAGGCATTAAGCACTCCCCATACGTCGGCCTATTCCGAAGTTAGTGCAATACCGGTCCAACCCTCGGCGGAGGAGAAGCAGGCGTTAAGCACTTCCCATACGTGGGCTGATCCCGAAGATAGCGCAATACTGGTACGACCCGCGGCGGAGGTGAAGCAGGCGTTAAGCACTTCCCATACGTCGGCCGATCCCGAAGATAGTGCAATACCGGTCCGACCCTCGGCGGAGGTGAAGCAGGCGTTAAGCACTTCCCATACGTGGGCTGATCCCGAAGATAGCGCAATACCGGTACGACCTGCGGCGGAGGTGAAGCAGGCGTTAAGCACTTCCCATACGTCGGCCGATCCCGAAGATAGTGCAATACCGGTCCGACCCTCGGCGGAGGTGAAGCAGGCGCTAAGCACTCCCCATACGTCGGCCGATCCCGGAGATAGTGCGTTCTGAAGGGCGGAGGTGCAGTTCAGAATTAAGGGGACCACATACACCGCTTTGCTGGTCATCCTTCTTCACAGAGTGGAAGGGCACTGAGTTTTTTTTTCTTTTCTATGTGCACAGTCATGACGTGTGCTTGGCTATGAGCTCCATGGTATAGACTAGACATTTACTCGGTATAAATAGCACCGGACTAGCTCCACATCTAACTAATCAAGCCAGTGTGTGTTCCCAAGTGCAAAAAATATATATTATCTATAAAAGCCTTAGCTTCGGTAGTCGGCCGATGACAAATAAGGACAGGCTTTTTATTTATTAATTAGGGAATCAACACATTGCAGCAATACACGACTTGACGGTGTCTGAAAACGGATCGTCAGTGGAGTCTTGCGACTGACGAACTTCTTAAGATGCCGAGCACATAATCAATAAAGCATGAACTTATAGTCCGGCATTTCTGATAATCATCTATGCTGCAGTCTATGCTCTGTATCCTAGCCTACGCTGACAGGTGAACAAGAATTCACGATTGCCAGTCAGCCTCTAGGGTCTGTGCAAGAGTACGTTTATTTAGGTCAATTGCTCACACGGGACCCTGATCCGGAGAAGGAAACTTACAAAAGACAAAAAATGGGTTGGATTATATACGGGAGGCATTAACAAATCCTGACTGGGACGCGGAAGTTTGCCCCTGTCGTTGAAAAGTGGACAGTCATTGCATTCTACCGGTGCTACCTTGTGGGGCAGGAACATGAAGGTTGGCAAGGAAAGTCGAGAATAAGTTAAGGACAGGACAAAGAACGATGCAAAGAGAAGTGTTACGCCTAACGTTAAGAGACAGGAAGAGAGCGGTTTGGATCAGAGAACAAACGGGGATAGCTGATATTTTAGTTGACATTAAGAGAAAAAAATGGGAGCTGGTTAGGCCAAGTAATATGTAGTCGGTGGTCCATTAGAGTTAATGGGTGCCGAGGGAAGGGGAGCATAGTCGAGGTCGGCAGAACGGGGGAATTAGGTGGGGTAATGAAATTAGAAAATTTTCAAGCACACGTTGGGATCAAGACAGGGGTGATTGGATATCAAGACAGGGGCGGAAGCGCAATATTGGGTTAACTGGATGTCGCTGAGATGCCTCCGTGCTGCAGTGGACATAAAAAATAGTCTGTTCCTGCTAAGGATGATAGTGCTGATGCAATCATAAAAATTTACTTTTAAGTAAACATGGCTTGCAATGCATATCCAGACATGAGTTGGAGTAAATTATGGACACTTATTTTGTGTAAATTAAGATGTTGCAGAATAGCAAAAATTGTGCCTTCAACGTAATGGGCTGAAAAACTACGGAAGTGGCGTCTAGAGCAGCTTTAGGACATTTTTGTTTAATCGCACTAGTTAACGCCTGGCGTTCATTGTTCTACGAGAAAATTAAATACACTCTACGAAACTATATCAAAGAACTACATATGGATTTCTAGCGATAATACTGTTTTCGACGTTCGACAGAACAATGTACTGTTCTGGGTAGCGTGTTTCGGGATGCTGCAGTCAGGCAGTCAGACAAACGTCGCTCCCGACCTTTCTTTCTTTTTTATGGAAGGTCGGGGATGTACAACTTGCTGATAGAAACACTGTCTAGAAACACTGGCGAGGTCACGGTTCACAGACGGCAGCATGATCTTTAGGAAATATGTGCTTTGCTATCGAAAAGTTGCTATAAATTTCGTCACCTACCTGTGTAGAGCTCGTGACTTCCTATTCTCTCCGTGCCATCGTCTGCAACAACTTATGAAGGCGGCTTTCTTCCTTCGGGAAGGAGAACACGGGTCACTGCGGCTGGTTGGGGACTGAGCATGCGCGGCTACTTTGCACGCAACACTTAAATGACATAACCAGTGGCCTCTCCCAGTTTTCACAAAGTAGCCGCACTACTTACTCCACAGTGAACGCGAAACAAAGCGCACACATCACGCGTCGAGGTTAGCACAAGCACTGCATGCCACAATCACGAAGAGACGCGCTCTCAGACCGGCGACTTGTCTACTACTGCCGGTAGACTACGAAACTGGCGAGCGTGACGAGAAGCAGAAGGCAAGCAGGCTTTTATAGCTATATCGAGGACGCGGTGACTGGCTGTGTCTCATCTGCAATAGAGAGTTATAGATCAGCGACTCGGCGGGCCCAGCAGGCCAGCGTAGACGCTAGTGCGCATGCGCGGAACATGCGCAGTGGGGGCTCGCCGAGCTACAACTCTGACATTGCACGGGTTAAAGTGCGCAGAGCAACGATTGACGCATATCCCACACTAAAGCTGACACCGTCTGTCCTCATTGTTTTTGTGAGGCCACTATTTTACACCCTAGAAATTGGCGGAGGACAAAAGCAGGCATGAAGGGACGATGTTCGCAACAAGAACAGCAGAACTCTCCCCTTTGGGCCGGCAGTAGCACGGCTCCAATTGGCGCTCTATCTAAACTGGGAGAGCGCTTTGTGGCTTTGTTACGTGCTCGCGCGTTGTAGCTCATACTGAGTGCGATAGTACTGCGCTGCGATATCGACAGGCGCCACATTAATCGCGGCACGGACCACAGATTGAACGCTCATTGCGGCGTATGGCCAAACTTTGGTGAGACGTAGAACATTACACCTTCCGATTGTCGCCACGATACCGCTCATCGAAACGGAATGCCTTTTTCATTTTTTTTAATTGAAACGGAGCATTACTTCTGCAAGCGAGAACAGCCGATCAAACTGCCATATGGACTTCACGAGCATGGGGGCGGCCGGGGTTGGCGGAGCTTGACGTTACGCGTAATTGAGCAGAAAGCGACGAAACATTAAAAAAAAATACGCCACAGAAAAGCGAATTCTGAAACACTCTTGGGCATCAGTCGGTGAAACCACGCTCAAACATGTCATTCTGTAGGGCATCGAAAGCGTCAACTTTTAAAGAAACACTTTATTTCTCCCTTGTCAGTTCTTCTTTCATCTCAACTTCTACAGCTTGCCACTAATTTTCATAACTTCGGTATCAGCTATCCCTGATGGGTATCTCTATCTGCAAAGAAAGAAAGCAAATTAAGCATCTCAGTATTCCCTATAGCAATTACTAAAGTAGCAAAATAATGCCATTTCGCTCACTGTTAGTGACTGTTATAAACCTGAAGCTGCAAGGGAGTACCGTGTTGGAGTGTAGGAGAGCGGAACAACTGTTACCACTGTACTTTGTTTAAAAAGCCGCACGTACGCGAGAGTTCTCGCATTCCATCGAAATGCCTGCTGCCCTCTTGAATCGACATGGGCACGGACGTGTACGATCAATGGGAAAAAATTATGATGCACGCTTGAAATCTGCGAATCGCTCCGCATCACATGCCACTTGGACATATATAATACTGATGCAAATCAAACCTTGACCCCCAAATTAATTGAGGAGGCAGTGCAGCAATGTGGTAAGCGGTGACAGCTGCAGCGTTTTTAGAGTGACTCTAAAGACGGTGGACATCCAGGAAATTCATTTCAAGTGGATACGTCTTGCAAACTGAGTGGCTACGATTCGCAAATTGCAATATGTGCCATAAGGTAATTAATTAGGAGGTTAATTAGTGAGTTCATGTTAATTATATGAATATGAGTTTCGATTTCTCGTGCTAGCTTGGTCCGCCTCTTCAAATAATCCAGCTCAAGGACAATAATTATGTTATCTGCAGCAGGCGAGCTTTAAAAATTCCGCAAATCTTTCAAATTATCACCCTGTATGTTCCCGATTCGAATGTAATTTACCGCACACAGTTTCCTTCCATTTGCACTAAACAAGGTGAGGCTATTTGGAAGTGTTTTCAGTGAGTCACTCACAGTGAGCCACTGAGATGAGAAGCATAACTCCGATCATGGAAATGCCAGCGAACAGAACAGGAAACAGGAAAACCGACAGCAATGCAGAGACTTCAACTTGGTATGTGCATTTCAGAGGCCCACCATCAACCTAGTCTTTATACTCCTCTCCGTTTTCCTGCTTCCTATTCTTTTCGCTGATATTCTCCTTCTCGGATAAGGGGGTAACGCCTTGCGGGTTTTACCGCTCGCTATACATAGAAGCGCTGACTCATAGCGCCCGATTTTCGATAACCGCGCAAGAATCTATTACAACCAAACTATTCGGGCGACTATATAGGAGCTCTCGGAGTGGTAAGTGTAGGTTTTTGTGGTTTACTGAAAGAAATAGATCATTTTATGAACCTATATTTAGACAAAATTGGCGGTAAATTATATTCAATGTGCAGACTAAGTTTGAAGTACGGGAGTTCTTTAGGGGCTCAGTTAAAATTGTTAAGCCACCGCCGTTTTCTCCCCATTTGGAGGCCTTATATGAAACGCTTACAATGTTTCCCCGCTGCCATGGTAGTGCCAAAGTGGCAACCATGTTATACTTGGAGGCAATGGCTGCTACGTTATTGGTGATGTTTACCCACAGTTTGAAGTGTGTAGATAAATAACGCTCTTTAATACAATTACTAAACACTAGTTTCCTCCTTATTTTCATACGTAATACGAGGCACGTAGTAGGTTTTCATTGTGTTTTCAGTGAGCCCAACGAGATGCCTTGTTTAGATTTGGTGAAAACAAGGAGAAGGAAAAGTACAGCCAAACTTTGAAGTGTGGGGCTAATTTAATGCTCTTGCAGTAAATTACGCCGGCAAGCGCTTTGGAGCGTTTAGGCATGTTTTACAAATGCTGCAGGAGTTAGCTCACTGTCTTGACTAAAGGAACTATAAACGCCCACGAGATCAAATTTGGTGAAAATGCGGAGATTACTTGGATGTGCATGCGAAAGTATCTGTATGCATAAATTATGGCGTTTATAAAAGAAAGTTCCCAAGCAAGTGTTCGAAGGCGTTATGCGACCGTTATTCGCTATGGTTCCCAAGTGTGCCGAGAGAAATCTACGTCACAGCGAGTTCAAATTTGGTTGCTAAAGGGCGACGTTATGCGAAATGTGTGGCGAACCTTGGCCGTTTCTGAATTATGAATTCTGCAAATGATAACCAAACACTTCTTGTCCTTATTTTCATGCGTTATACGAGGGGTCAGTGGTGTTCTCCGTGAACTAAACGTCACCTTGTTTACATTCCGTAGAAATAGTGGGTAGGCTATATATGTGATGCATGGGAAAAGTTCGAAGTGTGTGGTTTATTTACAGCCATTCCGGTAAAGTACTTCAGCAACCTCTCCAGAACGTTATACGTATGTCTTACGAACCATGTGAAATTTAGCTCGCTGTCCTGGAATAATTATTATTTCCGCCAAGATCGCAATTAATATGAATTGGGAAAGCGTAATTTGTATGCTAAGTTTAGTGTATAAGGTAAAGTTCGGGGGCCTTCGACAAAACTTCCTTAATCAAGTGCTCTAAGGGATTCATGCGCGAGACGTTGTAAATGGGCCACTCATGCAGTGCCAACGTTTTAAAATGCGTGTGTTTCTAATCATAGGCAATTGAAATTCCTAAGACAACTGGTCGAATGAAATAGCTTCACTAGAAATTGGGCTGTGGTTCTGTAAGACTGCCCTACAAGTGTGCTGCCTTTTCTGAGTGCGAGAATTCAAAAATGTTGAATACGAGTCGAGTTGTCTTTTCTGTTTAATTATTACTCCAGCATTCACTATTAAAAAAACTTGACTAATTTGTTTTTGATTATAATGCATAATAACACTTTCTTTAGAATCAGAGAACACAATCCAAGGAAACAATCCAAGGACTGTTAAAAGTAATTCTGCTGCAGAGGAGATGCCATTGTTGCCTAGAGACACCAGTTCCTGAGCGAGCCTACGAGGCGAGCAACGTTTCTCAATAATCTCCTGTCATTCAATAATAATGCCTCGCCTTCGCGCATCTTGTGAATGTGTTGTTGCCATTTCGGCAAGGCCTCTTATTATCCGGGCAGTCTCAGCATATTTGTTGCCCATTAAACCAACACGAAGCGCCATGTAATGTTCTTGATCTAGCCGACTGGCCGAGAAGCGATGTAACGTTATTTTTTTTTTCCTAAAAAGGAGACATACTTTTATCGGAAGCCCTGTTTATTCTTTCCATAGCATTCACGTTCTCTGTCTTCTACTTTCTTCCTTCTCGTCTTCTAGTGGTTGGTTCGTTATAAGTATCACTCTCATCTTTCAACGAACGCGTGACCATGTGCATCTAGTGACGTTCTATATGGCTGCTTCATTAGTGTCATTATC
This sequence comes from Dermacentor variabilis, assembly GCF_050947875.1. Lineage (NCBI taxonomy): Eukaryota > Metazoa > Arthropoda > Arachnida > Ixodida > Ixodidae > Dermacentor > Dermacentor variabilis. The sequence continues at coordinate 77,691,207 of NC_134572.1, forward strand.
AAAGTGCACCACACAACTTTAAAATATTTTCAACTGACCGGACTTACAGTTTTGAACGGCTCTACAAGCATGCACCAAGTAGTGTAAAGAGATTTTTTTATATCACCCAGCGGACTCCACACAAATTTATATTTACCTTTGTTTAGAGATAAAGAAATATTCAGTATTTGATTCGATATTAGACGGTCCTATTTTCTGATATTCTTATTGGATTCAGAAATCCGTACTGTTTGAACATGCCAAATTTTCTTGCACACTTGAATGCGCGTTACGTGACATGTCGCTTACTCATTTGTGCGCCTTCTAGTGCAATTTTTTAGGCTTGATGCTAAATCTGCCCACCGTAAAATGAAGCGGTGTGTGGGGACAACGAAGACATGCGCAAGCAAGTATAGTAACACTGGCTTCACACATGATATGTGCCTGAAACGAAGGAGCTGTCGTACTTGGCAATACCGCTCAATAAAGTACAAAGTGCGGCTATTCGGTTCCCCTCGCATGTCGGAGGTTGTCTGGCTACTGCTACTCCTGCAGAGCTCGACTTACAGTTCATAGAGCGTCACATGAACACTCACCCGTGTGCGTCCGGCTAGAGCCCATCCACGTCGACAATCTGAATCTGTGTGTGTGTGTGTGTGTGTGTGTGTGTGTGTGTGTGTGTGTGTGTGTGTGTGTGTGTGTGTGTGTGTGTGTGTGTGTGTGTGTTGATTGCCACTGGGGCTTGTAAATAAGGAAAAAAATAAGTGAAAAAGTTTTCCTCCCAGACTTCCACAGTCCCGTAAAAGTGGACTTTACACGCATTACTGACGCTTTGGGAATTTTCACCACCAGCGACCACCATTTCCTATGAACAAGGGTGAAGTTTTCCTTTGTTTGTCGCCACAAGCTTGCGGCAAGAGCCAGCTTTTTATGCATTTATTCAACCCGTGGTAATTGCTCGCGGAACAATGAAGACAGTGACGGCCGCTGAGCACATGGCACAGTGTCCTCTCAACGCCTAAGCCCCCCGTAGCACGACAGCTGCCAAGCAACCGCGCGCAAGCTTCACGCTCACCTGCCACCGCGTGTATACGCGCCGAGTGGTCAGCCCGGAGGAGCGTCGCTCGTTGAGCCACCGTCTTTTGAACGATCACGCACGCTATTATGTTGCGTGACCACAAATTCCAAGGCTCCGGGAGGCTGGACTACATGCGTGGGTCTGCTTTCTGCACGCAGAAGCAGTGCGAGCTTAAAGGTTGCCTGATTTGCCTTTTCTACATTAAATTTATTTCTTTGCACGGCTACAAACATGCCGAGTCCATGCGCGCAGAAGCGGGGATACCTTAGTGCTTTTGGATACAGCGCGAGAACAGGACAAGGAAGAAAGACAGAAAAATTGGACGGTGCTATCGATTAAATGTTTCTTTAGAAGGCAGCCGGTGTATATGCACGTGGATCACTATGTGCTGAAAAGACGGAAAAGGAAACAGGTAAGCCACACTATGCTAGCTAAAAAGACATGGGCTTGATAATATGAACAGATGCCAGTATAACGACTACATAAAAGACCACGGACAGCAAGAAAACAAACAAACATAAAACCATAAAGCAGAACACGCTTGTGATTATTGACGACCTATACAGCTTCAAGGCAAGTCGTTTCGTTTTTCGGTAAAGAAACAAAGGGATTCGCCGCAATCCGCATTAAACGATGTGACGCACTTTGAACAGTTCTATTTTCCTGTGTCTTCCATGGCGAAAGAAGACTAGGGAGTATCTAAACTTAGCACAGCCGGCAGACTCTGAAGAATGTACTAATTCATCTGGCAATGATTTCTACAGATCATTGTGATGCTCGCCTAACGCTTGTTCACACGACGGCCTTTTTGCCCTGCGCATAAATTGCCGCACAAGAATAAAGCGCCGTTTTTGAACTGTATTTTCAAATATGAACTGTCTCTAACTCAACCAGACGAGCAGTCGACCCTACTTATGGCCATGCATACATTCTCCTGCGGCAGTGAGAGAAGCACGTGAACGAACTGGTTCGCTTTAAAGACTGGCACGATCACCAAAACACACTATGCTGGCAACAAAACAAGCACGCTGAATAATGGACATCAATATTTTGATATGAGACAGTTTACTCCAACCGTTGCTCTCTCGCAATAGATGGCGCAAGATCGTTACACATCATGAATGAAGTCTTTTATTTACAGTCATTGGCGCACGTGAGCACACTTTCTGCATTTGTGTAATGGCAGTAATGAATTATGAATCAAGTATGTGTTTTAACGGAAGGAAGTCACTGTCCTTGCTGGATTCCCAGTGAAGTGACTTGGGCTAGAAAAAGCTGAGGAGACCATACGAGCTCTGTAAACATTCATAGAAATATCCGAATAAAGCATTTTTGATTAGATGAGTACGTTTCATCTCTCAATTCTACACATGGGCCGTGAAAAAAGCTGTACTGAAGGGATTCGAGCCTATGTTGACTATGTGGGATTCCTTAATGTGGAGGAAATGCTCGGTAAATGGGTGCCTATTCATTCCGCTTCCTTACGGAGCAAAACTATAGCGGGCGGATAAAGAACCTACTGCCTCCCGCTCTACCAGAACGCAACATGCACTGCGCCGTCTCCACCGCTTAAATGAGACAATTATACAAAAAATACAGTCGTGTTTTGAAGCTCGTATAGCAACAATAAAAAGATAAATAAATTTTATGAGACCCACTTGTATCGACTCCATAAGTAATTCACTGTCGAGTCACAATGCTAGTTTCGTTCATTTACTTATATTACTTGGTGTTGTGTTTTCGTTTCTCTCACCCGAAGCTGAACACGGCGACTCCATCTGCTTACTAATGCCCGGTTCGCGTGACAGCGGGAGCGTTTTATCAAAGCTTGCTTCCAAGAAGACGAATGGCACAGTGCAAAATTTGCGTGACACCCAAGTGATGTTCTTCCCCGCCTTCGTCGCGCTCAGCTGAGAATACACACACCGACCATTTGGCGATAGATGCGCGCACCTTCCGTTAATGCGACTGTATAAAAGCTGCCCATCGGGCGTGTCAAATCAGCCAGCGAAAGAGTTCCACCTCCCTGCGCAGTAATCAGACAGTTCGTCGCGCACCCATCGTTTGAGATGAGCCAAGCTAAAGTGGCCGTGGTCGCTTTGACCTTGCTGGCCTTTGTGGCGGCAGCCGTCTGCTCCGTTCAAGGTGAGAAACCTTCTTCGAATGTTCTTCAGTTTTTATATATCTTGCGCTTAAATATTACTGCGGCAATTTTGCCTTACGAAGTTTTTGTCTTGGTTCTCTGTCTTAAACACAGCGGCAATCAAACACGTCCGCTACAGCACCAATATACTCTTTTAGTGTCCTTGCTGAAAGTATGGCAGTAGGCCATCTCCTTCTGTAAAATTTATAGCTGCATGCCTTGCTGAAAAGGAACACTTCCATTATTCTACGGCAGAAAGGAGACCACCAGCGTTGAGGTCTCACAGGTTGTCTTTCTCCCAAGTAGCGACTGAGCACAAGCCTTAATTTCGGGGATCTGACGCAAAACGATGTTTATATGCTTGAGTGTGGTACGTGCCACTTGCAATATTTTGGTCAAATAGAAACAACGCCGTTGGGAATCCGATTTAATAATCATCGTTCTCAAGCAAAGCATTTCTCGCACATTCCGCTGTGAAAACACTTAGGCACAAATGGACACTCTTTCGACGGTATTAGAGCGATCATACTGGAATCTGGTTTTCCTTCCCACCGCGATCGTTTGGGCCGCGAATTTTGCCTGATATACAAGTTCAACGCTCTTTCTTGTGGCATTATACGAAAACAACTAGAAACTAACCTGCATCGCTGCTTCTGATTGACCATTATATAAATATATATATATATATATATATATATATATATATATATATATATATATACGGTTATGGCACACGTTGCACGGATCACATGTTTATTGTTTCTTTTGGGCGTGATAATTGCAATTGTGAGACGATATAATGTTTTGGTTGTTATTATGCATAATACAGCGGTCTTTTGTCGACGTGCATCTATCCGCGTGGGCATTTTTAAATCCTGTTTTCTCCTGCAATGCGGAATACAGCGCTAGCGTTCATTTTTTACTCGTGTGCAGCTTGTGCTTTCTTAGCACCTCATTATTATGTGTTTGCACGAAGGGACGTTTTCTGTCTGCTGTGTTTTTCAGCACTGCCCGTCTAGTTTTTTTATTGTTTCACCATGTACTGGCTTTAAATTTTGTTTCACTAGGGCTCGATTATGGGCATGTTCGTGTGTGAAAGTGATAAGTGATATATATATATACACACACATAAGAAGGATCTCTGCACTTTCCACTGCTCATTCTTCCCAATCACAACATCAGAATAGAACCCGCTGCAAGATCATTGATCATTTCGCAAATGTATCCAAAAATGAAATGTTCGAATCGGGCACGTGAAATACAACTGGATTTTTGTAAAGTGCAGGCGCTTTTCTTGAATATTGATTATTTACTAACATTAATTTTTTGGCGACAGTTGTTGCAGCATCAACGGATTGTGATGTGCATGCGCTATATTGTTCTCGTTGTCTCATAATCATAATCATCATCATCATCATCATCATCATCATCAGCCTGGTTACGCCCACTGCAGGGCAAAGGCCTCTCCCATACTTCTCCAACAGCCCCGGTCATGTGCTAATTGTGGCCATGTCATCCCTGCAAACTTCTTAATTTCATCCGCCCACCTTACTTTCTGCCGCCCCCTGCTACGCTTCCCTTCCCTTGGAATCCAGTCCGTAACCGTTAATGACCATCGGTTATCTTCCCTCCTCATTACATGTCCTGCCCATGCCTCCCACCATTTCTTTTTCTTGATTTCAACTAAGATGTCACTAACTCGCGTTTGTTCCCTTACCCAATCTGCTCTTTTCTTATCCCTTAACGTTACACCCATCATTCTTCTTTCCATAGCTCGTTGCGTCGTCCTCAATTTAAGTAGAACCCTTTTCCTAAGCCTGCAGGTTTCTGCCCCGTACGTGAGTACTGGTAAGACACAGCTATTATACACTTTTCTCTTGAGGGATAATGGCAGCCTGCTGTTCATCATCTGAGAATGCCTGACAAACGCACCCCAGCCCACTCTTATTCTGCTGATTATTTCCGTCTCATGATCCAGATCCGCCGTCACTACCTGCCCTAAGTAGATGTATTCCCTTACCACTTCCAGTGCCTCGCTACATATTGTAAATTGCTGTTCTCTTCCGAGACTGTTAAACATTAGTTTTCTGCAGAATAATTTTTAGACCCACTCTTCTGCTTTGCCTCTCCAGGTCAGTGAGCATGCATTGCAATTGGCCCCCTGAGTTACTAAGCAAGGCAACATTATCAGCGAATCGCAAGTTACTAAGGTGTTGTCCATTAACTTTTATCCCCAATTCTTCCCAATCCAGGTCTCTGAATAGCTCCTGTAAACAGGCGGCGAATAGCATTGGAGAGATCGTATCTCCCTGCCTGACGCCTTTCTTTATTGGGATTTTGTTGCTTTTTTTATGGAGGACTACGGTGGCTGTGGAGCCACTATAGATATCGTTCAGTATATTTACATACGGCTCGTCTACAGCCTGATTCCGTAATGCCTTTATGACTGCTGAGGTTTCGACAGAATCCAACGCTTTCTCGTAATCAATGAAAGCTATATATAAGCGTTGGTTACATTCCGCACATTTCTCTATCACCTGATTGATAGTGTGAATATGGTCTATTGTTGAGTAGCCTTTACGGAATCCTGCCTGGTCTATTGCTTGACAGAAGTCTAAGGTGTTCCTGATTCTATTTGCGATTACCTTAGTAAATAGACAGTAAGCTGATCGGTCTATAATTTTTCAAGTCTTTGGCGTCCCCTTTCTTATGGATTAGGAATATGTTAGCGTTTTTCCAAGATTCCGGTACGCTCGAGGTCATGAAGCATTGCATATACTGGGTGGCCAGTCTCTCTAGAACAATCTGCCCACCATCCTTCAATAAATCTGCTGTTACCTGATCCTCCCCAGCTGTCTTCCCCCCCAGCTGCCTTCCCCCGTTGTTCGTTGTCTATTCTGCACAAGTGCTTATTTAGAAGTGTATATTAGTTTTCTGTTCTTAGTAATCTTTTGGGCGCAAGAACACGAAATCTTTGTCGGCACACTTATCCCGCCTACATGTTGCCGTCTTGGCGATGCAGGTATTTTGTAAGTAAATAAATGGTCTCGTTTGTACTGCTGTTCCTTCGACGTACATAGCTTGAAAGCTGCGTAGCGAAGTCACGAGTAAAATAAACGATGACGAAAATGCACAAATTATATTCGAACTTCGCTGAGCAAATTTCTTCAACCTGAACTCCGCAGTTACTTAGCGATATCAGGAAATAACGTGGACGTAAAATAGATACGACTTGGACACATTCCGCAGTAGCCTGCGACTTCAACTTCTGGCTTTAAAAAGTGATAAACTTATGAGCATGTGCGGGTCTTTACGTCTTTTGTTCATTTCTTTATTTTCAAGCCTTCCCACAATTGTGGGAGCACTTGCAACTGTTTCCCATTCTGCTCCAATTCTTTTTTTTTTCAAAAATTTTATGTCCCGCTACTAATGTAACCATCACATATATTTGTTGCTTCACCGTATCCGTTGCAGGGGACGAGCTGTCGCCGCCGAAAGAGCACGCGAAGAGGAGATTCTTTCGCCAAGCTACAACGCCTGTGTCAGCAGGAACCGAAGGCGACAGCGGCAGCAGCAGCTCAGAGTCCTCCGAAGAGAGCTCGGCATCAAACTCGACGGATGCGGCCAAAGCTTCGACCGCCGGCACAGGCATGGGATCCGAGAAGGAGCAATCGTCCACAACACAGAAACCCTGAGCCTAGACAAATCAGCGCACTATTATGTGGAAGCGCGCACTCACGCATGCTTATGAAACAGGCGGAGGCCCGTGCAATAACTTACAATTGGCACTGACCAGTTTTTGAAGGGCGTGTGCTCTACCCAGGGTTTGCTCGCACCGTGCCTGCAATCAACTGAGAATGAAAACAAACATAGCACGACTCACTCCGACATAGTAAGACTTTCCTCTGGCACCGTTAAGCATGCAGCGTAGCTAACTAATAAAAAAAATGAACCAGGTATAATGCATGGGTCTTGACTTGCACATTCTTCATTTACTGTAAGCTTTCCAAGGTAGCGCAAATCCTCCACTATCAAATGACAATAAATTTATTATTCTGTTTATTAGGCAGATCTTTCAACCTTTCTTGACCACGAAGGACTTTTATTTTTTTTATACTAAGGTATTTCTTTATTGAGTACATCACATTGCTGATATATTTTAATTGGTGCTGCAGACGGCAACACATTGCATGTTGGCGTAATAATAATGTGTATGCAGAAATAGGTTAGTTTAATCATGAGCATTAAGCTACGAAAGCCTCATTGGAACATAGAATATACAGAATATATATGTCCTTGCTGGAAACGGAACTTGTACCTAATAAAGGTCAGCAAGATTTGGTGATGGCAGAAAAATGAAGCTTGTGTATTGACAACGCAGCTCCAAGATAAGGGTGAATGGAAGAGTGAACGCCACGTAGCTGGCGACACTTACCGTCGAATGCTGTCTTATCAAAAGTGCACGCATTATTCTGCACGAACAAAACAGTTTTATAGGCAGCACACACTATCAACCTGATTTATAACATCCGCTATGTGCACTCATCGGTTGCATCATCATAGAGGCAAACACCATCACACACATCACCACACATAATGATCAACAGGTTAATCTCCCTACACTGCAGCCATCTATCGGACATGGACTAGATAGCCGTAGCTTCTCCATCCTCGCGAATTTTAAGGTGGCCTTATGCAAGCGCGAATGTATAAAGATAGTGAAATTGATCTGTAATCAGCAACCATGCATAGCTGCGTCAAGCGTTATTAAAACGAAACCAACGAGTGTGAGCCGCCATCATGAGATAACGTAATTGCATAATGATTGCCCCGGCTTAGCAGGTTAGCCAACTCTACCATTGAAGATATACTGTACTTTGCGATTAAAGAAACCCAAAGTGACCATTCTTATCCTTTATATTCACTCTACGCTTGGTATCACACAGTAAACTTAAGCTTAGCTTTGCAGATATACAAACTCTATGAGTGCAGAAACTATATTATAGAGCACATGATTAAAACAAACTCCTTAACTAGCCACGAAGCAAAAGGACAGAACATATACTGTACATACTTACTGCAGTCTCTTACCAACGCTTCCAAATAGGCATTGCACCATCATATAAATACATTATTGTGTCCCTGTGTTCTCCTGGATGGCATAGAGGCCTCGGTACGGTCTCTCAAACAAAACTATAGTACGCATATTAACTTAAAGCCTTGTCTTTGAAAGAAGTATGTACAGCTAAAACTGCAGTGTCACTCCGATTTCAGATAGTCCTAGCATGACATATTTTATAGAAACACGTGAAAATTTTCCATTCACCAACCCATACCTATTATTCCAATACCAAGTATAGACAGAATTAAAAATAGGACATAACAGATCATTCACATAGATGAACAAAGTACGCATAGACAAAATTCTATTTGCAGTACATCGCCAGTTATTTGGAGATCGTAACTCTTTCTAAAGAGTGGCGCGCTGAAGAGTGGCACAGGGAATCGAGACATCAGTGCCCCCCCCCTTTCTTTTTTTTTTTTTGAGGCAATGAATTCTCCTGTCGACATTCGTCGATGATTTTTCCGAGCGCTCCATGTAGCTGACTGATTTAGTAGGGCGCCGTAATCTGTACAGATTCATGAGAGATTTTCTGTTGCTGTTACAATTTGCGATGAAGCAGGATGTTCAATATTCCCAATGCTTTCAAGTACCTCTTTGAACATTTAAAACGACGCACAAAATGCGTGATGTCAAAAATTATACCTAAGAACTTACATTCTCTGCTGATGGCAACTGATCGTCCATTAGACGCTCACATCTGCAAAAAACATCTGTCCTGCAAAACAGCAAGCATTTACTTTTAGGGTAGTTGAAATAAAATCTGATGAGCCCATTTGTATATATTTTTCCCTACGAATCACACTTACAGCTTCTGTAACTTTGCAAGGGGAAGCAGTATGATATGCTTGTACATCATGTACAGCCGTATATGTAGACGAAATGGAACATGGCTGGTTCGATGCTGCGTCCGCAAAGAATTAATTTGAACAATGAAGAAAGCGCCGCTGAGCACATCTTCCGGAGATACGATTGTGTCATCGAGTAACTTATTTGATAATGTGTTAGTAATTCTTAAAGGAAAACTGCTGCTCGTTAGGCACCTTTTGTAGTGGTAGTTTCCAGGTATCCGAACGTCCCGTAACGAACGGATAGATCCTGTAAAAGATTGTACTACCATGTAGTATAGTGGGCATTATCCATCTCAAAGATGTTTTCTCAAGAGTTTGGTTTTGTAGAAACACATTTCTTACATTAGCCACAATTATATATTAAATAATCTCAATTACTCTCCCAATTAGTCCCAAGCGCGCATTAGGTGATCCGCGTCGTTTCTTATTGCATGTCGAGATGTTGGGAAAACACGCCACCGATGGGCCGGCTATCCTGAACACCAAAAGTAAATCACGAAGATTAAGAAAAGTGAAGAAAGAAAAGAAAGTCACAAATAAAAAATATCGCAGGAATAAAGCATCCCATTGCTCACGCACAGCCTGCTATACCAAATGCATAGAGCGCGATATATCCGTAACAATGCGATAGTCCTATCACATCGCACATCGCCAGAAAATCTGTGCAGTCGTACCCGAAAAGCAGAGCAAGAAAGAACCTTAAGCACAGCGCAAAGTAAAACACGTCGTACAGACACTGCAACTAAAATATTGACGGTACGTGCCACCAAATAAAACGAAAAAAAAAATGTGGCGCGAATTCACACGAGTGGGCATTAAGTCAGATTACAAACGCATTCACAATTAATCATCAGTAAAAGAAACTGTAGTATAGGCAACTATCGACTAGAAAGTTACAAATTGCTGTGAGAGCGTGTCTGATTGTGCGGGCAAGACCAGGGACCCTGACTACAGATAACAGACGCCTTCCCAGCTTATTATGATGGATTCACAAGCTGTCTCGCTGTCGAATGCATGGCGGACACTCAAGGAGCAGATGTTGTACAGGTGCATCTCGTGTGTTAGAGAGAATGAAAGCAGCGGATGAACCCTTGAAATTATGTAGCTAAGGCGTGTAGGCCGCGTCAAGGCACATGAGATGTATGAGCGTCTCAAAGGTGCGATCAATGCGCTGGCGTTGTCGGACGCTCAAGAATAGGTGAAATCTAAAGAACAGGTTGTCCTCGCCTGATCGTCAAAACTCGTGATCAGAGTGAGCTTTGGTCATCTAGAAAAAGAACCCTCGGGATTTCACATGAATTATTCAATAAGGGTTATTGTTTGCAACCTATATTCCGCAGTGGCAAATGTGTTTGTCGATTCATTGGTTATAGCTGACATTGTCCATCCAATTTCTATTGTCTCGTTGTTCCTAGATTGCTTCTTTTCGACCTTCATTTCGTTCCAGAATGTCGGGGTAGGAAAGGAATGCAGCGTTTTATTCTTTTACTGTTTACAGTGAATCAGCAGTTCACGAAGAGAAGCCCACTTTTACTCTTCTTGCTTATTGCGCCAGACAATAAAGAACTCCAAAAATCGCCGGTGCGCTTCATTCAGCATTCCAGAGCACGTTGTTATAAGTAGCGCGTACATGAGTAATGCACCACTTTTGAGAGACAGACACTCAGAAGGTTTAACAGGTCGGGGCGCTGTGCGTATAGAGTTTAATTTGGTGTACACGTACTCGGACCCAGAAACAACATAGTTATTATGATTTCTCAAGAGACACTGGACACTAATACACCAAATTGTAGTTCTTGAGATGTATAGTGCACAAAGGCAGCTCGGTTGCATGAGTCTGCTATATGTGCTAAACCCAAAAACGACCTATTCTGCCACTCTGTCTCCGTAAGCGTTTTTCTTTTTTTCTTTTTTTTTCTTTATGATAAGCGGCGTCAAGCTAAGGCGGAACACTTGCGTCGGGCCAATGGAACTGCAGAGAAACAAGAAATCGGTGCAGCCGCTAACAGACAGACGCGACAGATCAAAGCAGCGAGTTTCGTTTTACGATATCTCCCTTAAATGCGATGCTTTCTTAACATTCGGCTCTTTTGCCTCATTTGGTTTCTTTCCCTTTACTTATGTCGGCATATTGCTTACAGGGGATTGGCCAAGAGTCGGATGGCGCTAGAAAAAGCGTGCAATTCTTTCTATGAAAACCACGGAAATTTTCGGGAAGAATCGAAGAAATTAAAGGCAGCATAGTTTACCAAAATTTCTCGAAGATAGAGAGAGAGAGAAAAGTTTAATGATACCAAATGCATAGAGGTCCGCCTGAGGTACATTCCTCCAGCCAGCTGCTCTGCACTGGAGTAAGGGTAGGAGAGAAAGAAAGAGGGAAGAAAGAAGGAAAGAAAGAGTGGCATGATGGGTGACGATGACGAGAGGAGGAGGATGTAAAATATATAGCAAGCCACAATAGCATACAGCAATAGCAATACATCAATAGCGTCCACAATAGCATACAGGCCAGACCCGTACTTTAAGTAAGGATATCCTTTAATAAGCAGAGACTCCTCCACGGCTGAACAAGCATCCTACAGTGCTGTGTAACAATCATGGAGGCGTCCATAGAGATTATGTCAGGCATGAAAGACTTCAATCCAAGTCGTCGATGCGGTACTTCTAGAAAGTGTTTTTAGGAAATGTTCGCCTGCTGTTCTTCCTCCCATATTTGTTCGGCCCTCTCTTTCTTGAGGAGGCAGCCGTCAGTTCCCGGCCCTTCCCTTAATGTTTTATTCATTTGCGCCTATGCTTTATGTTTCCATATCTACCGCGTAACAGTGAATTGGAAAACAATGAGATTTTCCAGGATGAGAAAGAGGCGCGGGGACGCCACATTCGGCCAATTTTCAGGCCGCACTTCTGGCAATAGTTTTTGCCTTGCAGAAATTACCCCTTCGTACTACAAAAGTTACTATCGTCACAGATTTTCTATATGTATGCAGCACACGTAATGCGTCTACAAAATCGACAGCATTGAACATGTTTACACATATAGCTCCGCCTCACTTACGTTTAGTTCATTTAGTATGGGTCCCAGGCCACCGGGACATTCATATTAATAAAATTGCCGATTCTTTAGCACGAGCTTCTTTAATAAGTCCGGTGATATCTGTGCTGCCGGCTACTGCGCACATCATTGCAGCCAGATATAGGCAGTTTTCTTGGACCGAAGACAAAAAAGCCCTGTCATTAACAAAATGTACAGATTTTATGCACCTAAATTATTCTTGGAATCGACAATGGTGTCTTAACCGGCAATTTGAAGTTTCATTTACAAGGCTGGCCCCCGTTGCAGTATTCCAACATTTAATTTTTACTTGCACAGATGTGGTCTGGCGGCGTCCCCTTTATGCTGCCTCTGCAATGAGCCAGAATCCATACATCATTTTTTGTTATCGTGTCGGCGGTTTTCTACTCATGGAAAACAATGTCTCAAGATTTCGCTTCAATATCTAGGATTACTTTTAAGCAGTACTGCTATACTCTCCCTTGGAACAACAGTATTAGGATACAGACAGAGGAGCATTTGCCTAGCCATTTATAATTTCCTATGCGACACAAAAAGTGTACCTTATTAATATTTCGTAGTTTCTACAATTCATTTACTTCTACTTCAACTTAGAAAATTCAAAAAGTAAGGCACATTTCACAGTTAAAGTATTATTATTATTATTATTATTATTATTATTATTATTATTATTATTATTATTATTATTATTATTATTATTATTATTATTATTATTATTCTAAATTTAACTTGCTCACGTTTAAGTATATCCTTTACTTTATGTATTACAGTAACAAGTTTTTGTTAGTATTCCTATCAAGAAAGGCTGACTATCGTATTGATCACTACTTTATCTCATGCATTAACAGTTTATTTTTCATCTTGGGTTATTCATTTATTTCCCCGTTTTATGTTATTTATTTATTAACTAAATAATTTTATTTTTCAATCATATCACCACCCGATTCGTGGCCTATACCCCATAGTGGGTTTGTGCCATTAATTGAGGCTTCATCATCATCATCATCATCAATGTGCACGCCTCAGCATGCCGATAGCCGACGCTCTGCGAGCCGTAGAAGACGACGAGGAAGGCACCGGCGCCTGCTGGCGTGGCTCTGATCGCGGCCAAACCGATGGAGGCGGACTCATCCGGCGTCGGCGGCGGCGGCCATCATCGGACTTCATGCGCCGGGCGGCGCCCTGGCTGCGCCTGGGCACCGTGCAGGGCGCCGCCCCGGAACGGGGCACCCTGCCGCCGCTAGATGCCGCGGACCGCGACCTGCTCACTCCCTTGGTCGTGGCCATCGTGTTCACGGTGTTCCTGATAGGATTCGCCCAAGGCGCCGACGGTCAGTCGTGACACTTTTTTTACCGTACACCTGTTGGGAGCGCGCTTGCTCTTATTTACTCACGATTAACTTTAGTGTGAGTTTGAGTGACGGCGGGTGTGGGCGGACGTTTGAAAGGGGGTGAGTGTGCGCGTAGGGTGGCGATATACGTGACAATGAAAGTGAGGATGTGGGAACGTGAGTATTAAAGTGGGTGCTTAAGCCAGTTGGTACGACATACTTCGGGATTTTAAAGCAATTCAAAACGACGGGAGATGAGAACAAGAAAGACCCAGACACCGCGCTTTGTCTACGTCGTTCTCTGTAAGGTCTCCCACCATTTCGCCCTGTTTTTAAGATCCCCAAAAACGTGAGTGCACGCGAGCATGGCCGTCAATGGATGTGTGGGAGCCTCCGTGAGTGTGAATGACTTTGGGCTTCATTGCGTGAACGAACGCGAGTTCGCGTTGCACGGTTTCACGTCCAGAAACTGCACAGTAGATTATCAGGAACGCCGTCTTGATGGCGGTTTCCTGATTACTTTGACCACCTATGGCTGTTTAACATGCACACTTAGCATGGTACGCGAGCGTTTTTGCCTTCCGCTCGCAGGATGCGAGTCTACATGCGAGTAAGGGGCGGTGATTATTAGCAGACGTGAGCGCGAACGGGAGTTAATGCCCATAATTGTTACTGAGCATTACAGTTAGAGTGAATGCACAGACGGAGAAATGCTGGGTAGCGTTAGCAGCCACTTATTTTGCAGGTGCTTGAAACATGTAGGCTCCACTAACAAAAAAAAATGAACAGGATGAAAACATTTGCAAACAATTAGTATTAGGCGGCTTAGTCATGGACGGCAGATTGCCGATGTCCTAAAGAGCTAATGTATTCCACTGCGGAGTCGCAACTGGTAAACTAAAGCTTGAATGACAATTAAGTATCGGACAAGAAGCGATGCAACGAAAAATTATAGACGTAGTGTTGAAGGATAGAAAGACGTAAGCATGAATTAGAAAGTATCGATTAGAAACGTAGGTGACTCATACTTTAGTTGGAATTAAGAGGGATCGATTGCGCAAGTCATGCAATGCGTTGTGTAGATAACCCGCGGCCTTTTTGAGCAACAAAACGGGTGCGGAGGCAATGTTAGCTTAATCGAGCATGACAGAGGGTTAAGTATTACAAGGTTAAGAAATTTGCAAGCGTAAGATGCAGTCGGCATCAGTAGGACAGGAATAAGTTGAGATCGCTTGAGTGGGTCTTCGTCTTGTAGATACATGAATTACAATAGAAGAATAACAACAATTGGGAATAAAAGGAGCGCAAAATGAAAGGCGCAGAAACATACGCCAGACTCTTTCCTGGTTGCATAGCGTTATCGTTCTTCTTTAAGTTTTACGTAATTTTCCAAGATTACCTGTGGCTGGTAGCATAATTCTTTTCCGTGAGATGGATTACTGGAAGAGGCGGACTTTTCTAGCCCGAGAAATCGAAACAGAAATGCAGCTGCTTAACAAAAATCTGCTAATTTACTTCCTAATTAGTTGCGTAACGGCTCATATTGCAATTTACTAATTGTAGCCGCTGAGCTTGCGAAGCGTATCCCCTTTGAATGAATTTCCAGAATGACATCCCAGTTTGTATAGATATGCGCAATCAAACTCGCCGTAAAAATATTGTTGTTCTACTTAACTTTTTACAAAGCGCTCTTTCACACATTGAAACACAAGCGTAACTGCAACGCCCATGTATTTCGGCCCGCAATTTGGGAAGTAACATCTGGGAATTCATTTCAAGCGGATGCGTCTTGCAAGCTCACCGGATAAAATTTGTAAATTGCAATAGGCGCCATGAGATAATTCATTAAGAAGTAATTTAGTGAATTTTTATTAAATAGTCGAATAAGAGCTTCGATTTCTCCTACCAGTAATGTCTGCCTTTTCGAATAATCCAGCTCATGGACAAGAATTATGCTATCGGCCGCAGGCGATTTGTAAAATTCTATAAAACTTAAAAAATTATCACCCCGTGTGGAGCATTGGTCGTAATGAAAACAGGGCGCAATGACTGTTTCTAAACTTTCTAATAAACATCGAAGGTAGCCTACATCAGCTGCCGACACAATTTCACAGGTAAAACCACATCAAATTTAATCCGAAAGATGAAGACACATTTACATTGGCGTACTTTTCACAAACGCAGGCTGTAATCAGCCAACATAGAATGTTTTCGAATGAGCATTAAGCTAGCATATTCAAGAAAACCATCCAGAAACTTCAACATTCTCCCCAAGGGATGCAAAAAGGCGCGTAAGACGTATTAGGGTTAAGTAAGGCGGTGTCTCTACAGTAGCGTCACAACATCAATCACAAGATCATCATAAGGTCATACCAGGTTTACAGGTCGTATTAATTTTGTGCCACATAGGTTCCAGCTATACGAGAAATTTAAAATATATATTTTTTCTACTTATATTATTGCAACGGTATTCCACATAAAATTGCAGAATATGTGTAACAGCCTTGCATTTATGAGATTTTTTTTTACATTTTAAATGCACATAACAATCAATATTTGAACTGTGTTCAAGTGAAATAGCCACTATTATCCGGAACAGTGTCCCACATACTTGTACAGACATGCCCCGTTTCATAAGCAGGCGGGAACACTTCGAAGACTAGAGACACTTCTCTCCCTGTTCGCGTCCGCTACCAAAAAGTATTGCGTGACACATGAATGATAGGCATTAGGTATGAGTGATGTTATTCGATGAAAGAATTAAGAGTCGCACTTTTACATTGTGGGACAGGACAATGAAAAGTCTCGGAAAGCGAAACTTATCTACCAGCATACGAGCGGAGTAACATGTTTCTGCGACCAGTAGCCACAGCGCATCATATGCTCTCATACCCAAAAAATAGTGCGTCGCCTACTATAAGTACAAATGTGCCCTAGTAATATGTGATTCGACGTAGCCTTGCGTCCACCAGTTGCAGTTGTAATATAGGAAGTTTCGTAGAAAACGTTGTGGATCAAGAACAACTGCACTGCAAAATGCGCGGAGGGAGACTTTCATGTCGGAACTACTTGCGTAGCTATCGCAGCGCTGCCTGCTAGGTAGAAAACAGAATATATTATCCGTAACATTCTTTCGCACGCCTCTACCTGGAGTTAAAGTATGCGGTACACCGTCCCAAGTACTTAAAGAGGGGCCTATTTCACTGGAACACAACTTCACCCATATTCATCATGACTATATAAAGAGTAAAAAAAAATCTCATATTTTGAATGTCGTTACATATTGACATGTGTACTTGTTTATCGGGCGACCGCGTTTCACCGTCCAACAAATGGTATCGCTCAGTGCAGGATGCGCCTGCCTGTATCGGAAGTTTCTCAAATGTTAACGATGGTTCTATCCGTTGTTGTCCCCGAACCTTCTGTGATCTGATTGCATGTAAGCGCCATGCGAATTGTGTAGTACTTTCTGAAAGACACGCGGGCACCATCGATTACTCTGAACCTTTGATCACTCATGTAAAAAGCCGACGCACTTGATCCGCTGATCAGATTCTCGACGATCGTCGACTGTGTTCGTCGCGATCGTAGTTCATTTAGCGAAGCCTGTTTTTGAGGGCGCAGGTTCACCCAATAAAGCGCTAGTTTCGTCGTTCGCAGTTTTGCTGCCTTCTTCACCGTCACTACTGCGTGAAAATATATTGCGCGATTTTACTTGAAACACCGTTCCACTTAAGTAAGTCGAAAATGTTCGCAACAATTTTCCCCTTATATATACCGTATGCGGGACATGACTGAGTGTATATAGAAAAATAACTTATAATGGTGCACATTTTCGTAATTCTAATGTAACTGGCGCTATTTATTTACCTTAAATATTGGTAACATCCGCATGAACTTGCTTGTCTTTGTGTATTTTTACCAATGCTAAAGTTAGTATTAAGGAGAACAACATTTACGGCAACGGACATATAACTGATTTTTTGTGTTTTACGGGTCTAAACCACGATCCAATTATGAGGCACGCCGTAGTAGGGGGCTCCGAATTAACTTCGACCGCCCAGGTTCCATTAAAGTGCACCCAATATATGGCAAAGACGCTTTTTTGCATTTCGCCTCTATCGTAATGCGGCCTGCTTCTACCAGGATCGAACCCGCGACTTTCATCTCAGCAGCGCTACGGCATAGCCACTAGTCTACCATGGTGAATACGGACGTATAACGTCGGTTCCAAGCGTCATTTTATGCCATGTAATACGATTATAAATTGCAAATAGGGCTGGTTCCAATAAAATTATATGAAAGTATGCACGCCCATGAGGATTTATCAACACGTTTAGAATTCATTCCAAAATGCGTAAGGGTATAGATGATCCTGCAAGTTGCTGCACCTGCTACCTCGGCGAGTATGGTGGATTCACACAGGAAAGTGGAGTCTTCGATTCTTCATTACGAGCAACGAGATCCGGCCGGCACTGTTCCAAAAAATTTTGACAATGTAGGTATCATGGTTCGTCGGTGAACTTTAGAAGCACCCATATTTGCACATGTCGTATTTGCGTCAGCTTATGCAACCTGAAGCAGAGGGTTAGGAAAGGCGAGTCCCCTTGTCGGAAGAAAAAAGGAACTGTGGGACGCTTATTCAGGCACAGACGTCATTGAACACTCTGTTACGCCTCTTGAGGACGCGCTGTTTCCGTTACGCGCAGGAGCTTCCGCGCTCTTTCGCAGTACTGCTGCAACACTTTACTCTTTACTCGCCGTGGTTGATTAGTGGCTATGGTATTGGGCTGCTAAGCACGAGGTCGCGGGATCGAATCCCGGCCACGGCGGCCGCATTTCGATGCAGGCGAGAACACCCGTGCACTTGGATTTTAGTGCACGTTAAAGAACCCCAGGTGGTCGAAATTTCCGGAGTGCCCCACTACGGCGTGCGTCATAATCAGAAAGAGGCTTTGGCACGTAAAACCCCATAATTTTTTTTTTTTTGCTCTTTAACATGAATAGCTATAGGGCGTTCTCCCGTTTTCGTGGTGGTCGGTGGCAGTCGCGCGAGTAGACTTTCACCGCTAATTTGAGGGCACCGATGCAAAGCGCACGTGGTCTAGTGGTTTCGTGCTCTCGTGCAAACTATTTTAGGGGTGCATTCACGGCTGAACGCCAGCTATTATAGTTCATTGAAACTCATGTGCTGTAGCGCGAGAGCTTTAATGCGTCTGAAGGTTTAGATGCTGTGGCGAAGCGATCAAGGACAGCCCTCCCCTTCTCCTACTGCCCCCTCCCTGTGTGGCAGCTGCGACAGAGGACTATAGCAGCCGGCGCTCGCGCCACTAAACATAGCACACATATGGCGAATCAGCTTATGTGTATGAATACCTATACTACCGCTACGGATGTTCCGGTTAACATGGAAATAAACGATAAACCAACAAATTTCACCTAAATATTCTCACTGCAGCGAATGTACGCCTTCAAGTGCATCATTCCTTTAATAAACCGAATAGCTTTCTAGAAGCGTTCGGCAATACACTTGCACAGACTAACATCATCGATGGTTGCTGCGCAATTCTTTTTACGCGCACGCGTAAGTGGGGCATTCTACTACGGCGGCTGCTGCGTACGGCGCGGCCGTGCGAACCCTATCTTGAAAGTGATCTGCGATGCGGACAGTCTATATAGGCGTCTAGGGGCACCGAAGGCCGATAGCTTCGTGTGCGCTATAGCATCCATACGCTTGTGCGTCACCCGCGTTCACGAAGTGGAACTCACTAACTTTTTCTTTTGTTTCCTATTTCTTTTATCTTTCAGTTTCTTTATACGCTTTCTCATGTACAGTATATATAAAATGACATTGCAGTTGTCTTGTGAAACTGGGGCCGTCGGCTAGCAGTTGTCATTTTTATTTCAGTGTTCGTTACTTCATAATGCTTTGTATCCGTGTGCCCACACTTACGTTATTTGAACGCTTATTATGAAATGTTCCATTACACTGGCTTCACTTTGGTACTACTTTCTGCAGTTTAGTATACTTCCGCCATTCATGAACAAGACAACATCTAAACATCTGAACATCTAGGGATGGCTGTTCTTTTTTTTTTTTTCAAACACGGCATGGCATCACAACGCTAAACGTCACCGCTTTCTTGTGGGTGTCTCTATTGTCGTTTTCATTCTCCTTGCACTAACTAGGAGTAAATGCCCGAGATGCTTGCAGCGATGACTTAACGCTGGTCGGCTGACGGCCCATCCGTTCAAAGTCGAATCGGGTCGAGCAAACAGTGGCACTCGTTGTGTTTGAATGGATTGTTCAACGTGGTTCCCGAGGGAAGCGTCACTTTTGAAGCATGGCGTTAGTGCTCTAAAATCCCGCGCACCTCAAAGCAAGTTTCAAATGTCGCTTTATAATATCCGCTTATCAGACTCTGTTTATTGTCTCGTGCACAGACCTGTTCCAGAACATGGGCCTGGAGGCTTACTATTCGGACGAAGACCGATACATGACCCGGACTGTCATGGCTCCAGGATTATCGAGAGAGGTCCGTGGAGATTAAAGGTTAAGATCATGCTTTTATAACGTGTTGACTGCTTCTTCTGTTAGAGCGTTAGCTTCCTCCTACTTCTTCGAAAATTGCAGTGTGTGCCTTAATTTGAAGCATACTGGCCTTCGAGTATTATCATCTATGTACCATTCCTGCTACATTTAGCCAGATCAGCGAGTGCTGCTTGCATCGCCGTATAGCTTCCAAAGCGCATTGCGTCGAGTAAACGCCAGTATTAGGCGCCAAAGCAAAGATACAGTATATACACCATCCTTTATAGACTCGAAGGCACTTGCACGCGCGGTAACAGCGCAAAATTTGAGCATTTTAGTATTTTTTATGTGCTGTAAAAGATAACCCGATGATATTTGATTCCAATATTGAAATTAGCATCTGTAGTACAACACGTATGTGCGGCAACCGAAGTCTTCGGCCGAACAGTACGGTTAAAAATTTTTTTTTTCGCCGTGCATAACGTTGCAAAGAAGAAAACAGGTCTCTAAAATTGGAATAAAGACTGCATGTTTGTTTTGGGACAAAAGACGTACACTTATACGAATGAAATGTTTTATGACTGTTATTTAGCTCTGCAATTGCCTAAATTCTGATGAATAAATCAGTCGAGATCATGAAACCTAGAGTCGACTTTGATGAAACTGGTGTGTCAATAATATATCATCTATCTGACATAGCAAAGAATCCGTGTAGACTACCACACCAACGCCGACGCCCACGTCAACGGCGACGGCGATAATCCGCCAGGAGTGTCTATATAATTGCTATCGCAACAAAACTACTCACGTGTGCAGTGACTTGAAAATTTTTATTGATGGCTGCACAAGCAGGCGTTTTCTATGTATGCCTGGTTATACATGTAACGACATGCTGTTGTAGTATGTACATGATGAAGCAATAATTGAAAGGCCTCAGGAAAGTATAAATCAATCAATAATTTATCTACCGTTCTCATTATTATTATTATTATTATTATTATTATTATTATTATTATTATTATTATTATTATTATTATTATTATTATTATTATTATTATTATTATTATTATTATTATTATTACGTCATTGTTGATTTGCTTCTAACGCACCTTACAGAACCTGGAACTGAGAAGCCAGGGATCATCGCTAGAAAGAGTGGACGTGGACGAGCCGGGAAGTGCGGTCACTTCGTCGTCGTCGTCGCCCGCGCAGACGAGGTTCGACCGCCGCCGCCAGCGCCACTCTAGCGGCCCCCGTCGTCGGAGGCGCGACACACTCAGCACGCATGCCATCCGCAGCATCGCCGATCGGCACAAGCCCAAAAACGTGCCGAAGCCTCCCGACAAGCCGGACACGTCGGCCTGAGCAGCAAGACGCGGATTTCTTTCTTTTTTTTTTCCTCAAGGACACTCTCACAAAGTACAGAGCTTATCGAAAGGAAATAAAATTTCGCGGCCCAGGCACAACGACACTTAGCTCGACACTCTGTGCTTTTCTTGTTAAGTTCAGCGGCTCTTACGGCTTTAACCTTGTTTTCTACGACACCACTTACTCCCCTACCACTTCCCACGACTCCTACAACTTTGTGCAATACTCCTGCAATTATGTGTGGGCTCGACCAGCTATGTGCAACGGTGACGCGATGGCAACATATGCGACGATACATAAATGGAACATTATAGCCAAAGAATTCCCGCGTGACCGCTTGAACCTTTTTGACGGATGCCCTGAGCGAACAAAGTGCTTGGATCATATCTGTGTACTATAATAAAAAGAGGCGCACCGTCAGTGGTTTTCGCGAATTTCCAGTCAACATCAATCTCATTACGTGCAAGCTCCAAGTTGTTTTACTGTTATGCAGTTCAGTGTCTATGTTTACTCAAATTAATAAATTGTGCGAATGCGTCTAAATTCACCGGCAATATAAGAGCAACTGCTCGATTCTTCGAGTTGCGCAGACAAGGGGGCCTATATAACGTAAAACTATTCCAATATGTTCTTATTCCAATCTCCTGACGTCAGATTTGTGTAAACTCCGACGCACGCATCGGGCGATCACCCTCAGGGTTGTCTGAACAGGCCAATCAAACGCACTCCTCGATCATAGGAAGTCACTTTTGTTTGCTTGAAAAACGAATAACATTGCCTACACTGAGCCGCTTGTCTTATCTGATTGGCTGACAAAAGGCGAGGATCACACTCAAGTGGGAAGGGATTTCATGGGGCCGAGACAGTGCACTGAAAATCGATAACCGCATGAATAGGATGGTGCCAGCGCCTGCGATTGGTCCGCTTTCTCTTACTTAGCTTGCGGTTTCTGGTCGCAAATCGCGGTGGCATGCAATGCAACGGAAGTTTATGAACGGCACTAAAACGGATCCTCAGCAAAGAAGAGTTGGTAGAACGAGGTCGTAAACGTGCCGTAAGTGCTCGAAAATGTTACGCGGCCACGAAGAAAGCTTTATTATACGTAAATAAGCTCATGCTCTCCGGCAGGCGCGAGTAGCCAGTGCCTGAGTGATCGACGGTAGCCGTCTTTTTTTATTTATTCAAAATATCTTACAGGCCCGAAGAGTGGGCATTGGGTAAGGGGGAAAAATTTACACAGTATAAAGAGCAAAGAATTATACGAAATTATACAATTATACAAGCTTTGTTAATAATAATAGAACGAAGAGTCAAGTTTACACAAACTCTAAAATTCTAAGATAAAAAGAAAAAAAAGCATATAAGAAGTTTTTTTTTTTTTTTAAGTAAGAGATGAATGTTTATGTCGTGACGGAATTCTTTGTTAGCTTCAGCTACCAGGATATCGGGAAGGTCGTTCCACAAGCGGATGACACGTGGAAGCGCAGATGAGCTAAAAGCGTATGTTTTTCCGTAGATGCGCGTGAAAGAAAGATGATTATGCAATCTTCGTGAGGTGAATGGAGAAACTTGCAGAGCTATTGGCGATGGCCTCGGTATTTGTGAAACAGCAATATAAGTGCTACATCACGACTAGTGTTCAAAGAAGGAATTGATAGATTGATTTTAATTTGCGTGATACTTTCGTTCCAGTTGTAATTTTGTGAAATTAATCGAGCGGCTCTATTCTGAACTAATTCTAGCATAACGGTTAAATAAATGTAATGAAGGGACCATATGGAAGAAGCAAATTCAAGTTTAGGGTGAACAAATGTAAGATAGGCTAATTTGCGGACATGAGTCGGCGTTTCACGGAGGTTCTGGCGGCAAGGTTCGGGGGGCATTTCCGCAGATGTTGTTTATATGTGTAGTCCAGGAAAGGTTTGTTGTCAGGGTTACGCCTAGGTATTTGAAAGAAGTAACTACAGACACAGGATTGTTAATGATATAGTATGAGAAGTCGGAAAAGAAATATTTGCGAGTGAAAGACATTACATTTAGCTGGATTAAGCGACATTAGCCAGGTGCTACACCAACTGCTAATAAGGTCAAGATCATTTCGAATTTTTACGTGGTCAGCAGTACTAGAAATTTCTCGGTAAGCTATACAATCGTCAGCAAAGATCCGCACATGAGAAGAAATGTTATTCGGTAAGTCGTTAATATATATCAGGAAAAGTAGTGGACCGAGGACACTACCCTGTGGCACACCAGAGGAAACGTAAGAGAGCGGGAAGGAAAAATTATTAACCACGGTGAACTGCTGCCAATTGGTAAGAAAGTTCCGAATCCAAGATAGCGTTAGTGAATCTAAGGACAACGAAGACAGTTTAGAAATTAGTCGGCAGTGAGCTACGCGATCAAAGGCTTTTGGAAAATCTAAAAACATGCAGCCAGTTTGCAGGTTTTTGTCCAGATTAAAATGTAATTCAGTCGTGAACTCAACTAGTTTCGTGTCGCACGATAAACCCTTCCTAAATCCATGTTGGTTGGTGAAGAAAAAGTTATTATTCTCTAAAGTATGGTAAATATGGGAGGTGATTATATACCCTAGCATCTTACAGCAGATGGAAGTAAGTGAAAGGGGTCTGTAGTTTAGTGGTGAATTTCTGTTGCCATATTTAGAGATGGGAATGACCTTCGCGATTTTCCAGTCTTGGGGAAGCGTACCTGTCGATAGCGATTGTCGGAATATATGAGATAATATTTTACTCGAGACTGATATCGTGTTTTTCAGTATCTTTGAGTTTATGTCGTCAACGCCTGCTGATGTGGACACTTTCAGATTATTTCTAATGGATGAGATGCCGTCGACAGTAATGTCGATGTGCTGTAAAAAAGGGTAGTCAAGATCAGCTAGCACAGGCACGTTTGAGTCGTCTTCTATGGTGTATACTGATGAAAAGAATGAATTGAACGCGTTTGGACAGTCATGGTCTGGAATGGGAATGTGGTCGTATCATGCAAAATGATGTTGTTGTCCTGTCGCTCCGGACACACTGACTCCCAAAATTTTTTTGTGCTTGTTGTGAGCAAGGATGGCAAATCGTGCGAAAAGTACTTATCTCGGGCAGCGCGTACTCTAGAGCAGTAGCTTTTCATGAAGTCGATGTATTCTTTCCAAGATATTGGAGTGAACGCGCGTTTTTCGGCCGCGTACAATCGTTTCTTTTTATTTCTCAGCTTGTTTAGTGACTTAGTGAACCACGGGTTGCGTTTATCATTTATTATTTTTATTAACGGAACATGTTGACTAACCAGTGTTATTAGCTTGTTTTCGAATAAATCCCAGTTATCTTGAAGTGTTCGGTTACTGAAACGAGGAAGTAATACACTAACAAGAAATGTTTTGTTCTTTTCGGAACGGGGCAGCCTGCGGCTATTCAGGCATGAGCCGTCTGCTGACCTCTTTCAAGATACGGCGCGCGCGAACCCGTGCGGCCGCGCAACGTGCACACTTGTTGGCGGAGTCGAAGCCGCTCCCCCTCCCCTCCCTCCCGCGCTGCCTCCCCGCTATCCTCCAAATATCGTGCGCGAGATTGGGCAACGATCGTCAGCTCCCCTTGCGCCCGGTCACGAAAAGCGCAGTTGCTGCCGGAGCACAGCTCCGCCCCCTCCATGCCTCCCTCCCGTATCCCTACGGCCTTTCGCGCGACGGCAGACGGCGCGCCTCCTCTCCGCTTTCTTCCTTCGCGCGCACCAGATTGAGCCGCGATCGTGGGCTTCCCTCGCGTACTTTCACTAGCACGTACAGCATGCGACGTACGGCGACGGTTTTATCGCCTTAGTCTTTATACGTAACACCACGGCGATGGCGTCGGCGAAAATGCGCCTGGAGTGCTCATATAATTGCTGTCGCAATATTAGTAAGGAAATCCTAGGTTTTTCAGAAGAATTCCATCTCCGCCCTGTGCCTATGCTGCTGACGTGGTTGATGGTCTGGAAAGGCCTTGAATATTGCAGTGATTTTTTTCCTTTTTATGAGTTTGTCTGCCGGAACTATTTTATAGTTATTGGGTTTTGTTGAAAGTTCTACCTTACTTAGGGGAGAATATGCAGTACTGCGTATACGCCATTGGCTTAATCTGCTATCATCATTTATGTGCATCGCAAACATCCATCTTCTTTCGTAGCAGGAGAAAAAATGTACTGTATGCGCACGAAAAATACACTCTCCGCTTATCTAGCTGTACGGGCAGGCCAGGGAGATTGAGAGAGAGAGCGAAAATGAAAACTGAAGTGAAAACACCTTGAAAGGCGAAATGACATGAATTATCGCATCTCGGGAGCACCTAAAAACACCGCTATCATTTTTGAGAATGTTCGCCTCTAGTTCCTTCTGCGTGACAAAAGCGGAAGGAAACATTCAGAACGCACGCCTCAGCCTCCATTTATTATAACAGCCTGTCTCATTTCCTCAAGACTAATACCACCCCTTTGCATCAAGTGAATAAAAAAAAAGATAGTGCACGGCTGCCGTGTCAATGAATTGCGCGCACCTCGTTTCGTTGGTTCCGTAAATCAACGTCACTTCTATGCGAAAATAATGGGGCTAGGGCGGAGAGTAAGAACGCCCGAGGTTTGTGAATTTACGGCGCGAAACTTCAGTGGCGACAAGTTTGTGTAAGAGAGACCAGGGTTACGATGCAGGCGTCAGAGAACCGTGTACATTGCTTCTATTTCCATTTTTTGAAGCACAAGAAAGCAATCCTGAAAGATCAGGCAGTGAAATTTTAATGCTGTTCGATCTGGTAGTTAGCACACAGTGATGTCATAACGAAATCTTCGCATGACGACGAAACTCACTTAAGTGCATAATTGTACAGCCAGATTTCCGATGTGGCTTCAATTAAAAACTTAACCGGGTCAGCGTTCTGTCCTCAAAAGTGGCCTCGTCATCTAGTCTCATCAAGTCTAATCACTAACTGTTTCTTAAAGTGAGTACTCTTCATAGTGGCCCTAATATTCTGAAGTGGATAGAATGTGCTTCCTGACCAACTGTGCCCCGCTTGTAACAGCCAATGATTTTGCATGCTCGCACTGCTCAGTAAAGTCAGGTGTTTCACAAGGCTCCGTCATGGGCCCGCTACTATTCCTAATCTTTATTAACGACTTACCTGCCATAATTCACAGTTCTGTTAAACTATTTGCCAAAGATTGCGTACTACACCGTGAAATAACTAATCCGCATAATAACTTCATTCTTCAGGCCGATCTAGATAACGTCTAAAAGTGGTGCTCACAATGGCTAATGTTTTTAAATCCCACTAAATGCAAAATTATGTCTGTCCCGCGTCGCTCAAACTCACCTACTCCTTTCGGCTGTACTTTCAATGAAACCCACCATGAGCACGTGACTTCCTATAAATATCTCGGAATCCAGCTAAACTATACCCTTCCGTGGCATGCGCATATTGAACACACCATTAACAATGTGGCTTGGCTACATAAGCAGACATTTTTCTAAAGCCCCACCCGATTTCAAATCACTGCTCTAAAAAGCACTAATGAAACCCAAGCTAGTGCGTGCGTCATCAGTTTGGAACGCTGGTCAACAAACATTAGCAGGTACCATTGAGTCAGTTCAGAACAAGTCAGCCCGTTTCATCCTTTCAAATTATTCCCACACCACTAGCGTCTCCTTAATAAAATCAGCCCTCGGACTTACAGATTTGCAGCTTCGAAGAAATATTCCTCGTCTCTGCCTTTATTTAAAACAAAATATTTTACCAGAATAGCTCACTTAAACAAGAATTTATTTCAGAACATTCATACATGTCGTCGCATTTTGATCAGTTTAAAGCTGTCGTTCCTTTCGGTTCTTTTCTTTTCTGCAAAATACCAGTAATGAGTGGAACCACCTTCTCCCTTCCATCGTCTGCATCTAGGGGCGCTATAACGTAAAACTATTCCAAACTTTTCTATTCCAATTCTGCTATCAGCCCTCCGCGATTGGTCAAAAACGTTTTTCGACCACACCCAACTTGACGTGGCTGTCACGCGACGTCGCGAAAACCACAATACATCCCCATCGGATATGATGTGTACACACTGATTATGCATGATTTGACAGAAAAAATGTAAACAGTAATTTCAGATTCGATCCTTTTTCGCCATTAGCCCGCGGCTATTGGTAAAAAGTTTTCGGGCTGCACCCCCTTCACCTGCCTGTCACACGACGTCACAAAACTACACAAACTCACCGCGTCAAAGTTACGTGTACGCGATAAAGATGCATTAATATGCCGAACAAAACTGAATTTTTTTCGGAATAGCCGCAGGCTGCCCCGTTCCGAAAGGAATCAAAGATGGCTGCCGCCGATCGCTGAGACGCTGGCTACTCGCACCTGCCGGAGAGCATGGGTGTATTTGCGCATAATGAAACATCTTGCGTGACCGTGTAACGTTTCCAAGCACTATCGGCACGTTTATTACCTCATTCTGCCAACTCTTCTTTGCTGAGGTTCTGTTTTAGCGTCATTCTTAAGCTTCCGTTGCATGCCGCCGCGATTTTCGACCAGCCACCACAAGCTAAGTAAGGGAAAGCCGACCAATCGCAGACGTCGGCACCACCCTCTTCATCCGGTTATCGATTTTCAGTGCACTGGCTCTGCCCCAGTGAGTCCCTCTCCACTTGAGGGTTCTCCTCGCCTCTTGTCAGCCAATTAGATACGACAAGCCGCTCAGTGTAAGCAATGTTATTTGTTTTTCAAGCAAACAAAAGTGACCTCCTATGAACGAGGAGAGCGTTTGATTGGTCTGTTCAGACAACCCTGCGAGTGACCGCGCGGTGCTTGCGTCGGTGGTTACGCAAATCTGACGTCAGGAAATTGGAATAGAAACATATTGGAATAGTTTTACGTTATAGGGCCCTAGGATACATCATCTTTCATGACTGCAACAACTGATTACATATTAAGTTTATCGCACTAAATACTAATTGTTTGCATATGTATTCTTATTGTTTATTGCACCCACCCCCTATGTAACGCCCTTCTGGGCCCTGAGGTCAATGCAAATAAATAAATAAATAAATAAATAAATAAATAAATAAATAAATAAATAAATAAATAAACCAAACTAGCTCCAAGCCAAACCAAAAATGCTAATAACGTGCGCCGGTGAGGCGTTCAGGCAATTTCCGGCCTGAAATCGCAACACCTTTTCGCAGAGAGCTGAAGGGAGACGATTGACATTTAACGCAGTCCAATATTCTTTCGTTGAGGAAACTGATATTACTTATAAGAAAGGGCAAGACAGGCAGTACCCTCCAATACATATAGCAACGTCATTTCATGAGAACCAAGCTAACCAAGCTGAGAGAGGGAGAAGGTGGGATCAATTATAAGGGAATTACCATGGTTAATGCGTCAGAATGCTTTTGTGATTTCCTATACTCGACGTGCAAAACCGCAATGCCATTTTTTATGCTTCCACGAACGAATATCCAACAAAACTCGCGCGTATACAACACGGCTCCTCGTGATCATCTTTTTTTTTCGGCTTCTTCTATGCCGTTTGGTATTCAGGGCCTCGATAGTTTCCAAGTTTCTCGCCGGGTAGGGCTACAGGGTTACTGCTGTCTGGAATTAGGAAAATAAATATTTCATGAAATAGTGCAAGTCGACCATTAGCAATGCAAACTAGCTTTTAGTAAAGATGAATATTGATGAAGGTTACGAATTAATGAGCGTGATGCAGTAATAAACTCCCGAGGAATGGCGAGGGGATAGCTTTACGAGATCATGCATGGACCACATAACTGTATCAACAGCAATGCCGAATATACCAGGAGTATTTCAACAAAAAAAACAGCCGACCACTACTGTGTACGATTAGCATGTTTATAAAAAACTAGAAAGGGCATATATATATAGAACAGCCTCGCGATAAAGATAGAGTGAAGATTATAAGTAGTACTGCGGTAGATGGACTAACAAAAAACTACAGTTGGCAAAGCCTACTAAAGTGTGGGACCGTGAAAGATTATGACAAGCTTGTAAGCCTCCTTCTGATATAATGATATATGATATAAGATATATATATATATATATATATATATATATGATGCTCGATCACTATGCAAGAAGTAGTATTAAAGAAAAGCAGATTAGTGGGGAACTATAACGTAAAGCTATTCCAAACTGTTTCTATTAAATTTCTGCACTCAGCACACCACGAATGGGGAAAGCTTACCGCCGCTTCACCTGTCTGTCATGCGACGTCAGAAGAACCGCTAAATTGGCCCATTAGATATGACGTGTGCACACTAATTATACATGATTAGACCGAACAAAATGTGAATTATTTCTGATTCTTTGCTTTTCTCGTACGTACAAGAAACACGAAAGTTGTATCCACACATTCACTTTTCTCACCATTAGCCGTCACTGGTAAAAAAAAAATTTCGGCCTCTTCCCATTTCGCCTTTTTGTCACGCGACGTCAAAAAATCGCGAAAACACAAACGTCAGAGTGAGGTGTACACATCCAAAATGCATTAATATGCCGAACAAAGCTGAACATTTTACGGAACAGCCGGAGGCTGTGCCGTTCCCAATGGAATAGAAGATGTATGTGTATACCGATCACTCTAGTACTGACTATACTCGGAGCTGCCGGGGAGAACGGATTTGTTAGCGTATAATAATACTCTTTATGCAGTATTTTAGCGTTATCGAGCCCTTTCGACACGTGTACGACATCGATCTGCCAACTCTTTTTCGATGAGAACGCGCTTTAGTGGCATTTTTCCCCTTCAATTGGACGCCGCCACTATTTCCGACTAGCCACCGCAAGCTAAATAAAGGAAAGGGGACCAATAGCAGATTTCGGCACCACCCTCCTCATCCGGTTATCTACTTTCATTGTGCTAGCTAGGCCCCCATCGCAACCCTCTCCACTTAAGCGTGCTCATCGCCACTTGTGAACCAGTTAGATAATAAATACCTGTCAACGCTAACAATGCTACTCGCTTTGAAATCGAACAAACGTAAATTGCTATGAATGAGGAGATCGTTTGAGCAGTTCAAACAACGCTGCGGGTCACCGCCCGATGCTTATACACCGGCCGTTACGTAAATTTGACATACATTAAATAAACGATACCGACGCATTGGGATAGTTTTACGTTGCAGGGCCCCAGCCAACAAATTGATAAATATGGAAATGATACAGCTTTGTGAAGAGAGAGTGAGTAAAAAATGCATAGGTCAACTACTAAGTGTGTTGTCGAAAGACGCTTTGAAACAAGGTGAAGTAAAAGCTGAGATTGGCGAAGAAACGATACTTCAGTGAGGAACTTTCAGAAAATAAAATGAACGTAAAGAAAACATAGGTGATACTGAGCGAAGTAATGAATAAACCGAGAAAACTAACAGTTGAGGAAGCATATAAAGCATTGCCGATGAGCTGAGTTTAACAAGCACTTTTTAAATTCGGTGTATGATTGACGAAATTTCTCAGCTTACAACAGAACTCGTGATAGGAACGCCAATCTTGCACCTTGCTGACATTCGGTGTTTCTCTCACCAATGATTGAAAATCATCTTAGTGGCATATTTACCTCAATGTCCATCACTAGACCAGGGAGCGTGGATGGTATCAGGCCTCGGCACATGTTAGTAACATTGTGTAATTCAAGGAAGCGTTACTGCATATAATAAACGAGAGCTTTACGACTGGTATAATGGCAGAAAGATGAAGAATATATATTATCAGGCCTGCGGGAAAGAAAGTTACAAAAGAAGTTTGCTAGCGAAAAGCCGACGTGGATTCAATAAAGAACAAAGCACAACTACATCACTCGACAGCTTCTCCGACTGTTATTCACGAATTGATCTCGATGAGCAAGCACTCACGCTATTTTTAGATATATTGAGAGCATTAGATACTCTTGATCTTGGCATTCGGATAAGTAAAATTGAAAGTTTAAAATTTCGAGGTTCATTTACGAAGTGGTCTCAAAACTCCTTGGCAAACCGCAACTGAACCCTGAGAATGTGTGATCAGTTTAGTGAACTACTAACTACTGAGTATAATAGTATAAAACATAGCTCTTCATTGGAACTTCCGTTGTTCTTACTGCACTCAGAATTACTGCGGTTACTAATCGGTTATCTTCCCTCCTCATTACACGTCCTGCTCATGCCCCATATCTTTTTCTTGATTTCAACTAAGATGTCATTAACGCGCGTTTGTTCCCTCACCCAATCTGCTCTTTTCTTATCCCTTAACGTTACACGCATCATTCTTCTTTCCATAGCTCGTTGCGTCGTCCTCAATTTAAGTAGAACCCTTTTCGTAAGCCTCCAGGTTTCTGCCCCGTAGGTGAGTACTGGTAAGACACAGCTATTATACACTTTTCTCTTGAGGTATAATGGCAACCTGCTGTTCATGATCTGAGAATGCCTGCCGAACGCGCCCCAGCCCATTCTTATTCTTCTGATTATTTCCTTCTCATGATCCGGATCCACGGTCACTACCTGCCCTAAGTAGATGTATTCCCTTACCACTTCCAGTGCCTCGCTACCTATTGTAAATTGTTGTTCTCTTCCGAGACTGTTAAACATTACTTTAGTTTTCTGTAGATTAATTTTTAGACCCACTCTTCTGCTTTGCCTCTCCAGGTCAGTGAGCATGCATTGCAATTGGTCCCCTGAGTTACAAAGCCAGGCAATATCATCAGCGAATCGCAAGTTACTAAGGTACTCGCCATTAACTCTTATCCCCAATTCTTCCCCATCCAGGTCTCTGAATACCTCCTGTAAACACGCTGTGAATATTATTGGAGAGATTGTATCTCCCTGCCTGACGCCTTCCTTTATTGGGAATTTGTTGCTTTCTTTATGGAGGGCTACAGTGGCTGTGGAGCCACTATAGATATCTTTCAGTATTTTTACATACGGCTCGTCTACACCATAACTCCGTAATGCATCCATGACTGGTGAGGTTTCGACAGAATAAAACGCTTTCTCGTAATCAATGAAAGTTATATATAAGGGTTGGTTACATTCCGCACATTTCTCTATCACCTGATTGATAGTGTAAATGTGGTCTATTGTTGAGATAGCCTTTACGGAATCCTGCCTGGTCCTTTGATTGACAGAAGTCCAAGGTGTTCCTGATTCTATTTGCGATTACCTTAGTACATAGTTTGTAGGCAACTGACAGTAAGCTGATCGGTCTATAATTTTTCAAGTCTTTGGCGTCCTCTTTCTTATGGATTAGGATTATGTTAGCGTTCTTCCAAGATTCCGGTATGCTCGAGGTCATGAGGCATTGCATATACAGGGTGGCCAGTTTTTCTATATTATAGAATACAGGGTGGCCAGGATCTATTTAATGTGGATCAATTACGTGACTCTGTGATATATACAGGTCATTATAATGGCCAAACAGTACAAAAAGTGAACCAAGAGCTGAAGTTATACTTAGCTAAACTGGAAGTGTTTCAGCACCTCAAGTGCGCACTAATAAGAAAGAAAAAGCAGTTACACTACGTGTCAACACTTATTAATAATCTCTACACGGATGTTTACAATATGACAGCATACAATATGACAGCAGAAGGCTAAGACCTACGTTTAAGGACCCTTAAGAACATGTCCTTAGCAGTTTCGTGATTGCGCACGCTTAATGTGCTGTGTGTATACACCCCCCCCCCCCCCAAATGTTTTTCTACATCACAAGTTCACTATCGTACTACATGTCTTCATATTGCAATCGTTAAAACCAGAACTTCTGTGATTTCTTTTTGCTAATAAGCTCAGCAATGCCGCATAGATTATTGTAAAAATTATTGACATTTACGATAACTTGCATGGGATATTTTGTTTATTGATGTCTAGTCCATTGCGTTCAAAACTAAATGCTATGCTAGCTAACTGCCAGCGCTACACTCAAGCACTCCATTGCTTACGCAGCCCAGGATTATGTGAGGTGCACCGTTCTTTCAATATACCAATATAAAAGGAAACCTCTGCTAATCGAGCCGCTTCAAAGAATCAAGGTTCCCTTCGCCAAAGAAGCGCTGCAGGTTCAATCGTCTCAACTCATCCAGCAGCGGCGAGCGGGAAAAGATCATTTGGCCTGCGTCCATACAGCCCGTGGCGCCACCTATGTACAAGTGCCAGAAGAGTAACGCTTGCTTCGTGGCATAGCGGCAGCTGTGCGCCCTTGTTGAAATGAAGTATTGGATCAGTATAGTGTTATAATAAGTATACAGCAGCAGCTGCGCGCACTCGTTAAATTGAAATAAATGATCAGTATAGTGTCATAATAAGTGTACCGAACAGACAAAAAAAGCACGGATGTCACGATAACTTATGCCTTTTTTATCCTTCGTAAATTGCGCTATTGCGTCACAACTGTGCAGGCTGATTATGCTTAAGTTGGAAGATGAGTCAGACGCGACAGTTGACGTTGTTTGCTAAAAGGGAAAAAAGAAGTGAGCTTTGCTTTTGTCAGCCGAAATCTGGAGCGCAGCTTTTGTTTGCTCCTGGCTTATAGGCCGACTCAGCTACGTCACATCTACGGTTTGTCTTTATAGGCTGAGACACAATTAAACGCAATATAACACAGCGGACAAGTGTACACAAAAAGGACAGAGCGTTTTCTTCGCGTCCGCTGTCTTTAATTGATCATATTTTTTCTCATCGTTGAAAATGCACCGATTAGCCCAATTATCTTCAGTGACCTCGGCTTTGTGTTGAAACTGCTGCCCCTGATTGCGAAATCAGTGTCGTCGTCATGATCGTGATCAACCTATCGATATCCTCAGAGGGCCGAAGGCTTCTCCAATGATCTCCTATTACGCCTGTCTTGCATCCCTCGACCGCATATATGCTTGTAAATTTCCTAATTACATCACACCACATAATTCTCTTCCTTTCTCGACTGCGCTTCCCTTCACTTGGCACTCATTTTGTAACTCTAACAGACCAACGGCTACATTCTCTACGCCTGCCCAACTTCATTGCACACTAAGTCTTCATTACAAATCAAACATCGGCTACTCCATTTGCTCTTTAATCTGCCCCACTGTGTTCCTGTTTCTTAACATCGCACTTATCGTTTTTCGTTTTACCGTTTTTGGTTTCGTGTTGCTTGTCTTCGCAAACTTCGTTGTTCACCTACAAGATCAAAACGTATGCCTTGTGCGTATTGATCCAGCGGCCGTGGCAAGGTTTCCTTGCGCTTGGACTGTTCTGCCGGTCTGCTAACCAAACTACGCACCGGTGCTACATGTTGGCACGACGCTGCATACAAGGCCACTGCTTCCGGGTGTAGAAACAGCACCCTGGCAGCTATCAGGCGTCTCACAATGCTGGCGTGATGAGGGTCGCCAGTGGCGTTGCAGGAGTCGCACCTCGATGGCGCACACAATGAGACAGGCGGGAAACCGTCAGCGTTAGCCAGCGCCCTGAGGAATGTTAGATAAAGCTAGCTTGACTTTTGCTGCCCACTTCGCACAGAGCAGTGCACACACACCAAAGATCCGTAGGAATGCGAGTGGCGTGGGCGCAGCGCTCATGCCAGCAACGGAAGGCAGAACGCTGCCTTGGGCCCGCCACCGAGGCGATTGAGCATAGTGCTGATGGTGTGCCGATTTTTGTTGGTCGTTGTTGCATCCAAACCCACTCCCCGTCTAACCTAAGCTAACCCAACTTAACCTAACCTAAGTTCTAAATCTCCCCACGCGGGCCGCGTATGCCGCGTCAAGCGCGGCAGGACAACGGCGCTGGTGCGGTATTGCGCCTCGAGCGTCCGCATGATTGCTATCACAATAAATGCTTCCTCCATTCTGCGCAGATAAGAGTAAAACAAATCAACAAATAGTCAATGTCGCACATTTTCGTGAAACACTGGCCTCGAAAAAAACTCATATACCCGTTATGTCCTGGAGTGCTGTACAGGATGGCCCTAGTTTGGCTAAGTTTAGGATCCCTTCGAGCTCTGACGACGTCCTCAGATGAATGAGCTAATGGTATGAAGAGCTAATGGTATTCATCCTTCATGCGCGTTATCTAGATTCACTCTAGGGTTAATTATCATGCCTTGGGCGTTACCGCTTGTGCAATCGAGAAAGGAGTCACGTCGTCCAGCGACAGGTGCTTTCTTTCGTTTGTTTGTTCATCGTTCCGAATAGCGAACTACCTCTGCATGTAAGTTACACAAAAACATTTTCTTTTAATGTAATCGAAAGAAAGGAAAGGGTAGGCGTGAAAACTCGCCACGTCTGCACTGTTCGCATTCGATGGTGCATAGACTGATATTGTCCGAAAGAGGAGAGACCCCTGTGATGCAACCCAGAAAGGTGTGGCAAGCGGCTTGTGCCGAGTGCGCAGATAGATGTCGGGGTGGTCAGGGTAGTCTGATATTGCGTTGATAACAGTAAGCTGTGCTGGCGCTGTAACATTATTCAGTCTTCTGTGTGTGAAAGGAGGAAGTGGCCTGCGCAGCGTGCACTACAGCGTTGACATACATGGCCTTATCTCGACAGTTTATTATCGCCATATCAATTATATTCACACCCCAGCTTAATTTCTGCGGCCGCGCGCGTCCTATGGTGAAGGCAGTCTGCGCTGGGTTCGAAGGCTAGCCGGCCGGTTATAGCTGATGGCTTCGTGTGCGCTGTGTACTAGCGCACCTAGTTCGCGTTGAAACGAGAAGCAGCACGAAGAGGAATTCGCTCGCCGCTGCTGCCGTTCTTCATCACGCCAGCGTTCTGACAACGAGTGTCCCCGGTCATTCAGCAAGATGTATTCTTCTTTGCCTGTGTGCGCGTAGCAATGTGTTTCTTCATTTTGTCTGCTGCTTTCGTGCGTTGCGCGCTATCCTTGTTTACTGAATGCCGTCATGCTAACTCAGGCGAGCGAGAAACTCGGGGCGTCCTGCATTGCCCCCCTGGCTGCGGGCCCCATATGTGGATTTGATATATTTCTGAACATACAGGCGGAAAATACACAGGT
This sequence comes from Dermacentor variabilis, assembly GCF_050947875.1. Classification (NCBI taxonomy): domain Eukaryota; kingdom Metazoa; phylum Arthropoda; class Arachnida; order Ixodida; family Ixodidae; genus Dermacentor; species Dermacentor variabilis. Next base: position 77,727,694 of record NC_134572.1, read on the forward strand.
TCCACACTTAGTGATGGGTTCATGGACTCCAATGAACTCTTTGTCCCGCAGTTTTACGAGCGGACGTGACATCATCGGGCTTTGTTTCGGTATGCAAGCGCAAAAACGCCCAAGCGTTATTTTCATGCGCGCAATATAAATCAGTTCTGCAGTTGCACACTCATCTAACAGGAAGTGAATAAGTGACGCGCGGCACGACTGACGCGTAAGGTACGAAAGGCTTTTCCGTTTCACCTATTAGTAGGATGTGTCCCGTATTGGCTCAACTCTGTTCTACAGCTTTGCGCTCACGTCAAAGGCAATAAATGAATGACATACGACACGAGTGACTCGCTATGGGAGAGAGGCTATCTCGTTTAACCTACAAACAGGATGTGCCGCGTAGTTCCACGTAACTGACAGCAACGAAGAATGAGCAATTTGTCAGGAATATTAAACCGCAGTCTTTTCATGGCCAGAAATATTAAACCGCAGCTTTGTTCGCTGCTGTTTAATACTCCTGGCCCTGAGAAGATTTCGGCCATGAAAATATGCTTGCCGTGAACTTTTTGATCGGTAAATAAGTTTGCATAACTGGTTAAACATGCTACGCATTGCGTGACTTGTCACTGATCAATTGATATTTGTTTGTTTTAATCCCCCCTCCCCCTACGTAATGCCCTACAGGTCCCTTAGGGTCACGTAAATAAATATTTTAGTATGATTAGTTAAGTGTGAAAGAAATGCATTGTTTGACTTATCACTGATCAAGTAATCGCTGTTTCTTCCCCCTCCCTTGCCCTCCTATGTAACGCCTTACAGAGCACTAGTGGTATCTAAATAAATTAACGATGATTCTAGCATAAAGAGCTTCCTTTGTTTCTTGGTCGTTTGTGAAGAATTTTCGGATATATTTATCATACAAATTGCTGGGGCGCTATCACATGAATTTCTGTCATCAAGGCATTAGGCGACCGTATACAGATGGTGCGGTTGCTCCGGGCGTGAGCGGCGCGATGCTTTTCTGCCTGGGCATTCCATGTGTGCTTCTGAAATTCCGTTAAGAAAGCGGCCCCCCGGTCATCCAAAAATACGCATTCCGCCAGTCAGATTCATAGGCGTTCTTCACAGCTCCATATTCATTGTAGGAGATCTCAGGGAGCAATTGAAGTAAACGTCGGTTACTTCTGTTCCACTTCACCTGAGTGTGAAGAACAAACGAAGAGCGCAGACATCAGCAGCCTCGAACTGAACCGATAAAGCAATACACGCTCATACTCGCGCAAGCATGACGCAAGGATGAAAGATGTCAGTGTCTTACCAGTTAGTCCAACTTGCTCAACCACTCACGTGCCTCCTTCACAAAGACAATCCGTACATATTGTTAGGATCGGTCTGCAGGGATAGTGCTCTGCAAAGCTCTCTCAGCCCGCTGCAGGTGCTTCGATCGATCCGCGGTGGTGGCGCCCTTCAGAGAACCAGCGAGGACGACAGCGCTAGCCGACCATGAACTTCCTGAGTAGGAGCACTCCCAAGTACTTATATTATCTGGTGTGGTGAGCTATGTTAGAATCCAAAGGATCAGAAAAGTGAGAGTTAACAGTTTTTCGAGAAAAGGAAACTGCTTTGCACTTCGACACATTTAGCGACATGAGCCACGTAGCACACCAATCACTGATCATTTTGGAGTGTCGCGTGGTAAGCGGAACAGTTAATCGAACGGTATACAATGCAGTCATCAGCAAATAATCGTAGAGAAGAGGATATATTTTTCGGTAAGTCGTTAATGTAAATTAAAAAGAGAAGAGGTCCGTGTACACTGCCTTGAGGTACACCGGAGGTGACATCAGACAGGGCAGGAGAAAAGTTAGCAACAACAGTGAAATGTTCGCGATTAGTAAGAAAATTACGAATACATGGTAGAGTTAGTAAGTCAAGTTTAATTGCAGGGAGCTTTGATATCAGGCGACTATGGGCTACACCATCGAATGCTTTCGAGAAGTCCAAAAAAATGCAGCCAATTTGTTTGTTGCTGTTCATATCAAAGTGCAAGTCTGGCGTGAATTCCAGTAGATGGGTTTCGCAAAAAAATCCTTTTCGGAAACCATGATGTTTCAGGTAAGAAATGTTATTAGCTTCAAAATGAGAATATATATTGGATTCGATAATGTGTTCTAACATTTTGTAGCAAATGCACGTTAGTAATATAGGACGGTAATTTTCACTAGAACTCTTTCTTAAAGACAGGCACTACTTTTGCTATCTTGCAGTCTGTAGGAAGCATACCAGTTGTAAGGGATTGGTTAAATAGGTGTAGCAGAATTTTGCTTGATACTAGTATTGTGTTCTTTAGTATTGTAAAATTGATATAATCTATGCCAGAGTATGAATTAAGACATTTTAAGGTCATCTATAAGATCGACTACACCTTTTAAAGTGATAGTGATGGGAGCCATGTACTTGATGTCAAAATCGGGTACAAAAGGTATGTTAGAACTACCTGCTCGTGTAAATACGGATGTGAAAAAATGAGTTGAATGCTGTTGTACATTGACTATCAGGAATGGGTGAGTTGTTTCTATCCTGCAATGAAATATTACTGCACTTATTACTAGGGTTAACTATGTTCAAGAATTTTCTTGGATTGCTTGTAAGAATTCCTGCTAGGTTTTTTGAGAAATATTAATCCTTGGCGACCAATAAAGCAGCGCAGTACTCTTTTAGATAGCTTTTGTATTTATCCCAAGCCAATGTTGTTTGTACGCGCTTCGCGCTTTCATATAGGCGTTTTTTCTTGTTTCTCATTCTCTGAAGTGTTTTAGTAAACCATGGGTTGGAATTATCGTTAGTTATAGTAACAAGAGGAATGTACTTTTCAATTAATGCAGACACCTTATTTCTGAATAGAACCCAATTTTCGTTGACAGATCTCCTGTAAAAGGATGGCTCCAATACATCAATTAAAAAGTTGTCTAGTTCTAAGTTGATGATACTATAATTACCTTTATTGTAGTCTCTAATTTGCTTTGTTGTGAAACCGGTGGACGCGCACAGAATATCGATGGTCACTTGGAGTAGCTGGTGATCACTGAATCCGTCCAAGTAAGTTATATGTGTGACAGTTTCTGGAGCTTTTGTTAAAATGAGATCCAAAAGATTGGAATTACGAGTCGGTTGATTAACTACTTGAAATACTTGAAAACTACTTAAATCTTATATTAAGGAAATAAAACTTGTGCACGTATGACACGATGATTATGATTAGAGAGAGAGAGAGAGTAGCGTCAGAAGTGCTTGCTACCTCTACGCTACGTCCCCTGAAAGGAGCCCTGAAAACTCAAGCATAACTCATTTCGTGGCTTAGCAGAGCCAAATAATACACAATATCAGTATTTTTCTTCGCCACCACCAGAACGAGCTCAGAATGCAATTTGAACCTCATTTCAATTTTATTATTTGAACTACACAGATCATAGCGATGGATACATAGGGGTGTAAAAATAGGCTCAATGTTCCAGTTTTACACAAAAGAAAGCAAGATGTTCTTGCAGTAATACAGGTATGGGTATTAGTTAGGCACTCTGTAATATTTTCAGGAAAATCGGCACTGATAGCTTTTCTTTAAAACGCCTTTAAAATGGGCCAATTTTGGAGAATTTACCGATTCCGCGATTCCCTACAAAAATCCGCGTATTCCCCATAACTCCTTATCCAACAACATCATATGACATATGGGAAAAATTGTTTTTTGTATGGGATCGTATACGTTTCATACAGGATTGTTGGATATAAAAGTTATGAGGCATATGAATTTTTCAGTATGGTTTGAAGGTTTCCTGCTAATTTTTTTTGTCTAAAAACTATTTAGATGAAATTGTGTGCCTCATTTGCTGGAGAAATATACCTTCCACTCATACCACGGTACAGGTACATAATACTTTGGCGACAAGTACTTGAGATACAAATATAAGATACGAGCGGATTAATTGTATTCGATACGGTACTCGCTAAATATACCATAAGACACGTTGATACATCTGTAAATTCTTTATCATAATTCTAATGTAGCGACCAACACAAACTTACAGTAGGTATTGCTGGGGAATTTCCTACGTCCGGTCAACCAGCCTCATTTCATTCGAAAGAAACGTTCGATAATATCTGAAACCTTCTACTGTTCTAGCTCAAAGCTCAATATTTATACAGGACAGACGCAAATAAAGGCTGTCTCCGAAAGGGCTGCAGTGAAGACGATGAGAAGGACGAAGTGGTGCGTCTTTGTTAACCCACCCGCCGCTCTTCGCTTTTTACCTACTGCCGCCCGATTCATGGCCGATCCTTCGTAGCGGGTTAAGCCATATTCGTAGACACCAAACCAAACCAAACCTCGGGCTTTCCGAGACGCTGTTGTCGCGTTGCACTGGTCCACACTGCGTGGTGCTACAAGTGACCGATGTCACGTATTGTTGCGTTCGCCTGCGACACGTGGTTTTGCCGGCGCGACTGCGGCGGGGTGGCAGACATTTTGGCCCGATCGTCGTCGCCGCAACACTCATCGCCAGGTGTTTCCAGGCGCGTCTGCGGCGATGCGACCGCCTAGGGATCCTCATCTCATTCCAGTTATTGGGCCCGAAACAGGCGATGCCAAAGCAGGGATCTCGTTCCAGTCATTGTGCCCGAAACAGGCGATGCCAAAGCAGGGATCTCATTCCAGTTATTGGGCCCGAAACAGGCGATGCCAAAGCAGGGATCTCGTTCCAGTCATTGTGCCCGAAACAGGCGATGCCAAAGCAGGGACCATCTTCTCGTTACAGTCATTGTGTCCGACCGGCAGCGCCACGACAGGGTGCTACGAGATCGTGCGCAGCGCCACGACGGGGTGCTACGAGATCGTGCGCAGCGCCACGACAGGGTGCTACGAGATCGTGCGCAGCGCCACGACAGTGTGCGTCACCATTAGCCCATTGTACATTCACGTGCTCGTCTTTTGAGGGGTTCCTTCTTGCCCTCAACTGCGAGAGTATAAAAACAGCTGCCCCCGGACGCCAAAAGGAGGGCTCCGATTTCTTCAGTTGAGTGAAGTGCTCTCCCGTCTCTCTACTTCGGTCAAACCTGACCACCAACTCTTTGCGATGTTAAAATAAACAAGTTGTTTCGTTGTTACCAGTCGACTCATGCTTTGCCGGGACCTTCGGATGCTTCCAGTTGTACCCCAGGCCGCCAGGCCAACGCTACCCTTGGGGCTTGCGACCCAGGTACAACCACGGGCGTCAGCGCCGAGTTCCCAACGGATCGCTCCAGTGTCGCGATCCAAACATCTGGTGGCAGCGGTGGGATCGCCTACGACTTCAAACAACTGTCTGCCTGCGGTGAGATCGCGACAACGGAGGCCAGCAGCGAAGAGATGCAGTTGACTGTATGCTGAGCAGCTCAACGACGATCCGGGAGCAGTGCAACGAGCCCTGTGTGACGACTGGTTGCCTGCAGCGGAACGACTGCGCGGAATTCCTGCCTGCGAGGTTTGGTGAGTGCGGGACTTTCTTCTTCTGAGCTTTGCCAGGCTTTTTGTTAGTGTCAGAAACAGAGCTGGTAATTGTGGTTGTCGTTGCTGCCGGGTTAGTTTGCGGCAAGACAATAGTAAGCAGTAGAGAAAGCAGCATTCAGAGCAGCCATGGATTTGAAGTCGTTGCGCAAACCGAAATTGTTAGAGCTTGCAAGAGAGTTGGGTCTGGATGTCTCGGACAAACTCAGAAAACCAGAACTGCTAAAGGCTATTCTTGAGTTAGAGGCTGAGGATGACGAGCTGTCGGAATGCCTTGAGACTATTGAGGAGAGGTCAAAAAGACAGGAGCGCGAACTTAAAGAGCAAAAAGAGAAACAGGAGCGCGAACTTAAAGAGCAAAAAGAGAAACAGGAGCGCGAACTTAAAGAACAGAAAGAGCGAGAGCAACAAGAGCGTGACCGTCAACACGCTTTGGAAATGAAGCGTCTTGAGGTAGAAATGGAACGCGCTCGTAATGGAAGTCAGGCACACGGTGCAGGAGAACGCGTATTGTTCAAAATGACTGACCTGATGCGGCCGTTTAAGCTTGGAGAGGACATTGGTTTGTTCCTGGTTAACTTTGAGCGAACGTGCGAGAAGCAGGGGTTCTCTCGGGAAACGTGGCCACAGCGCTTGCTCACTTTGTTACCCGGCGAGGCGGCCGACGTAGTCGCTCGCTTGGATAGAGAGGAGGCAGAGGATTTCGACATAGTGAAATCGAGTCTTCTAAAAAAGTACCGGCTGTCTGCGGAGGCGTTCCGTCGGAAGTTTCGGGAAAATGAGAAAGGCAAAAGTGAGTCATATACAGAGTTTGCGTATAGGCTTATGTCGAACATGCAGGAGTGGCTCAAAGAAGAGAAAGCGTTTGGTGACCACGATAAAGTTCTGCAGTGTTTCGGGCTAGAACAGTTTTATAATCGGTTACCGGAGAACGTGCGATACTGGGTCTTGGATAGGCCAGACGTTTGTACGGTGGCTAAAGCCGCTGAGCTAGCCGAGGAGTTTGTGACGCGTCGGGCTCGCGGAGCTAAGGACGGTCAAAAGGGTGAATTTGGCTCGAAGTTCGAGAGGCCGAAGTTCACACCCATGAGAGCAAAGGGGAACACGCGTAGTGCGGATGCGAGTGGAAGCAGTGCGACCGAACCTAAGGAGACGGCGGCAGCCGAGGCCGAACGCAGAAAGCGGTTCGAGATGAGGCGAGCGGGCGTTTGTTATACGTGCCAGAAGCCGGGTCACTTTTCGGCGCAGTGTCCGGAAACAACACCAAAAGTTGTGTTTTTTTCAATAGGCAGCACTGACGAGAACATGAAGCTTCTCGAGCCTTACATGCGAGACCTCCTCGTAAACGGGAAAGAGTGCCGAGTGCTTCGCGATTCCGCAGCTACGATGGATGTAGTTCACCCGTCTTACGTAGAACCCCATATGTTCACGGGCGAGTGCGCATGGATCAAGCAAGCCGTGGAAGCTCATAGCGTGTGTCTGCCAGTAGCAAAAGTGCTTATTGAAGGACCTTTCGGAGCGCTTGAGACGGAGGCCGCAGTGTCATCTATGCTGCCACCCCAGTACCCGTACCTATTTTCAAACAGGTCCGATCACCTCCTGCGCGAGAAGGGGCTTTTGTTTGGTGAAGCTAGTGTTCAGGCCTTAACCAGATCGAAGGTTCGGGAGCTCGCTGCAAAGGCGGTAGTTGCGGGGCCGACGTTATCAAACAACGAAAAAGGGTCAGAGGCGCAGCAAGCTGATATTCAGAGCACGCCCGAACTGAATAGACTTGAGTCTGTAACGTTAAAGGCGCCAGATACTGGAGAGGAAACGCCCGACGCGGGAAAGTTAGAAGAGCTATCTACTGATTTGCTCATCGCGCCTACGTCAGACGGACTTGATAGGTTGCTAAAAGTCAGCCGGTCGGCTTTGATAGCCGAGCAAAAAAAGGATGGCAGCCTGGAAAACGTGCGCTGCAATGTCAAAGAAGGTATCGCCAGGAAAACTGCGCGTTTTGTGGAAAGAGGTGGAGTCCTGTACCGGAAGTATCTAGACCGCCGAGGAGTGGAGTTCGATCAACTGGTCGTGCCTCAATGCTATCGTCAGGATCTGTTGCGCTTGTCACACGGGGGTTCGTGGTCCGGACACCTAGGAGTTAAGAAAACTAAGGACCGTCTCTTGCAAGAGTACTATTGGCCAGGGTGTTTTCGGGACGCAGACCATTTCGTGAGGACATGTGACACTTGTCAGCGGGTGGGCAAACCAGGGGACAAATCAAGGGCGCCGTTGAAATTGGTACCTATCATTACGGAGCCTTTTAGACGGCTCGTTATTGATACAGTGGGACCTCTGCCGGTAACAGCCACGGGGTACAGACACATTTTGACTGTGATCTGCCCAGCGACAAAGTTCCCTGAAGCAGTGCCGCTTAAAGAACTCAGCTCAGTTGAGATAGTTAATGCACTACTGTCCATATTTGCGCGAGTTGGTTTTCCTGCGGAAATCCAATCAGATCAGGGCACAGTGTTTACTAGCGCTTTGACGACAACTTTTCTCGAAAGGTGTGGGGTAAAGCTGTTACACAGCTCAGTGTACCACCCACAGTCGAATTCCGTTGAGAAGCTCCACTCCGTCATGAAGCGCGTGTTGAGAGCGTTGTGTTTTGAACATCGAACTGACTGGGAGCTGTGTCTGCCTGGGGTGATGTTTGCTTTAAGGACCGCGCCGCATGCGGCTACGGGGTTTTCGCCAGCTGAACTGGTGTACGGTCGCTCGCTTCGATCTCCGCTTCGCATGCTTCGAGAATCGTGGGAAGGTAGGGGCGACGACCCAGTCGTGGTGGAGTACGTACTTAAGCTCCTCGAACGCTTAAGAAGGGCACAGGAGTTGTCAGGTGAAGCAATGACAAAGGCCCAGCAGAGGGCCAAGGTTTATTATGATCGGACAGCCAGGGCCCGTCGTTTTGAGGTTGGCGATGAGGTCATGATATTGCGCACATCGCTAAACAACAAACTAGACGTGCAGTGGGAGGGCCCAGCACGAATTGTTCAGAAACTGTCGGACGTTAACTACGTGGTATGTCTGCCAGGAAAGCGGAAAGCACAGCAAGTTTACCACTGTAATCTGCTCAAACCTTATAGACAACGGGAAGCAGTGGTGTGCATGATGATAAACGTTCCTGAAGAGCTTCCAGTCGAGCTTCCAGGACTAGGCTCAGTGACGAACAGGGAAGACACCGGTCAAGTCATTAGTGACCTTATCAGTAAAGCACCGCTGTCGCCCGAGCAGAAAACCGAACTACACCAGCTATTACAAGAGTTTCAAGGTCTGTTCTCTGAGAGGCCTGGTAGGACTTCTGTACTTACTCATGATATAGAACTTACCTCCCCAGAGCCAGTACGATCCAAGGCGTATCGGGTGTCACCCCGCCAGAGCGATATTATGGAGGCTGAGGTAAAGAAAATGCTACAGCTCGGTGTTATTGAGGCAGGTGAGAGTGATTATACCTCCCCTTTGATTTTAGTTGAGGTACCGGGCAAGGAACCTCGTCCTTGCGTCGACTACCGCAGGCTTAATTCCATCACTAAGGATCAGATTTATCCGATCCCTAACATCGAGGAGCGCCTTGAGAAAGTTAGTAGCGCTCAGTTTATTTCCACCCTAGATCTTGTCAGGGGTTATTGGCAGGTTCCACTTACAGAAGAGGCTAGTAGGTATGCGGCGTTCATTTCACCAATGGGAACATTCCGTCCTAAAGTGTTGAGTTTTGGTTTGAAGAACGCGCCATACTGTTTTTCAAGTCTCATGGATAAAGTGTTGCGGGGACAGCAAGAATTCGCTTTACCGTATCTAGACGACGTAGCGATATTCTCCGCATCCTGGTCTGAGCATATGGCACACTTGCGGGCAGTGCTAACCCGCCTGCGCGAAGCAGGCTTGACAGTAAAGGCTCCTAAGTGCCAGTTAGCACAGGCCGAGGTTGTCTACCTCGGTCACGTGATTGGTCAGGGTCGTCGCCGCCCCTCTGAAATAAAAGTGGCCGCTGTGCGAGACTTTCCGCAACCGCGCACCAAGACCGATATTCGGTCGTTCTTGGGTGTCGCCGGCTACTATCAGAGGTACATCCCTAGGTACTCTGATATCGCGGCTCCCCTGACGGATGCTCTAAGAAAAACAGAGCCTCAAACAGTCGTCTGGGACGAGACAAAGGAAAGAGCTTTTAGCGCCCTAAAGAGTGCCCTAACAAGCCAGCCTGTGCTACGATCGCCAGACTATACAAAAGGGTTCATTGTTCAGTGCGATGCTAGTGAGCGAGGCATGGGCGTTGTACTGTGCCAACGGGAAAATGGAGAAGTAGAACACCCCGTCCTGTATGCTAGTCGTAAGCTGACCAGTCGTGAGCAGGCGTATAGCGCCACCGAGAAAGAGTGTGCATGTCTCGTGTGGGCCGTTCAGAAATTGTCATGCTATCTAACCGGCTCGAGGTTTATCATTGAGACGGATCACTGCCCTCTCCAATGGCTGCAGACCATCTCTCCCAAAAATGGCCGCCTCCTGCGCTGGAGCCTCGCTTTACAACAATATTCCTTTGAGGTGCGTTACAAAAAGGGGAGTCTCAACGGTAACGCCGATGGCTTAAGTCGAAGCCCCTAACGTAGGAATCAGCCTCAAAATTGTTTGTTACTGATGTTTTTCTTCCTGAGGCAGGATTTTTTTTTAACATATTGCTTTTGTTTAGTGTTTCAAAGTGATGATATGCTTTCTAGTGCAATTTTTCAATTTGTGGACGCGTTCTGAGTGATGCTAGACTACTGTAAGGAACTAGGCAGTGGTATAAAAAGGGGAAAGAGCCTGGCAGGGCTTAGTGAGGGTTGTGCCGTGCTTGCTGACTGAGCGGTTGAGTTTTCAGCGTAGTTCTAACGCTTGCCGGGAACGAGAACAAAAATGTGAACTCTCCCGAAGTCACTTTGCAGTGTCCCGTGCGAACCTGAACGAGAGAACGAGGCCTTCTCTGTGCGCTGCGCTCAAGAAACGTCAAGGGACGCCCGACTTCGGTTATGAGCATCATCGAGCGACATCCCTCCGGACAGCGGATGCAGTCCCCTGTCCATCGGGATCTCCTTCCCCCGGCGGGGCGGTCTGTTGCGTTCGCCTGCGACACGTGGTTTTGCCGGCGCGACTGCGGCGGGGCGGCAGACATTTTGGCCCGATCGTCGTCGCCGCAACACTCATCGCCAGGTGTTTCCAGGCGCGTCTGCGGCGATGCGACCGCCTAGGGATCCTCATCTCATTCCAGTTATTGGGCCCGAAACAGGCGATGCCAAAGCAGGGATCTCGTTCCAGTCATTGTGCCCGAAACAGGCGATGCCAAAGCAGGGATCTCATTCCAGTTATTGGGCCCGAAACAGGCGATGCCAAAGCAGGGATCTCGTTCCAGTCATTGTGCCCGAAACAGGCGATGCCAAAGCAGGGACCATCTTCTCGTTACAGTCATTGTGTCCGACCGGCAGCGCCACGACAGGGTGCTACGAGATCGTGCGCAGCGCCACGACGGGGTGCTACGAGATCGTGCGCAGCGCCACGACAGGGTGCTACGAGATCGTGCGCAGCGCCACGACAGTGTGCGTCACCATTAGCCCATTGTACATTCACGTGCTCGTCTTTTGAGGGGTTCCTTCTTGCCCTCAACTGCGAGAGTATAAAAACAGCTGCCCCCGGACGCCAAAAGGAGGGCTCCGATTTCTTCAGTTGAGTGAAGTGCTCTCCCGTCTCTCTACTTCGGTCAAACCTGACCACCAACTCTTTGCGATGTTAAAATAAACAAGTTGTTTCGTTGTTACCAGTCGACTCATGCTTTGCCGGGACCTTCGGATGCTTCCAGTTGTACCCCAGGCCGCCAGGCCAACGCTACCCTTGGGGCTTGCGACCCAGGTACAACCACGGGCGTCAGCGCCGAGTTCCCAACGGATCGCTCCAGTGTCGCGATCCAAACAGTATCAGGTCATCCCTGCCGGTTCCTCCGCGTCGTTGCCCGCACCAAGTGCCGTCGTTCACGTAGTCAAGCTCGAGCCCTATCACACGCCTTCAACCGCCGATGTCGATGACACACCGAAATAGTGCTTCTACTGCTGAGCGTCATGATATGGAACAGCTGCACATCAAGTACGCCTCAGCGCGGCTACAGGGAAGACAATGGGATGAACGAAGTGGTGATTATTCTGGCTGATCGCCACCTTGGTCGCGTTTGGGCTACCGTCTAACTATATCGTGTACATAACCTTGTGCCTGAGTCTTACATAGCGATATTTTCATTCTGAAACAGCTTATTGGTGTTACTGTAGCTGAATCAGGTGGAAGGTCGCACGTTGCACTGTGAGCTCTCCTTTGCTTGTCGCCTTTGCAATCGGTGGGAGACGCTGCTTTCCAGGCGGACCAGTGTCCTTGTAAAACATTTATCTGCCTTTTTAAACCATGCACATTGGCACGCGCGAGAAAATTCGAATTACGCATAGGAATGAAGTGAACCGATTTATCGCGTTTATGCTGCGCACTGTTGGCAACCTTTGGAGGCTTGCGTCTAACAAAGAAGTGGCCACAGGAGGGGTCGGATGCGTTGACAACTGCTGTTTCCCCTTTTTCCGAGAAATTGAAGGGAGTGCACATATGCTTGCGTTCTATCAGTGCCACGAAGCAGCTGCTACAGAGGTCAACATATACAGTAACTTTATGGTTACACTAGGTGCTGCATTATTCATGGTTAAATAGCTGCACAAGTGCAGCTTCATTGCGAAGGAAGTTCCAAGCATACATGGTCCTTAGTTTCGCCGATGCTCTTAACTGCTTTCAGAGAAGCATTCTAGAGGAAAAAGCTGAAGGATCTATACATAAACACAGGTATAGTGAGCTGCAAGTGATAGGAAACCCTGCAGATGATACCACCGCAAGTTAATCACGAGTATCATACCTTGATAGCAGAATTGTGTATAATATTTAGTGCTCACAATATAATCAGATGGCGTTACTAAACACACAGCGGCAGTGAGCAAGGACATATTTTCAGCAATGCTTGGCCCAGTGAGTGTTGCATTCAGCGATGGTGACAAATGCGACACGCGAGTATTAATAAGAGTGGAACGCTGCTTCCAAGTGAAGAAAATAAATGTTTGAATGTACGATTCGTTGTTATCACGGCTCACGCTAATTTTAATATAGTGATCACCGCATAAATAATACAAGCAGATGCACATGCGCTTTTTTCTTTGGTTTTACCCATGTTGTACCCGTCATCATGAGAATCTGAAGTAGCCATAGAAAACATACCTTATAGAAAACAGTCCTTCAATCTAACGCATAAACATGGAAAAAGCTGGATACGACACACATCTCATCGCGTAGGGTTGACCGAGTTTCACTTCATGATATAGAAAGGCCTGAATATGTTGCTCTTGTCTCACCTGCAAATATCATCACCAGGTTTACTCTCACATTTTATTTATTTATTTTTCTTTTTTTTCACCTTCCACTGCAATGTTATATCTTTCCCCCTCTCTATGCACAGTAGCATGTCATCGTCCATATATGCACGCCAGCAACAATATATGTCTTCCAATATCCAATATATGCCTTCCAATCTATCTATCGATTTCAGTCAGTCAGTCAGTCAGTCAGTCAGTTTTTATTTGCAGGAAAATCACATCATCCTGCGGGTGGCAGAGGCTAAAGGCATAACGCTAACGGCGTAACAAAAGGAGCAGTCTACAGCAGTGCAGCAGTGAGCTGGTAAGAAAAGAGAAGCGGCGTTACAAATAGTACACGCATACAGCCTGCAACATATATACATCACACATCCTATACAATATGGGTGTACTTAAGCACTATGGACAGTTTATTTCTTAAAAATCACATTGAAGATTCGCTCATATCACGAAAAATACTTAAAAGGAAGTCAACAATTGAAACGGAAATTTACATTTATCATTGTAACTTGACAATTTTAACGGAAAACAAAATTGACCGCAGTTTACGTTTGAACGTTTTTCTGGGTAGGCAGAAATCCAAAACAGAAGCACAGTTATTTAACATGTCTATTACCTGATATTCCATATCTTGTTTTCCATAATTTGTTCTTACTTTTTTATTTCTGCGTTTGGGGTTACGGATATCATATTGCGCCAAGACAGGTGTGTAAATACTGTGGAGTTTCTGTTTATAAATTCCCTGTGCCAGTATCCACAAATAGACTTTATTTGCAGAAAATTTGCAAATCTAGAAAAAGGTGGTTGAGTCGGCAACAAAGTAATAGGGCCGGTGTGGTTCGCGAAAATCCGGAGGACACGTTTTTGCAGCAGTTATAGCCTATCGTAGTTGCCTTTTGTCGTTGTCCCCCAGACCAGAATGCCATACAAAAGTTTAGAATAGAATACGGGAGTAATATAGTGATTGCTTTAGCTAAAGAGGTAGAAGAGGAGCTATTTTTCTTATACATCCAACGGACTTCGCGAGTTCGGAGAGCAGATGATTGACATGAGGGGTTCAAGACAACTCTTCACTAAACCATACCCCAAGGAACTTTTGCGCACTTACTTGTTCTAAATTATGTCCTCTGCACTGTAAGTTAATCATTTTTTATGCTTATTGATTGGCTTAAATATCATGTACTTTGTTTTCACTGCATTCAACTGAAGTTTGTTTTGTTGCAACCATGTGGATAAATCATTTAAATACAGATTGACTGATTGTTCAATGTCATGCAGTGTTCCACCTGTAAAGAATAAACTAGTGTCATCTGCAAACATTGTTATTGTGGGTGTTCTTTGTAGTTCCGTAATGTCATTCACATATAAGAGGAAAAGTAACGGGCCAAATATCGAACCTTGTGGTACACCTAGTTTAACGTCAAGCTGTTTTGAAGAACTACAGTCTATTTTAACAAACTGACGCCGAACCGATAAGTAGCTCTTGATAAGGCCCAATGTGATACCTCGAATTCCATAGCAATCTAATTTTATAGCTAAGATTTTGTGGTCAACGGAATCAAAACCTTTGCACAGATCGAGAAATATTCCTAAGGTCAAGAGCTGATCTTCAAAATTTCTGATTATTTGCTGCTTGACGGCAAGAAGAGCGTCCTGAGTTGTATTATTTTTCTGAAGACCATACTGTCAGGGTGATAATATATGATACTTGGTTAGATATTATGACAGCCTGTTATCGATTGACAATTGGTAAATCTTTGAAAACACCGGTAGCACTGAGATTGGCCGGTAATTCGTAATGTCGTCAATTCTACCTCCTTTGTGTATTGGAATTACTTTAGCCAGTTTTAATTTATCTGGGAAGACTCCAGTAAAGAATGTGAGACTAATGAGATAGGCTAGGACAGGGCTGATAATTAATGACACTCGCTTTACGGGTTCTACTTTAATTTCATCATACCCACTTGCGACATTATTTTTAGGCGTATTATAAGACCATTGATTTCTCTTTCGGTAACGGTATCCAAAACAAATGAATTTACTCGACGAGAAGGCCAGTAGAGCCCACTTTGTTGAATAGACGGCTGGGGTACGGCTGCATTAATGAAATACTCGTTAATTACATCTGCTAGCGTCTTGCCTCCCATAGAGTCATTGATTACTATTTGATCAGCTTTAACCGATGGTGGGTTTCTGCCAGTAAGGTAATTTACCTGTCTCCAGATCTTTGCCGGATCCGTTCTTATCCTAGCAAACATTGCTTCATAATATGCAAGTTTGGCTTTCTTTATATCAGCGTTTAATTGATTGCGATATTTTTTAAATTCTTTGAACAAGTCACCGTCTTTGCATTTGATGAATTTGTCGAACATATTATTTTTCTTCTTGATGCGTTTCAGTAAGGCGGTGTCAATCCAGGGCTCTTTAATTTTCCGATTGCATCTCTTATACTCTCTCAGTGGAAATGCATCATTGCAGCAACTAAGAAAGACCCGAAGAAAAACCTCATACGCGGAATTTGCATCCTGCTGTAAGCACACATTTGACCAGTCAGCCCGCTCAATTAAAGAATGAAAATAGCTTAACGAGGAGTCATTCACCACCCTATGTTCAAGCCTGCTGCATTTATAGTTCGTGGTTAGGGTATGTTGTGTGGCAAAGAATATAGGCAAATGGTCACTGGTGTCGCATGATAAAGCCCCTGCTTTGAAATCTGATGCATTCAGGTTTGAAACACATATATCTATAGAAGTATAACTTTGTGAAGTAATTCGGGTTGGCATAGAAATAGCATTTTCTCATCCATAAGAGGATAAGAGATTCATCAAGTCACGCGCAGAAGAGTCGTCGGCCAACGTGTCGATGTTTACATCTGCCAAGAGAAAGAACTGCTTATTAGTATTAATACAATAGCTTATTACATTTTCTAAATGCTGTAGGGAATGCCGCTTGTATCCAGTCGGTGGTCTCTACAGATCAGCAATTAAAAACGTGCTGGTTTCCACCGTTAGGCTCTCTGCCAGCTGCACGTAGCGCATAGAGCAATATGAGAACTATAGTTTTTATGCTTTTAAACATAAAAGCATAAAAGCATATTTTATGCTTTTAATTGGGGCGCCGTAATAAGAGCATCGTCAAACAAGCTGTTATAGAGCGTTACAACTCGGAACTTCTCTAAATCGCCTTCACATGCAAGCCTTCTTCTGTACAAGTCATTCATCAGACCAAAACTTGAATTTCCAGGACCCATGGCAAGAAAACCTAACCGTGCTGCTGAAAAAGTCCAAAACAACTCTGTTCGTTTCGTTTTAGCAAACTACCGTAGCGCAGATAGCATGACAATAAAATCAACTCTTAAGCGTCCATCCTTAGTATCTAGTCGCAAAATCCCCCGTTTAAGCATTTTTTTTAAATGGTACTACCATCCTATTCTGCGTGACCAATTTATCCTTCCTCCTCGCTACATTTCACTGCGGTTGGACCGCCCTTATAAAGATGGAGTCCCGTTGTGTCGAACACATCCTTTCTGCACTCGTCGGTCCCCAGAACCGCTAAAGAGTGGAATTGGCTTCCCGACCGGATAACTTCTATCCAAAGCCGCAAATTGTTCGTTAGCGCGACCTCTAACATTCTGTGAGTTCACATTTGTTGTTGTTGCGTCACTCTTCTCCGTTCATCTGCAGTTAGGTACAGAATTAGACTCTATTGTATAATATTGTATTGCATTCGACTGCACTGTAGCAATTAGAATTCTTCTTTCTTACTTGCTTTCGCGTTTATCTTCATGCAAACCTCTATAATATTGTGTGTACGTTCGCTAAAATTATATAATAAGAACATTCTTTTTAAATAAACTTTCGCGTGGTCATCACCCCCCTCCCTCACCCTGAAATATATCTCTTACTCTGAGGGTATTGCAAATAAATAAACAAATGAGTACGCAACTCGCAAAAATGATAAGCAAGAAAAGCTTACTTGAGAATCTCGATACGCTTGAAGAGATATCTTCCTTTCAAAAGTCACTGCTTTACGGACCAGCTCACAATATAGAAGGAGTCCTTGTAAGCGTTCCGTCGTCCTCGTTTACTGAAAGCAAAGCAAAGCCTCCAAACAAGCGGGCTTCCCGCGCGATTGTATTCCACATATAGCTTGCTAACTACGCCATACGGTCGCGACGAGAACAACGACTGGAGTGGGCAGGCGTCCAGACGTCTACGATGAAGCTACCGATACTGGCAGGTGGTCGTAAAAAAGCGATTAAGCGGGCGAACTTGGGCGCTTTGTATGTCAGCAGGACGAATGCTTTCGGCTCGCAACAGTGCCCTTTGTTTTGTCCCCGCAGAAAGGCTCGCATGGAAAGTACAGAAAGGTAACGTGGTCGTTCGCGAGCAGGCGGCAACATGCTTTGTTTTTACTCTTTTGCTATGGACCAAAGGTCAAACGAGTCGCTATTTACGTTTCGTAGCTGACGTATTTTGACCAAGAATAGAAGCGTGGCGGAAGTTATACTGCTACGATCATTTTGGACATTTGATACCTAATATTAGGCGGTATTTCGCTGGTATTTCATTGCAGAGCCTCAGTTAGTGACAGCGCCCCATAGACATTTTTATGTTGTTTGTTCTTCCCTTGCTATTCTCTCAAGCTTTGTACCCGTTTTCTTCTTCGCCAGTAAAGGGTAGCCAACCGTATATATCCTCTGGTTAACAATCCTCCCTTTCCTCTGCCTTTTATTTCTATCTTTTTCAGCCTTCGTACTCTTCGCATGACGCAGACCCACCGATACCATGGCAGCTCGGTAAAACATCACAGAGCAGCCGTGCCCAGACAGCTGTGAATAGCTCAATTTAAGGTAATGCGGATGCTTAAGATTTCAAGCTTGTCGATAAACCTTCCTTTATCTTCATGGAGCGACGATTCTCGTCGCTCTGTTCTGCTTCATTGTTGCCGACCGCCGTGACACCTGGCTCAGCCTTCGGACGGCGATGAGTTGCTCAAGCGTGCAGGTATTTCACTCCCTCCCCCCCCCCCCCATACACACTTTACACGTGATACCGCTGGAAGTCAAGAGAAAAGGCGCGAATACCTCGCTAGAAATGAAACCGTAATAACATCATTTTGCCATTTCAGCCAAAACTTCAAACATAGGACGGAAAATTAAGGGTGCCGCTGGAGTTTCCTTCTTCCCGCAACGCTTCTGAAACAACTCCGAAGCCCGGATTTTCACATCTAACGCAGTGTGTCTTAACCTTAGCTCGCACACCCGTACTTTCGAGCGAGTGTTCATATATGTACCCTGTCGCTTCATGTTCTATCAGGAAAGAATGCAAGAAATGTGAAATAGGATTATATCAAGAGTTACAGTAATAAGCGGAATAAGAGCTGTAGTTCTCCCCTAACCGGGAGAAGAAAAAAAGCACAGAACAATACAAAATGCTAGCAGCGGACATGCAATAGCTGCAGCTGCAACTGCATGCACGTTCGATCCGAAAAATCAGGCGCCACTTAGTAAATTAGGACCTTGAGCATTGGCCCACCGCACCGGCAATCCTTAACGCGCAAGTGATAAGCATTTCTGCAGCATACAATTCAATCTGATCCTAATCGAGAATTGTCCAGCTCGGAAATCATAACGCGTTTTCTTTTTAAGTGCGTGAAGAGGTTTTTCTATGAGGGACGTAGAAGACATAACATCATGCAACTGTAGGCGCAGCCGTGGAAGCTACCTTACCCTTAGCCTTAACGCCCAGGCGGCAGCGTATAAAATTTCTTTTCGTACGCTGTCCTCTCTCTCTTTTTTTTCTTTTACTTGTGCTCCAACGCAAGCCTTGAAAATGAAAGTACAAATTTGAAGTTCTAGTTTACGCACATTTTGTATACTACAGCACGCACCAACATCTTTTCTTTTTCTTCCTGCCTTCCTGTTATATTCATCTTTTTCTTTTCCTCAGGAACACGGGCGTACCAAGCAAGCGAGGAGCACGTGGATGACCCAAAACATGCGCCCCTGCTACGCCACCACTGCCGACGCGCAAAAGGCGCTCCCGACAATGCGCAGTGAAGACGGAAAGGAAAAACGAAAAAAAAAAGAAACAGCAGAACCAAAGACGCTACCGTAGCAGCGAAGCAGGAGGAGTCGTGCGAGAGACTAGTAGCACGCGGCTATCCGGAGGTAGGGTACAGGAGCAAAAGAAGACCATTCCTCACGATTTTTTTTTCTTTCTTTAGGGGACGCGTCTGGCGCCGGCTACCACCAAGCCACATATTTCTCACTCTGTTCTCGACAGCCGCGCTCCAGCTGGAGCACGCCTCTGAGAGCCGTTCGTTTCTAATCTGTGTCTTCGAAGCCAGAACTGGCGTTCTCGAGTGCGCAGCCCAGCGTCGAACTTCGCTCACATAAACGGCGACCTCACGAAGCGCATTTCTGACGTATTCTTGGCGACCGTCTCACGTATGCTCGATGACCATAGAGGTTGCACTCGCGCTCCGAAATGTGATCCACGTGATTGCTTCCTAAATCGAATGCCCCAAGACATGCAACCCGGATTTGAAACCAGCACGGCTACCGCGTGTTGTGAAACGCACGCGCCGACGCCAGACGACGCCGCGTGACGCCAGAAATGACGTACATGTGGCTGCCGCTTCGTTACACTCCATCCTGCCCAATTTAGATACACCTGTTGACACCAAATATTCTGGCATGTGACATAGTACCTTCGCGCAATTATTTCATTGTCGTCTAACGGGTGGCTGCAATGGGATGTTTGGAGCGCCGACGCAACAAACTCGTCTTGTGCTTGGAAAAAGACAAACACTCGCTAAGCCACGGAACCGAACGAATGCTTGCATAAGCAATGCTGAAGATGCGTTAAGCCAGTGTGGACTAATCAAGTGAATCAGGGTATACGGTGTACTGAGCAGTACCGACCCTGCCGCAAAAACAGGTGCCGGAATTTTTCGTTACCAACTTCCTGTGCCCGCAACAACCGTTCGCGGCCTGCCATTTAAGTTACACGTTAGCTCAGACACAGCCGGTTGGCAATGTCGTATCTGCGTAAACACGTACATCCAGCGCCAGAAAAAAAGTAATACCAGGACAGACTGAAATGCGAACAATGAAGCTCGTAAACTTTTGGAAAATGCAGTGTTGCTTAGCAAAAAGAAAGGTCCAGAAATATTGATGAGAAAGAGTTATGTGTCATAAGCGACGCTCCAACGTAAAAGAAAAAAAAAGAAGAAAAACGGAATTTCACTTTGATTTACTTTATGCGCAGCCAGTACTTACAAATTAGTGCTATGTTGTTTTTCCTGACTCCTATAACGACTTGCGTACACTGTAAGAGCTGTTCGCACCGAAAATCTCCATTAAGCATATTTTAAACTTATTTTTCTTTAAATGTGTACCTAATCTATTTAAGCAGCTCGCTGTAGGTTTGGAAGCTGAAAAGTTTGTGAAGAGGAAACAAATACTAGATCTTTCTTTTTTGCCGTGCATGCATGATCAATAAAAGAGATAACGTCATTATCTTCATTTCAGAGGAACTGACACGCTTGCTCCCTAATAAGATGTGCTTACGCTAATTTATTCAGTATGGCGTTCAGACTTCAAATATATTGCGATCTCGGAGCTTCCATCTACAAGCTTAAATTGACTTTCTGGATACACAAAGGAAGGAAAAGTTAAGTCAGTTTTGTTTATGAACAGAGTCTTGTGAATCAAGTTTCGTAAATCCCAGCAACTGTGCGCTGATACTCCAGTTGATTGGCCTTTATGGTTAACCTTAATAAGATTATGACAGATGTCATGACGATGACAGATGACGTCTTCCCTACTCGCTTATCGAAGAGGCGATACGGGTGTCGTTTGAGCTCCTGAACAACTCTTTGCAATATGGTGAGCAATGTTAAAATCATGGATCCAGAATCTCAAAAAGGTGCAACGTAACGCTAATGCATTTCTCTCACATTTACCAATAAATAACCACTGATTTTGAGCCCGCCTTCTTAATTTGAACTGGCAGAGTACATTTGAGCCTTTATAAAATAATAATCTACCAACTTACAGAAGAACAGCGGTTTAACTTTGTGCCCATGGTAACATCAATATAAGGCATTGTTCTTCAGCAGAGATACGACGGAAACTGAGGCGTAAAATGCTTCCACTCTTAAAAACGCTTTCACATTTAAAAATAAGCAGGGGATAGGTTGTGTCAAAATTCGATATAGGATGTTGACAACCAAGACCAAGCGTGATCCGACCGATGTTCCCATTGTGCTTGTCAGTAGATGATACAAATATCGGAAGAACATGGGACAGGATGGCTGCACGCGACAAACAGGATGCAGTACCGTAATGCTAGAAATGGGTACTAAAGCAGTCATACTTGTCTAGGCACAACGGAATGGAAAGAGCCACTTTGACTTACTGACTGAGAGCACAAGGCCATGGGTTCAATTTCTGACGATGACGGTGGTACTGGAGGAATGATGTAATGCAAAAAACACTCGTGTATTTAGATTTAGATCCTCTTGAATGCACTATAGGTGATAAAGTTTATACAGAGCCCTCCACCACGGTCTGTGCCGTAGCAAGGCGTCTAGCTTGGGGCGCTCAACTCCATAATCTTATTTACGAAGAGAAAAAGAGAGTACAACTTTTTAGCGTCTATTCGCAAGTGAGGCTTCCGTGTTTTGATGATCGAAAGCCGAGCGCACACTACTTTTCGCACCTTCATCATGCCTGGTTAGAACGCTTCTATCTGTGTTCTCTGGTTTTCGACGAATTCTTCGGAATTTCCTGGTGCCTCGGCTCCCGGTTTTGTGGCCATGGACGCGGAGCCTTCCAGAGGCCCTCCTGGCCAGCGGTCATCAAGGCCGTCCGTCACGAGGAAGAGAGGAAGCGTGCTCAGTGACACCGAGGACACTGAGCTATACTCGATGTCGGATGAAGACTCATCGGATGATAGCTTCATCACTGTCCGCAGAAAGAGGACCAAAAGGAGGACTGTCAGCGCGAACCCATCAACGCAAGCGAGCACGGCGACGTTGAAGTCAAGGCCTGAACGCTGGCCTCACGCCATCGTGTTCGTACCCGAAGAGCCCTCAAACAACCTCCGACTGCTAAACAGGCAAGAACTATCTGTTTTCTTGGAAGGGGTCGTGCCGAATGAAATTAAGGATATTCGGATAAATGCACGCAAAAATGTCCTCGCAATCGATGTTACCAACGGGAGTGCGCTCGAAAAACTGAAGCAAATCTCGGCGCTAGGGCGCATCAAAGTGCGTTCATATATCCCGATGGATGACGCATCCACAGCAGGTGTCATTTATGACATCGATGTCGCCATTCCCAACGCGGACTTGCCTATCCTCGTCAAACCAGCAAGTGAGGGTGTTGTCATCACGCGTGTGAGCCGCCTTGGAACATCGCGCTGCGTCAAACTGATCTTCAAAGGAGATTGCTTACCAACACACGTCAAAGTCGGTCACTTCCGACACCCTGTTCGGCCCTTCATACCGAAGCCTCTTCAATGCCATCAGTGCTTCAGGCTTGGACATGTCAAGGGTGTCTGCCCAAACTCGATACTATGTCCCCGTTGTGCTGAACCTCACGCGGAGGAGACGTGCCGGGCTACTGTCCTAAAGTGCGGCAACTGTAATGGTTCCCATGCTGCCTCGTCTAGGGACTGCCCTCGCATCAAGAAAGAGGTCGCTGTTCTCAAGCAAATGGTTCGGAACAATTCGACACACAAGGCGGCTGCTGCAACGATCCGGCGTCGGCGTCGGCGTCGGCGTCACCGAACCGCCTCGAAAAAGGCTGAGCCGCGAAAGGAGAGGGCCGCTTCCATTGTAGCACCCACTTTCTCCAATCAGGCCAAAAAGGGGCTGAACAGCACAAGGAAGTCGCCTGACAGGAATTAGTCTCAAGAAGAATGGCCTGCGCTTCCGAGCCAGCAATCTCCCACAGAACTACAGATTGTCAAGCCCGCTCGGGAGCCTGCTCTTGCCGCCGATGCCACGCCCAAAGCAGATCGTCAAATCCTTTCAATGCTGCGTCCCCTCATAGATGCCATTCGAGTGATTCTGTCGAACCTTGGAACTACGTCTGCTCAAAATGCACTGAAAGTACTGGACGCCTTAAACCCAGTGCTTGAGTGCCTCGAATAGAGACATGGCCAGCCATCGCCCATCATTTCGAGAAGAAGTCAAGGCAGCGTCAATCATTCAATGGAACGCAAGAGGACTAAAATCAAGCCTTTCGGATTTTCGTCAGTATATATATACTAATTTGTTCCCAGTCATTGTCATATGTGAGCCTAATGTGTCAAAACCAGTCAGATTATCGGGATACGAAGCTGTTATATCCGCAACAACTAATGCATGCAGCAAAGTCATCGTTTTTCTTCGTCAAGAACTGACATATGTTCGCCAACCGATTCCGCCTCATGATAAAAATCAATACGTTTGCCTAACAATTAAAAAGGGCAAACTCATGTTTACACTTGTTGGTGTTTACATCTCGCCTTCAAGTATTTTTGATCCCAAACGATTAGCGAACATCTTGTCTGTGTGCCCTGCCCCATATGTCATCATCGGAGATTTTAATGCGCACCATATAGCATGGGGAAGCGCAAGAACAAATGCAAGAGGGCAAAGACTTGCAAACTTCGCCTGTAACCACGGCCTTTCACTCCTGAATGACGGCAGCCCAACGTTTATACGAGGCGTGAATTATGGCAGCTGTCTTGACCTAGCTTTCGTCTCCAGCAGTTTCACAAGATATGTTAAATGGTTTTCGGATATCGAGACACACGGGAGTGATCATATTCCCACATACCTTGTCATCAAAGGAATGTCCAGTCCCACCCCACGGAACACCATTCGATTAATTGACTGGACCACTTTTACTTCCACCATGGAGGATGCTTGTCGAGAGGGCTTGTCCTCTGGATTAGAGGAAGCAATCAAGTCTGCAATGCTACACGCCGCGCGCGCGGTCACGGTTTCGTCGAAGCACACGGAATTGGATATAGAGTTGGAGCGACTTCGTGGACTCCGTCGTCGTGCGGAGCGGCGTTACCGGCGTACAAAATCCATCGAAGACCTTAGGACAGCCAGACGACTACAAAAGAAACTTCAACGTCGCATGGATAGATTGGCATCTCGACGTTGGGCAAGATTTTGCCAGTCGCTAGACCCCCGAAAACCACTTTCCCACATCTGGAGAACCATACGTGGTCTACGTTCCTTCCCTGAACAACGCTTCCCATTCAAAGCGCTGGCGCTCTTCCAGGGGCGGCTAGAGGCTGATGTTGCAGAAGACTTTTGTGCAAGGATCGCTGGCCAAGCAGCCGGTCCAGGCTTTCGAGCCCCCAGTCGCATCCCTGTTTCACATGACGGCCGCATGGATCTTCCTTTCATAATGGAGGAACTAGATGCGGCTCTTGCTCTATGCAGGCGTTCTTCATCCGCGGGACCAGATGGAATATCCTACCGCGCCTTGAACAACCTGAGTGATGGCGCACGGAGAGAACTGTTACATCTCTACAACTTATCTTGGGGGGATGGCATGGTTCCCGAAGAATGGAAGATAAGCCGCTTGGTCCCTCTCCTGAAGCAAGGCAAGTCCCCACTTGAACCCACCTCATACCGCCCAATAGCGCTGGCCAGCTGTGTGGGAAAGATAATGGAAAAGATGATCCTTGCCCGCTTGGAGTGGTACCTGGAGCACTACAACATGTTACCGAATTGCATGGCTGGTTTTCGTCGAGATCGCTCTTCAGTAGACAGTGTTGTTGATCTCGCTACGTACGTCCAGCTTCAAAAGTCACGCAAAAGATTATGTGCAGCTTTGTTCTTGGATGTCAAGGGGGCATACGATAACGTATCTCACGAGGCTATCCTCGATGCTCTTGAGATGGTTGGTCTAGGTGGTCGAGTTTTCCAATGGATCTCTCATTACCTTTTTATGAGATCGTTCTTTGTCTGTACCGGTGATGGTAAAACCGCACTACACTACACGTACCGAGGTGTTCCTCAAGGCGGTGTACTAAGCCCTACCCTATTCAACCTCACACTCATTGGTCTCGTTGATCATCTGCCAGCAGCGATCAAGATATCAATGTACGCCGACGACATATGTATATGGACCTCAGGTGTGACACGTCCTCAGATACGTGCAAGACTTCAAAAAGCTGCTACTCTAATAGCTATATACCTCCGCAACCAAGGTCTTGAAATATCGTCAGACAAATGTGCACTGATGGCGTTCACTCGCAAACCAATGACACCCTACGCCATATCAATAAATGGCCAGATAATTTCTTATGAGAAGACTCACAAATTTCTTGGCATAATCATTGATAGAGATCTCTCATGGAGCCCGCACGTGACCTACTTGAAAAAGCGCCTGACAGCAATCTCCCAACTTTTCAAGTTTCTGGGAGGAAAGACTTGGGGAATGTCAGTGCATGCAATGTTGGAATTGTACAGGGCTCTTTTTCTGGGCTTCTTGAGATACAGTTTGCCCGTACTGACCAACACCTGCCAGACAAATCTTCGTGCTCTACAGGCTATTCAAGCTCGGGCTCTGAGGGTTTGTCTTGGTTTGCCAAAATGCACATCGATAGCAGCGACTATTGCGCTTGCTCGGGACCAACCTATACAAACACACATTGCGGTAGAAGTGTTGAGAGTGCACATTAGGCACGTTGCCCGTGCCTGTTCCCACCATCTGGCAACACTACCGTCAGAAAGGCCGCAGGCAGCATTTTGTACTACGCTTTCGGAGTATTACACCTGCCTCCCGTCAGGCTTCACCCCCGCAACTAAGCCATCGATTCCTCCATGGTGTTTGGCTCGACCCGCAGTGCACCTCACCGTACCAGGAATCAGGAAAAAATCTGAGCTGTCATCACCTGCTCTTAAACGACTAACTCTGCTCCTTTTACACGAGAGGTACGCCGAACACGTACATATTTATACTGATGGATCGGCAACTCTCCAGTGTTCCTCTGAAGCCGTGGTCTTCCCAGCGAAAGCCACCACCATCAGTTTCAAGACATGTCACCCAACGACACCGATGGCCGCGGAACTTGCAGCCCTTCGCGCTGCACTTCGTCTCGTCAGCCAAGAGCAACCTCGAAGATGGTCAATATTCAGTGACTCGAAGGCTGCACTGCAATCTTTGCTATCGGCCCTGCGGCGCGGACCAAACGAACAACTGGTATTTGAGATTAGAGAACTCATTCATACCTTAACTGAGAAAGGACACCACGTGACATTTCAGTGGCTTCCAAGTCACTGCGGAGTCATAGGGAACGAACACGCTGACAACGCTGCTCGGTTGGCTCTTCAAGGGGACAAAGAGGAGCCGATACCGTTATCAAGGACAGATGCCGCTCGAAAACTTCGAATTATCAGCCGTGACATCACGTTCTCCTTGTGGAACGCTGGAAGTTTTCACGACTACCGACTCCAGAATCTTGACTACCCTCAACGCCTTTGTATTCCAGCTGGACTCTGCCGTCGCGAAGCTACCCTGCTTTGTCGACTATGGCTAGGGGTGGCTTTCACCAAGTCTTTCGCTTACCGAATTGGATGGGCCGACGACGCCACGTGTGAGGACTGTGGTAACGAGGAGACTTTTCAACACCTTCTTTGTGACTGTCCTCGATATAATTTGCAGAGACAATCACTCGCAACCGCGATAGCGCGCTTTGACCAAAGACCTCTCACAGAGGAACTTATTTTAAAATGCCGCCATCACAAGCCATCGCAGCAGAGGGCGACGAGGGCACTGTTGCGGTTTTTGAGGGCGACAGAATTGGACAGGCGGCTGTAGCCTGAACAGATGTTGATAGTGCGGCAAGTGTCACTGTGCTGTGCGATGACAGTATTCGGTGCCAGTGACCGATTGTGATTGTGTGCCTACGCTCCTTCCTTTCCTTATCTCTACTTTGTTACCACTTTACTTCCCCCTCCCCTCTCTCCCCAGTGTAGGGTAGCCAACCGGATCTTTCTCTCTGGTTAACCTCCTTGCCTTTCCCCTTTCCTCTCTCTCTCTCTCTCTCTCTCTCTCTCTCTCATCATGCCTGCACTTGTGGAAGCTGCGTGGGTCTGGCAAAAAAAGTTTCGCTGTCTTCGTTACAGCATATGTTTCACCATTTTAAGCTAACAAGGTAGGAGGCCGGCCCACATGAAGCACATAAGCTTTATTTAGAGACGTTGTTCTCTCTCTACAAGAAAACATGGCCGCGTACCGATACGCGCCAGCCACTAAATCACATACACCAGTGAATATAACGTCTCACATATTATAGTAAAGTCTATGTAGTAAAGATATTAAGATTTAATAATTTAATAACTTAATTTTTATGAATTGTAAATGTTGGAAACAAGTACAGTATCCCGCCGGCTTCTTAACTCCGTTAAATTCTCAAATCAATAAATGATGATCATAGCCGAAGTGAGACGAGTTATTTGCATGTTCGAAAGTTGCTACAGCTTCGTTTTCCATGTGAACACGGTCAAATGCAAATTTTCTTCTTTGTTTTTCTGCGCACAGTAGCTTTCAAACGACGGCACAAAATTTTCCATCACCATGACAGCGACCTCCAGCAAAGCTAACACAACTCCATTTCGCCACATAACTGCAGCTACGCAACAAATGCACCAACTCTATGTCAACACAGAGCCATCGGCTCTCGCTAAACGGCCATGAGCTAGCTCTCACATTGACACGTGTGCTTGTGGCTCATTTTGCATCTCATAGCCAGTCTGAACGAGCAGAGCAGAATATATGAGTTCATAGTCTAGCATAATGATTGATGGATGTGTCAGCTGCAGAGATATTGTTTTAAACTTCACATCACCCATGCCGCGTTCGCTGCGCTGTGATCAGCTGCGCGCAGCCACACGTGGTGTCCACCTGGAGCTCGGGAGTGGTGAAATTTGCATCGCGTTTCGGTTGTTTTCTTTTTTTTTACTATAATATATTTACTACATATCTTTACTATCTTTACCACAAGACCACACAAGCACTACGCTATCCTCGTCTTTCATCCTCGTCTTTTCTAGTGCTTTGCATTTTTTACTACGCTATAGCAACAAGGCCAAACGTCAACCCTTGTCAAGTTAGTTATTAAGATGAAGAAAAAAACAATAAGAAGAAAAGACTTAAACTGAAGTTTTCTTATACGAGCAGCGGCTCCTTGCAATTGGACAAACTTTATCATTAACACGTATTATCCCGAATCTGGGCCCGCCTAGTCATCTGAATCTGGGACGTACACAGCAGGCGTGTGCGGGGTATGAAAATAATAGCGGTTTTAAGGAACGGAAACTCCCCGGCAGGTCTAGATTAATGTCGCCGAAATCCTAGCGGTGTCGGTCACGACTGCCATTTCCTGTATGTTGCAAGCAAGTGGTTTCCGACAGTTCTACGGTGTCTATTGTCCCACGCAGAACTTAGTGCGTTTCCCAAGCCCACCTCGTTGTTGATTACTGTTTGCAGTTTATCGCCGCACGGTCATCAGATTGATGGCTCTGCTGCTCCAAACTGCGGCCCTGATGAGTGAAAGCTGGGTCGGTGGCACGACGAACGTGGGGAGGTATGTGTCGAGGTCGTATGGAGTGGCAGTATGACTATTCCAAATTACTTGCACAATGTGGTAAGTAATAGCTGAATCAACAACATTCAGAAGAGGTTAAAATACATTACGTCAGAGTAATAGCGATAATTTAAGATCCGTGTAAACCTTCTTTCGGGGTTGACGTTTACAGATATCTATCAAGACATTCCTCGCCTCAATAAATGGGATCATTAGTGTGTGTTAATGCGCGGTCGTCACCAGGATGATCTACATCACTGTGTAATGCGAGTCATAAGCTTGAAATAAGTCATGCCAGTGGCCTTCGAGTTGTCATTTGTGGGCGTAGTTGTGGTTTCAACTCGACCGGAGTTATTGCTTTGAAACCATCGACAAACCGCAGATGTTAGCCATTTGTTTCTGTCTGCATCCACATCTAGCACTCAACTAAGCGTTGGATCATATTCGCTGTCTGAACCTCTTGATAAACAATGCGAAGCTTGGAAGCCCTATCATTCTAAACTTATACTGTTTTCCATTGCCTGCAAAAGATGTTGCTTGTTGCTGTTGGTACAACCATCGTTATCTGTAAGTAAAACCTTGTTGGTACGCGCTGTCTATACCGAGAGGTTTTACAGCGAGCTTAAAAAAAATATCAAATGTCTTCCAGAGTAGATTGACTGATTGAGTAATTTAATTGTTATGAATTGTAAATGTTGGAAACAAGTACAATATGCCGCCGGCTTCTTAACTCCGTTAAATTCTCAAATCAATGAACGATGATCATAGCCGAAGTGAGACGAGTTATTTGCATGTTCGAGAGCTGCTACAGCTTTATCTTCCATGTGAACACGGTTAAATGCAAATTTTCTTCTTTGTTTTTCCGCGCACAGCAGCTTTCAAACGACGGCACAAAATTTTCCATCACCATGACCGCGACCTCCAGCAAAGCTAACACAACTACATTTCGCCGCAAACTGCAGCAACGCCGCAAATGCACCAACTCTATGTCAACAAAGAGCCATCGGCTCTCGCTAAACGGCCATGAGCTAGCTGTCACATTGGCACGTGTGCTTGTGGCTCATTTTGCATCTCATAGCCAGTCTGAACGAGCAGAGTAGAATATATGAGTTCATAGCCTAGCATAATAATTCATGGATGTGTCAGCTGCAGAGATATTGTTTTCAACTTCACATCACCCATGCCGCGTTCGCTGCGCTGTGATCAGTTGCGCGCAGCCACACGTGAAGTCCACCTGCAGCTCGGGAGCGGTGAAATTTGCATCGCGTTTCGGTCGTTTTCTTTTTTTTTTTTGTAGGCTGTTTTACGCCAAGCGAACCCATGCAGTCGTGGTAGACACAAAAGACGCGTTCGTTTTGCTTGGCTTACAATTTTATCGTCGCTTCTCAGAGGGAGACAAAAAAGTAGTATTTAGTTTGGCTGTACTTCTCCTCCCACCAATTGCCCACCAGTTACGGTTATGACCTGTCAAATCGTCCACTATTACCGTAAAAGCTGGGTTTCGAGAGCGACAAAGGACGCAAGAGTCATAGACTGGAGACGACACCACCTTAAAGCTCGTGCACCATCTGGCCGTGACGTCAATAACTTTGGCGGCACCTACTAGCGGAGAGATGAACGTTTATTGGTGAAGAAGCATCTCACAGCATGCTAAGCGAACCAAAAAAATTCACCGAGCAAATGTTAACAACCTGATGATGGTCAGACTGATCTATACTGGTACCGCGAATTCAGCGCAAAATTCAAGGAAGAAAAGCTTGGCGTTTAATTTTTTTTTCAGTAAAAATCAACCTTGTTAAGCTCAATGAATGAGAGCACAGAGAGATGGAGAGGAGAATTAATTTTATGAAAGGCAGCCAGGCTATGCTGAGGTGACAGTCCGCTTGCCTGCTACTCTGCTCAGAGGGAAAGGGAACATGAAAAAAAAGAGAGGTACGAGGAGTGTTGATGAGGATATGTATATGCGACTATACAACCGTTGCATGTCCGGAGGGTCCACTTACAGCTTTAAATCTGAGCGACGGTGTTAGCAAAAAAATTCTACGAGAACCTTGATGGCTCGCTTCCTTGAAATGGTGTCCCGCCAAGGGCCTAGCAACACTTCATTCAACCGCCTGTTGTCGTTGCCTGCTTTTCAAACTTCACAATTATAGCGAGGACAAGCAACAAGTACGTGTTCCGCTGTCACAGGCATTTTTTGCAAATCACAGTCTAGTGGGTACGCGCTTTGGATGCAGTGCATTTATTATCACGTAAAGGCCAGACTTAGCTTGGGTAGGAGGCTCACATGCGTATGTTCGATGCCACACGGCATTCGAAATTTTCCCACTTGCCTCGAGCCAGTACACGTGAAGCACGTGAAAAAACGATAATTCCCGCCCCTTTGCTACGCCGTGATACCTTGCATTTTGCAGCAATTATATATCGCTTTGCACTTGCCAGCCGACATTTTACGTATTTGCGCTGCACATTATTTTTGACAGGGAAAATGACTGACGTTGCAATGGCGCGCGCGGTGGCAACTAAACTTGATTGGACAGGGCAAACTTCATTTTGCTGCGGCAGGAGCTGCGCGTAACTCATTCTATTGTTTCCTCCTAATAGCTCGCTGGATAATATTATCCAGCGAGCTATTATATACAATGCGAAAAGTGCTATTACATGAAAATATGAAGCAAATAACAGAACCAATGTAACTGAAAGTGAAAGGAGCCAGAAGTACACTGCGCAGAATGGAATGGAACGGAATGGAAAAACTTTATTGCTCTGCATCTCAGAGAGATTGGCGGTGGGCCAGTGTCTTCACGTCTTGAGCCCTGGCCGCTTCACAAGGTCGGCGCCCCTATTCCAGGGCACCACTGAGTCTTGCCGCCTCGCAGGCGTGCTGCGCAATTGCCTGTTGGGCTGCGAGCTCGCTGCTGGTGAGCAGACCCTCCCATTGTTCCGCACTTGGGTTATTTACTTTATGGAATGCGAAATTACGCTTGCATTCCCACGTGATGTGGTATAACGTGGGGGTTGCCCCAAAATGCTCCCACGCACCTTTTGTTGTTTCCGTCATGCATGGTGTCCACTACAGCAAAATGTGTTCTGCCCAAAGAACTTGGCTTATCTCTGCCACAATATTTACAGGTCTTGCCCCCGAAGGCTTCTCTTATCCCGTGTGGGCAATTATGTGTACTAAACGACAATGTCACGAGAGTTATGCGTAAACGTGTCGGGACTCGCGTGACTTGCCCGTGGTAACAACAGGATGATGTCTTTGAAGCAGGGTTGGGTAAGAATGGTGGTTGGTGGCACCATTTAGGGCAGCTATAGAAAACTGTTGTTGTCCATTTAAGTTGGCATTAGGAACAAGAGCTTCTCGGAACGACTAAATTTGCTCCCAAAATCGCCAAAATTTGCCCACTCTAGAGGACAGCATGTAACAAAGGGATACACTTCGATGCAATCTTCTATGGGTATATATGGTGAATACTTCAGTGGGACTAATAATTCGTCGTTTTCGTTCTGACATTATGGCTGCTCAGTGGTCATTACTAATGGGAATAGATATTAGCTTAAGGCACTGGCTATGCTTGGTAAACTGATCGAAACTCTGAAATATCCGTGTATTAAGATTTCGACGGGCTTTAAAGGACTCCGAGCAAGCAAAGCTACTTCTTTCTTAGACGGCCTTTGCAAAGCATTTCACATAACAGAGGCGTCGAATGTAGCCGTACACCACCGTCGGTGATCTTTAAATCGCAGTTCACACTGTTTTAATGGACCTAAAAACCAATCTGGTCTGCAGACGTATTTGGTTGCGTAAATTTGTTCTTGCAGAAAACTAAATTGTTCCTGCCATTAAACTATAATATTCAGGACACCATAATTTTATTTGCACACTGTGAATTTTGTTGTGTTGTTGTATAGCTTACTGAAACATTGTTCTTTGTATCTCTGTCTTCCATTTACAATGTTTCAAATAACGCATGTATTCACGGTAATCCTTATCTATGTAACGCCACTCGGGCCTTAGGGTATTGAAGTAAGTAAACCATTCAATTATTATGTGCAATCGTTTTAGTGCCGTAAATCTCGCTTTCCTTTATTGTAGTTATAGTCCAGATCGTTCCTAATTAAACGTATGAGCGTTTATAATGTAAGCTTTCTCCATGTCATGGTATTGAAATCCTGAGGTTAGCCTGCTATGCTTTCAGCAGCTGCCATATTCCCCGTTCTAATCTGTAGGACCTTCACCACAACCACCTCAGGGATTGAATTTTATTCATTACTTATAGCATCACCACTTAACATGCTTGGCGGACTCTTTCCTGTTTCATGCGACAACGATGTAGGTAATAGCTTCGACTTAAGTTCCGTTTAACCGGCAGTTCACAAAAATATACGTTCCGCTCAACCCAAATTCGCCAACATTCTGCCTATGCGTGGCCAACCAAAGTTGATATCATTGTTCCGTTTATGACGTATTTCCATTTAGGCGGGCTTAGTTTATGCTGTGTTCACTGTATCATATGTGTCACGTGATTCTTAAGAACAAAGGCAACCTTCGTTAATGCGCAATTGGCGCTTTCTCACAAGCCGAGCGCGTCTCGCAGTCCACGGTCCGAATCGCGTTGCCTAGGCGTCACAATGTGCAAGAACTATCTGTAACACCTATAAGAGCAGCTGCAAATACAAGTAACATGATGCTAGTCCACCGGGACGTAGTGAACAAGGCACACAGTAAGCCCGGCTGCTTTGCAATCTCATTAAGGTGATGACTTCCGTGAGAGTCACCCCACGCTTTTCCGCCCTCAGGTCGAAATGACCAAAGAATGCCTAAAAACCTTACCCACTAAAGGGCACGTATGCATGCAATAACGAGAAAGCAGTTCCCATCCACCAAGTAGAGCCGCTGGCACTCTCTCAAAGGGCGGGGTTTTAAAGAGAAAAACGGACACACTGGCGTGCACAGGCAGCTTCGTGACGCGGACATAGAAGCGCGTATAGCTAGGAAAAGCGTAGAAGCCACAATACAGGCCCAGTGCCCACGCGGTAACTTCCTTCTACAGCCGCGTCCGTCGGACACACATAAACACTGTATTACAATTACATTCTTTTTTTTTCAGGACTACTACCTCACTTGCATGCTTGCTAGCTCGTGCAGAATAAGACGCATTCATAAACAACATCAACGTTATACTAAACGGCTACTAGCTAACGCACCATTATAGTCACGGCTGTACGGGAGAGCTCTAGTAATCCTTCCGCTCCCACCCCTCCCCCCTACCACATACACACCTACGCTCTCTACAACGCCAGCTAGCCACGCCAACCGCTTCCGTAAGTGGGCATTACATAACTTGATTGTTAGTTACGACGGCATAGGTTAGCTCTCGTAACCACACGGCGTACGTCGTAGGCAGAGGCTCTGCCCCTCAAGCAGATCGCGCCGCTTAATCCCTACAATGAACTGGCATTGCATAAATTGCTTATTATTTATGCGGTTATAAGTGGTCGCGGTGTGTGAACCACACCGCGCGCGTCGTATGCTGCAGGATGTCTGCAGCTCCAGCTGGTGACGTCGTCTCGTAACGGGAGACTCCTGCTCCATCAAGGTTCGTCGAGAGCACTCGCAGACGCTTCCTGATAAAAGACGAAGTAGAAAACTGGAGGTGCGCAGCACGACAGCGAGAGAAAGACAGAGAGAGAGAGAAAGAAAGAGCGGTTCACGGAAGCGACGGTGTGAGGATGATGGCAGGTCCTGTGACGGCGCGCCGTACGGTTGGGGGCGGACGCTGGCGATGGCGATTAACCCATTTCAGCGCCAAAACACGAACGGCGCGCGCTCCGTAGAGTCATCGCCCCCCGCCATCCACCTAGCGTCCGAAAACTTCCCCGGGGCGTCCCCGAAAAACAGAGAGTGGTGCGCCATTGTGTCGACAGGGGCGGACGCCGCCGCGAAAGAAAAAAATATATATATACACATACATATATACGTATTAGTATATGTGTGTGCATGTGCGTGTGTGCGTGAGTGGAGGGGTATGGTGGTTACGGGCGAGCTGGAAAGACAAGAAAAGAAGCCGTTGTCGCCCCCCACACCCAACCCGAATGCACCGGGGAGAGGCCCCCCTATATAAGTGAGCCTCCGTGACGTGGACCGGCGACTCCGAACAGTCCACGAGACAAGATGCGGTTACTGGTACGTACAGCTACGGCTCCTTTTCATGGCTTCTCATTTTTTGTTACTTCGAGGCAAAAGAGCGTACTTTATAACCCAGTTCCAGGAGCATCACGTTACTGGTTACGTGCCGGGCAAGGACAGATTAGCGATCATCATACCGTGTGGGTTGAGTAGCGCCCTGACCAGGAGAAAGCGGAGAGACACAAGAATACACGACATTCGCTGCACTCGCAACAACTTTATTTCAGAACAAGCACTTCATATTATTTCTTGATAATAAAAATAGAGCTGTTAGGGTGGCAACGGTTAGAGCACACCGTCTTAGATATGTTGCCTATCTTTGATGCCCCAGTGTGTGCGGGTATAGAAATATGAAGTGTTTGTTCTGAAATAAAGTTGTTGCGAGTGAAGCGAGTGTCATGTATTCTCGTGTCTCTCCGCTTTGTCCTGGTCAGTGTGCTGTTCCGCCCACATGGTACGATGACTAGTCCCCCAATTCATCCAACTTTCCACATTACTGGACAGATGACAGACCGACTCCTCTCACGCTCCAGTATCTCTTATTTACTCTCTCTGTGTCAGGTATACTTGTATCACCAGCAAGACCAACGCATACAAGAGAGACGGTGTCTAGGTCAAAGTTATTGACATGAATGTGATAATGGAGTGTTTATAAGGTCAACCCCTTCGCTCGTGCAAAATTTTGACAGGGGATCTTATAATAAACATTAGTAATATATAATCAGTGGATCTAGCGTGGCAGAAAATGTAAAGAAAACAGGATATAAATTGTTTATTGATTTGAGCACACACGTTCAGCATACTGATATTTTACAAAGTGAAGCTCGGTAAAAGAAATGTTTTGGTTCAGCCGTCAAAACAGTCAGGCCAAATTTTGTCAGACATACAGGGGGCTTTTCTGGCTGTATCATATACACTGATGTGACGCAGTCATAAGATTAGTGTGACTGGCTATGCTTTACAGATTTTGAGGAAGGAAATCCCATAACTTTCTAGCACTGAAAACGAGTGAAAATGCACGATAATGCACCATTGCGGTTGAAGTTGGGTCGATGATGATCTTATCACGTGAGAAAAGTTACGATACTCGAGCTTAATTTCCGGCACTGTACGAGATGTTTTAGTATCGTAAAGACAACTCAATATACATTTAGCTCGATACTTTGATTGATTGGTAGTATTGATATGAGAGTATATGGGGAGTAAGAAGGAATCATGCCAGCGTATGGACAGCCTAAGACAATGAGCAGTGTTCTGGTCAACTTGAGTACAAGCCTACGGGGTAGCTAATGTGACTATATACAAAACATTTATAAAGTCTCTGAAGTAGCCTTTGTAAGATGGCCAACCTGGCGCGACCATGTTTAAGCTCCCTGCTCCTCCTTCTTTATATCTATCTGATGAATTTTTAGGGGAAGATGTGCTGCGGTTATTGAAACATACATACACTGCTGCAAGTGTTTGAACATAGCTGCTGCACGTGAAGACGTCATGTAGGCTGACGATTAACCATGAATACAAGCAATTCAGGATGTTGTACACAATGAAGCGGGGCATCATTCATTATCGATCGCTGGTTTAGTCAGAAGCGTCCACTTACTCCACTCATTATCTACTGGCTAAGAGTCACAATTGATTCAGATTTCAATGAACTAAAGTTATTAAGCTATAGAAGTAGTCGACGCATACTTATAGCTTTGGCACTCCTTGCTCATCTTCAGTAACATCCCAGCGCACCTGTGCAATCTTGACATTTCTTTCGTCCTCTGGAAGCGGTATAAATACAATGTTTGAGAACTTGCGAAGCAAGACACTTGCTTTACTGCCTAGGTACCACACAGCTTGATCGTGCCAACAACCCCGAGCTGGGTTGCGTTCATTAGAAAATGCCGTGTACACCATTGGCAAAGACGACGAACGTAAACGTTTACTTCGAAGGCGTGTCCTACACATGTAGCGGTCATCAGACATAATTCGCCTAGCTCCGGCACAATGCATTACCACTTCAAAAGCGAAAAAAAGTATGGGCTACGCAAGCCTGCCAACTAAATATTCAATAGTCTGTGAAAGCACCCCGCCATCGAAACAAGTCCAGCAGTGTGCTGCTGCCCTTACTACAACAGGCATCAGTGTGGGAGTCTACAATATAGAGTATTTGATTCTTATGACGGGTGGTACTCGAATTTGAACGTAACGTTCGTTACAACACCTCATTTATTCGAAGACCTTTAAGCCCGTCACATATAATGGCGTGCAGCAAGGCCTCGCCAATGCTATGGGATGTATCAGTCTCAGACTTGTTCCTAAATTTTTCGTAATTTGAACTGTTGTCTAATACATTTGTACAAATTAGACCAAGGCAAGGAGTTCTCAGGAAGATAGATGCTTGAAGTGTGATCAACAGTGAGCAAACGGGAAGCCTCGTGACCTGAATGCCGCGCCAGGCACCAAAGTGCGGGAAGTTGTAGACGTGTGGTTAACGGAAAC
Source organism: Dermacentor variabilis (assembly GCF_050947875.1). Lineage (NCBI taxonomy): Eukaryota > Metazoa > Arthropoda > Arachnida > Ixodida > Ixodidae > Dermacentor > Dermacentor variabilis. The sequence goes on from NC_134572.1 coordinate 77,764,963, forward strand.
GTTTTCGAACAAAGCTGCTGACCACCAACTGAATTCTGTTCATCAAAGAACGCGTATAAAGGTAACTATTTTATCAAAGAAGGTGAGAGCGTTATTGACTAGGCTGCTTGGAAATAGCGAAGTATAAAGCATAACAAATAACATACTAAGAACTTTCGTAGTCACAAGCACGAAGATTAGACAAATTAACGTATAATTACTATGGCGTGGCTGAGCGCTGGAGTTCTGCCTAGTGATTGTCTGTAGGAAACTCAATGGACGTTGTTGATATCGCTGCAGCTCACGAGTGTTGTTGTGATGGCGGCCGTGTGTGCCGTCCACTGCGGTGGAGGTGGCTGGTCTGGCGGCGGCGGTGGCGGCGGCTGGTCCGGCGGTGGAGGAGGCGGTGGCTGGAAAGGGGGAGGTGGAGGAGGAGGCTACAAAGGAGGCGGTGGCGGAGGAGGTGAGTGCATAGATTTTTTTTTTTTGAACCATGATGACCAACGCCGATTGTGCAGCTCGGCAAAGCTTCGGCGCCGGTATTGCAGAAACCGAAAGAAAACCGGCAACTGGAATTCCCTCTCAAATTAAATTTGCACGCGATTATTAGCTACGTCGGCCTAATATATATATATATATATATATATATATATATATATATATATATATATATATATATATATATATATAAGGGGATGCCAGAAACTTGAAAAATTGTAGACCGATCAGCTTACTGTCCGTTGCCTACAAAGTAGCAAGTAAGGTAATCGCAAATAGAATCAGGAACACCTTAGACTTCTTTCAACCAAAGGACCAGGCAGGTTTCCGTAAAGGCTACTCAACAATATACCATACTCATACTATCAATCAGGTGATAGAGGAATGTGCGGAATATAACAAACCCTTATATACAGCTTACATTGATTACGAGAAAGGTTTGATTCTGTCGAAACCTCAGCAGTCCTGGAAGCATTACGGAATCGAGGTGTAGACGAGCCGTATGTAAAAATACTGAAAGATATCTATAGCGACTCCACAGCCACCATAGTTCTACATAAAGAAAGCAACAAAGTCCCAATAAACAAAGGCGTCAGGCAAGGAGATATGATCTCTCCAATGCTATTCACAGCGTGTCTACAGGAGGTACTCAGAGACATGGATTGGGAAGAATTGGGGATAAGAATTAATGGAGAATACCTTAGTAACTTGCGATTCGCCGATGATATTGCCTTGCTTAGTAACTCAGGGGACCAATTGCAATGTATGCTCACTGACCTGGAGAGACAAAGCAGAAGGGGGCGTCTAAAAATTTATCTGCAGAAAACTAAAGTAATGTTTAACAGTCTCAGAAGAGAACAGCAGTTTACGATAGGTAGCGAGGCACTGGAAGTGGTAAGGGCATACATCTACCTAGGGCAGGTAATGACCGCGGATCGGGATCATGAGACTGAAATAATCAGAAGAATAAGAATGGGCTGGGGTGCGTTTGGCAGGCATTCCCAGATCATGAAGAGCAGCTTGGCATTATCCCTCAAGAGGAAAGTGTATAACAGCTGTGGCTTACCAGTACTCACCTACGGGGCAGAAACCTGGAGGCTTACGAAAAGGGTTCTACTTAAATTGACGCCGACGCAGCGAGCTATGGAAAGAATGATGGGTGTAACGTTCAGGGATAAGAAAAGAGCAGATTGGGTGAGGGAACAAACTCGAGTTAATGATATCTTAGTTGAAATCAAGAAAAAGAAATGGGGCATGGGCAGGACTTGTAATTAGGAGGGAAGATAGCCGCCACTACTTCTCTACGACCCTCTACCTTTCTCCCTCCTACCCTCTCTCTCTTTTAAACATATCTCCTCCACCCTGCTGGCGCTGAGCCGTGCTCCCGCATGGGTTGCAGAAAATAGTGCTAGCCTTTCCTCCTTCCCCACAAGAACCACTTCTCTCTCATTAAGGATTACGGACTGGATTCCAAGGGAAGGGGAGCGTAGCAGGGGGCGGCAGAAAGTTAGTTGGGTGGATGAGATTAAGAAGTTGGCAGGGACAAATGGCCACAATTAGTACATGACCGGGGTAGTTGGAGAAGTATGGGAAAGGCCTTTGCGCTGCAGTGGACGTAACCAGGCTGAATATATATATATATATATATATATATATATATATATATATATATATATATACCCCGACATCTGGTCCGACACCCGACACCTGCTGACACACTCTTAAGCAAATTTACACCCTTTGAGGCTTATCTTGTCCCACAATGATATTCGTCATCTGTCTTGCCGGCGTTTCCTTTCTTTAACGCTGCGAACCCGGTACTCCCCAGTCACGAACGGCATGCGCTTTATCAGTGTGACACAGCATCCTCGACAGGCAAATAGCGAGTGCCGAGTTTTCAAGAAAGGAAACGCAAGCAAGGTAGATGACGATTATTGTTGTGGGACAAATATACACCCGAAAGGGTGCAGCCGTTTTAAGAGTGCTAAGCAAAGCCCAGCCGTTCGCTGCAGTAACAGCACCGCACGCGTTCGTTGTATACGGTATGGCAAGATGCCGCCAGTCGTGCACCTGGTTCCTTCGACGTCTCTTGGTATTCTCTTATACGCCTATTAAATAGAATAATTCCTAAGCAGTATTTGCAACTTTCCCACAGCATATGCGACATACAGTATGTATCGAAATAACCAACAATCGCCTACTAATGTCCGAGTATATTTGCCAATGACTGATATATAGTGAACAGATGTAACGAAATTACTCTAAAAATGTTTTAAAAACCAGAATGAGCTCATTTTATCTTACATTGGTAGTTATCTTTTCATGCAAAGTGAACCGTCAAGGCTTGTAATGCAATGCCCTTCGACGTGAGGAAAGTCGTGTATGCTTATGCAAACGTTTCTAGAATGCAAAATGAGGTAAAAGGTGTCGTTACAAAGACACAGACGCCAGGTGGCGTTTGCGTTGTGCATTCTCATAGCATCGACTGTGCTGGCTGGCTTGTTTTACATGTCCCTCGTTTTATCAGTTCATATTTCAGTCCTTGTGAAACTCTCTCGTCAACTGATTGAAACAACGTGCTCGAAAAATAACTTATACGTGCGGCGCTTATCAAAAGGTTCAGAGCTGCTGTTAGCGTCGCGGGAACTGCCGGCCGCTGGACCGCATACATGATGGCCTTGATAAGGTTACATAGCTTCAGAACTATATTAATTGGCCTGTACAGTTAGCTTCGGAAGATCAGGAACAGTGCAGGAGTGCCGCCACAGAATCACAAGGCCTGCATCGTCTCTCACGCCCCGGCCACCTGACTACCATCGCAGTCCGGTCGCTGTTGCAAATGGTACAATTTTGCTGGCATTCTACTACTATAACCTAAGTGCCAAGAAAAGAGAAACAGAGTAAAGAGCGGCAGCAAATTACAGGAGGAAATAGATACCGAAATTTGCACTTATATTAAGTGCGCCCCACAGACAAAGGGAAGAGGTATACATGTAGACTTCTAGGAGCAACTTCTGCGCGCTAAAGCTAGCTTAAATAGGTCGATGATACTCTTAATACTACTTTTACGGTTACTACTACTACAAATACTATTACTACTGCTACTACTACTACTACTATTAATAATAATAATAATAATAATAATAATAATAATAATAATAATAATAATAATAATAATAAT